>NC_092712.1:77717437-78032437 GCF_047496885.1 Scyliorhinus torazame
TCGTGGGGGTATCATACGATTTCATAGCTTCAAGGAAAAGGAACAGGGAATTTCGGGTGCGGCGATGGCCAGCTAAGTCGCACGTTTCGGCACCTCCCGTTTTAACGGACTTTTGGGCTCTTGTCGGGAGCCCCAACGGCAATTTTCGAAGGCTAAACCCACTGTGAGGCGACATAGAAGGGAGTCCCCCCCGGATGTGAATGGACAGAAGAGATAATAGTGGCCAGATTGCGGAGGATCCTCTGGAGCAGCGGCAAAGAAGGGAAGTGAGAAGCAAGATGGCGGTGGAGGGAGGCCAGTTGGTATGGGGCCTGGAACAGCAGGAGTTCCTCCGGCGATGTGTGGAGGAGCTCAAGAAAGAGGTGCTGGCGCCGATGCTGCAGGCGATTGAGGGGTTAAAGGAGGCGCAGAAGACCCAAGAGATGGAGCTCCGTGGAGTGAAGGCAAAAGCTGCTGAAAACGAGGACGAGATACAGGGCTTGGTGGTGAAGACGGAGACGCACGAGGCACTGCATAAGAGGTGTATGGAGAGACTGGAAAATAGCTCGAGGAGGAAGAACTTAAGAATCTTGGGTCTTACCGAAGGGGCAGAGGGAGCCAACGTAGGGGCGTATGTGAGCACGATGCTTCATACCCTAATGGGAGCTGAGGCCCCGACGGGCCCCCTGGAAGTGGAGGGAGCGTATCGAGTCCTCGTGAGAAGACCAAAGGCAGGAGAAATACCTCGAGCAATAGTGGTGAGGTTCCACCGCTACAAGGACAGGGAGATGGTCCTGAGATGGGCGAAAAAGACACGGAGCAGCAGGTGGGAGAACGCGGTGATCCGCGTGTATCAGGATTGGAGTGCGGAGGTGGCGAGAAGGAGGGCGAGTTTCAATCGGGCCAAGGCGGTGCTCCACAAGAGGAAAGTGAAGTTCGGAATGTTGCAGCCGGCAAGACTGTGGGTTACATACCAGGGTAAACACCACTACTTCGAGACGGCAGAAGAGGCGTGGACATTTATTGAAGAGGAGAAGTTGGACTAGATTGGAGAAAGAGTGTTTGAAATGAAGTAGTGAGGTGGTGGTAAGGGACTGTGAATCAGATGGGGGAAAATGTTCTTTCCCCTCGAAGGGGGGGGGGGACACGAAGAAATGTGGGCGCCGGTGGGGAAGGGGAGGGGGAAGGAGAGAGGGAGCTGCGCCATCAGGGGCGGGGCCGAGAGGCTTTGTTCCCGCGCTATGGAAATTGTGGCGGTAAAAGGGGGCGCAGGAAGGAGGGGGCCTCACATAATGGGAGGCTAAGGATAAACAGGGGAAGCCGAGGTCAGCCAGAGTTTGCTGACTTCCGGAAGCAATATGGGGGGAGCAACTAAGCTAGAGAGGGATCTAGCGGGGGGGGGGGGGGAACAGGGTTGCTGCTGCTAAGGTGAAGGGGGAGCTGTTACGGGATGGGATGGGAGGGCGCCGTCGGGGGGATAAGCGGGTGCGTGGGAACCGGGTGAGGAGCTGGTCTAAAAAAGGGGATGGCTAGTCGACGAGGGGGGGAGGGGCAAAGAGCCCCCCAACCCGGTTGATCACGTGGAACGTGAGAGGGTTGAATGGGCCAATTAAGAGGGCAAGGGTACTTGCGCACCTAAAGAAGCTAAAGGCAGACGTGCTCATGCTTCAGGAGACGCACCTGAAACTGACGGATCAGGTCAGATTAAGAAAAGGATGGGTGGGACAGGTATTCCACTCGGGCTTGGATGTGAAAAATAGAGGGGTGGCAATACTGGTGGGGAAACGGGTATTGTTTGAGGCGAAGACCATAATGGCGGACAGTGGGGGTAGATACGTGATGGTGAGTGGCAGATTGCAAGGTGAGGCGGTGGTGCTGGTGAATGTATGTGCCCCGAACTGGGATGACGTGAACTTTATGTAGCGTATGTTGGGGCGCATCCCGGACCTGGAGATGGGAAAGTTGGTAATGGGGGGGGACTTCAACACGGTGCTGGACCCAGGGCTGGACCGGTCCAGATCTAGGACCGGGAGGAGGCCAGCAGTGGCCAAGGTGCTTAAGGGCTTTATGGAGCAGATGGGAGGAGTGGATCCCTGGAGATTTACTAGGCCAAGGCGTAAAGAGTTTTCCTTCTTCTCCCATGTCCACAAAGTGTACTCCCGGATAGACTTCTTTGTCCTGGGAAGGGCGCTGATCCCGAAGGTGGCAGGAACGGAGTATTTGGCTATAGCCATTTCAGATCATGCCCCACATTGGGTAGATCTGGAAGTAGGAGAGGAAAAGGAACAGCGCCCACTCTGGAGATTAGATATGGGACTGTTGGCGGACGAGGGGGTATGTGTAAGGGTGAGGGGATGTATTGAAAGGTACCTAGAGATTAATGATGACGGAGAGGTCCAGGTGGGAGTGGTCTGGGAGGTGCTGAAGGCGGTGGTTAGAGGGGAGCTGATCTCCATAAGGGCCCATAAGGGGAAACAAGAGGGTAAAGAAAGGGAGAGATTGTTGAGGGAGATTTTGAGGGTGGATAGGCAATATGCGGAGGCTCCAGATGAAGGGCTATACAGGGAAAGACTGAGATTGCACACGGACTTTGACTTGTTGACCACGGGTAAGGCGGAGGCACAATGGAGGAAGGCACAGAGAGTGCAGTATGAATATGGAGAGAAGGCGAGCCGGCTGCTGGCCCAACAACGTAGGAAGAGGGGGGCGGCGAGAGAGATCGGAGGGGCTAGAGACGAGGAGGGAAAGATGGAACTGGGAGCGGAGAGGGTGAACGGGGTGTTTAAGGTATTTTACGAGAGGCTATATAAGGCTCAACCCCCGGAAGGGAAAGAGGGAATGATGCGTTTCCTAGACCAGCTGGAGTTCCCGAAGGTTGAGGAACAGGAGATGACAGGACTGGGAGCGCAGATTTAGGTGGAAATGGTGGTAAAAGGAATTGGGAACATGCAGGCAGGGAAGGCCCCGGGACCGGATGGGTTCCCGGTGGAGTTCTATAGGAAATACGTGGACCTGCTGGCCCCACTTCTGACGAGAACCTTTAATGAGGCTAGGGAAAGGGGGATACTACCCCCGACGATGTCGGAGGCGACGATATCGCTGATCCTGAAAAGAGACAAAGACCCGCTGCAGTGCGGGTCATACAGGCCTATTTCCCTCTTGAACGTCGATGCCACGTTTTTGGCCAAGGTGATGGCGACGAGGATAGAGGACTGTGTCCCTGGGGTGGTGCATGATGATCAAACGGGGTTTGATAAAGGGAGGCAATTGAATGCTAATATACGGAGGCTGCTGGGGGTGATGATGATGCCCCCACCGGAGGGGGAGGCGGTGATCGTGGTGGCGATGGATGCAGAGAAAGCATTTGATAGAGTGGAGTGGGACTACCTGTGGGAAGTACTGAGGAGATTTGGATTTGGAGAGGGGTTCATTAGATGGGTTCAGCTCCTGTACAGGGCCACGGTGGCAAGTGTGATTCCAAATAGGCAACGATCTGACCACCTCCGACTATATAGGGGTACAAGACAGGGATGTCCCCTGTCCCCGTTACTGTTTGCGTTGGCAATTGAGCCACTGGCCATAGCGCTGAGGGGCTCTAGGAAGTGGAGGGGGGTACTTAGAGGAGGAGAAGAGCATCGGGTGTCATTATACGCGGATGATTTGTTGTTGTATGTCGCGGACCCAGTGGAGGGAATCCCTGAGATAATGCAGACACTCAGGGGTTTGGAGAATTTTCAGGATATAAATTGAATATGGGGAAGAGTGAACTGTTTGTGATGCACCCCGGGGAACAGGGCAGGGGAATAGACGATTTACCGTTGAGGAGGGTAACAAGGGAGTTCCGGTATTTAGGGATCCAGGTGGCCAGGAACTGGGGAACCTTGCATAAGCTTAACTTGGCACGACTGGTAGAGCAGATGGAAGAGGACTTTAGGAGGTGGGACATGGCGCCCCTGTCATTGGCGGGCAGGGTGCAGGCGGTTAAAATGGTGGTCCTTCCGAGGTTTCTTTTTGTGTTCCAGTGCCTCCCTGTACTGATTACAAAGGCCTTTTTTAAGAAGGTGGACAAGAGTATTATGAGCTTTGTGTGGGCTGGAAAGACCCCAAGAGTAAAGAGGGGGTTCCTGCAGCGCAGTAGGGACAGAGGGGGACTGGCACTGCTGAGTCTAAGTGATTATTATTGGGCCGCCAACGTGTCAATGATATGTAAGTGGATGAGGGAAGGGGAAGGAGCGGCGTGGAAAAGACTGGAGATGGCGTCCTGTAGGGGAACTAGTCTAAAAGCGCTGGCGATGGCGCCGTTACCGTTCTCCCCGAAAAAATACACCACAAACCCAGTGGTGGTGGCAACTCTGAAAATTTGGGGGCAGTGGAGACGACATTAGGGAGTGACGGGTGCCTCAGTGTGGTCCCCGATAAGGAACAACCATAGGTTCGTCCCGGGAAGGATAGATGGGGGATTTAAATCTTGGCAGCGAGCAGGAATTGCGAAATTGAAGGACATGTTCTTAGACAGGACGTTCGCGAGTCTGGGAGCACTGACAGAAAAATATGGGTTGCCACCTGGGAATGCATTTCGCTACATGCAAGTGAGGGCATTTGTGAGGCAACAGGTGAGGGAATTTCTGCAGCTCCCAGCGCAAGAGATCCAAGACAGAGTGATTTCGGGGGCATGGGTGGGTGATGGTAGGGTGTCAGATATATATATCGGGAAATGAGAGACGAGGGGGAGACGATGGTAGAGGAGCTGAAGGGAAAATGGGAGGAGGAGCTGGGGGAAGAGATTGAGGAGGGGCTGTGGGCAGATGCCCTAAGTAGGGTAAACTCTTCGTCCTCGTGTGCCAGGCTCAGCCTGATACAATTCAAGGTTCTACACAGGGCGCATATGACTGGAGCAAGGCTGAGTAGATTTTTTGGAGTGGAGGATATGTGCGGGAGATGCGCGGGAAGCCCGGCGAACCACACCCACATGTTTTGGTCATGTCCGGTATTGCATGGGTTCTGGGTGGGTGTGGCAAAAGTGATTTCAAAGGTGGTGGGGGTCCGGGTCGAACCAGGCTGGGGGTTGGCTATATTTGGCGTTGCAGACGAGCCGGGAGTGCAGGAGGCGAGAGAGGCCGATGTTTTGGCCTTTGCGTCCCTAGTAGCCCGGCGAAGTATTCTACTTATGTGGAAAGAAACTAAGCCCCCGGGTGTGGAGGCCTGGATCAATGACATGGCAGGGTTCATAAAATTGGAGCGGATAAAGTACGCACTAAGAGGTTTGGCTCAAGGGTTCACCAGGCGGTGGCAACCGTTCCTCGACTATCGCAGAGCGATAAGCGATAAGGGAAAATAGGAAAGGTAGCAGCAGCAACCCAGGGGGAGGGGGGGTGGGGGGCGGGCAGAGGGCTCATTTGGGTCCTCAGGGGTTTTATGTGTGTGTTTATATATTAGTTATTTATATTAGATGTTACGAAGTTACTATTTTAGTTACTATTTCTGTTGTTTCTTATTTTGTTGTTGGCAGTTGCCGTTAGTATATTATTTATTTTTTAAAAACGATCAATGTATATATTATTACAAAGTTGTAAAATGGGAAATTTTTGTTTGATTGAAAAACTTTAATAAAATATATTTATTAAAAAAAAAGGAAAAGGAACAGGTCCTTCACTGGGCCAGAGAGCATCAAGATATCAAATGGGAGTGCTATTCCATCAGGCTGTACCAAGGTCTGAGTGTGTGCGGACCTAGTAAAACAAAGAGCTGCCTTCAACAAAATGAAAGCCACCTTGTATAGAAATGAAGTAAGATTTGGAATGGCCTGACTGGGTTACTGTTCGGGAAAGGACCACTTTCATGTCGGAAGATGCAGACTCCTTTGTTCAAAAGCTCAAATTGGGCACTGGTTAATCTATTTTATGGCCCTGTGGACGGGCACTTCATATTTTATGTGTTTTCATTTTCGGGGTTTGGGTGTGCTCACAACAGGTTTGGTTTTGAGGGTTTTCTGCTATTCAGTCTTTTTGTGATCAGTTTATTGTTCTCTTCCTCTTTTAATCATTGTTGTTGGGTGTGATAATTGAACATTAATGTGGCGTTGTAAACTAGATGCGGTTTTACTTTCCAGTTAACAAAGGGGTTAGTTAATGGAAGTGGAGATAGATGGCTTTCTGCAGCTCTTCACAATAGTCTGTCAGAATGAGCATAGAGTATATAGTTAGTTATGTTTTGTCAACTGTAGGTTTTGGGGTAGGGTATTTTTACTGTTTCAAGATGCCATCGTTGAGGTGCGTGCCAGAGCTTGGGGGGGGTTACTGTTAGTTTGCAGACGGTGTCTGTGGGTTCCCCTTGGTCGAGTCATAATAATAATCGCTTATTGTCACAAGTAGGCTTCAATGAAGTTACTGTGAAAAGCCTCTAGTCACCACATTCCAGCGCCTGTTTGGGGAGGCCGGTACAGGAATTGAAACCGCACTACTGGCCTTGTTCTGCATTACAAGCCAGCTATTTAGCCCACTGTGCTAAACCAGCCCCTAATAATTGCTTATTGTCATAAGTAGGCGTCAATGAAGTTACTGTGAAAAGCACCTAGTCGCCACATTCGATGGCGACTAGGTGACCTACCACCTAGGCGTCTGTTCGGGGAGGCCAGTACGGGAATTGAACCCGTGCTGCTGCCTTGTTCTGCATTACAAGCCAGCTATTTAACCCACTGTGCGAAACCACCTTACTTGGTTTGGCCATCTTGGGTGGATTTATTTACTTTACCTTTCAGTGTTTGGTATTTCTCTTGTTTGGTATTTCTCTTTGTCTGACAAATCCGACTGTCTCTGGACTAAGGAATGATGTGAGACCTGCAATTCATTTGGTTACTTGGAATGTTTGGGGTCTCAATGGTCCAGTAAAACGGTCGAATGCATTTGCCCATCTTATGAGCCTAAACTCCGATGTTGTCTTCTTGCAGGAAATCCACTTACGTGGCAAGGACCATACCAGGTTACAAAAGGGTTGGGTCAGGCAGGCTGTTCACTGCAGCTTTAATAGCAGGACAGGGCGGCACACTGGTTGTCACTGCTGCCGAGGACCCAGGTTCGACCCCGGCCCCGGGTCACAGTCTGTGTGGAGTTTGCACATTCTACCTGTGTCTGCGTGGGTCTCACCCCCACAACCCAAAGATGTGCAAGGTAGATGGATTGGCCACGCTAAATTGGCCCTTCATTATAAAAATTAAATAAAATAAAATAATGGCAGGGGCAGGGCAATTTTAATTAATAAGAGAGTTCAATTCTGCTCTTCTCAGATTATAGCCGACCCCAATGGTCGTTATATTATTGTTTGTGGTTCCCTGGTGAACACTGCAATAGTCATGGTTAACATTTATGCCCCTAACTGGCATGATAATTTTATCAATTCTCTTTTAAACTCTCCCCAACCTTGGCTCACACCAGCTGATTTTAGGAGGTGACTTGAACTGCATTTTGGACCGTTAAATCAAGATTATTCCAAATCTGAACCTCTTTTCCCATCTGGGATGGCCAGGGCTTTGTCCTCTTTTATGGCACAGAAGGGCGGATGGATCCCTGATGCTTTTTGCACCTGAACGATAAGGATTTTTCTATTTTTTTCACATGTCCATCATGCGTATTTCCGCACTGCCTTTTTTATTTTTGATAGGGCTCTCCTCCGTTCGGCGGTTGCGGCTGAATCCTCAGCGATTGTTATCTCCAGCCACGCCTCAAATTTGTTGATCTATGGTTAAGAGCCTGGCCCTGCCCAACTAGACTAGACACTACTCTGCTGTCAGACAATAAATTTTATGAGCGTTTGTCTACCTCCTTTGCAGATTATATTAAGCTAATCAAGTCAGACTCAATCTCTCCCTCCATGCTTTGGGAGGCTCTTAAGGTCGTCATTAGGGGTGAAATTATTTCCTATAGGGCGTATATGCTGAAGACGGCAAAGTTGGAGCAGCAGGGGACTTCCGGTGGCGCCCTCGAGGAAGCAGGTCGCAGGTCGGATCGCTCCCGCCCGCGATGGGCAAACGGACCTGTTTTGCAGGATTTCTTCGGGACCTGGCGGCCTGAATCGGTGGAGGAGGCGAAAAGAAGAGGTTTTCCTCAAGGGGTATGGACAGTCGGACCAGAAGTGGTCAAGTGGAGCGGCGAAGTTCGAAGCAGGAGCAGCGAGGACCTCTGACCGGGCGGCGAAGCATGGCGGCCAGCAGGGAACAGGGAGCGGAGGCTCACTGGCCAAGGGAGCAGCAGATGGAGTTTTTCCGGAGCTACTTCACCAACTTGAAGAGGGACACGTTGGACCCGATGAGGGCAGTGATGGATCGAATGGTCGAGGCACAGGCGGTCCAAGAGAAGGCGCTCAGGGAGGCCGAGGTGAAGCTCTCCACCCAGGCAGACACAGTAACGGAGCTGGAGCACGAGGTAGAGGAGCTGAACGCCCGCCAGAGGAGGATACAGGAGCAGCTTGAAGAGCTGGGGAACAGAGCCAGGAGGCAGAACCTGAGGATCGTGGGCCACCCCGAGGACTGTGAGGGATCGGATGCGGGCGTATACATGATGGGTATGCTCAAGGCGCTGATGGGACCGGAAGCCTTCCCTCGACCCCTGGAGTTGGATAGAGCCCCCGCAAGGAAGCCCAGGAAGGAGGGACCGACCGAGGCCCTTGGTGGTTTGCTTTCACCGGCTTGCCGACAGGGATCGGGTGCAGCGATGGGCCAAGGCGGTGAGGAGCAGCAGATGGGAGAACTGCGAGGTGCGCACCTACCAGGACTTGGGAGTGGAACTGGCCAAGAGGCGTGCAGGATTCATCAAGGTAAAGGCAGCCCTCTTCAAAAAGCAGGTGAGATTTGGAATGCTGTATCCTGCGAAGCTTTGGGTGACGTTTGAGGAACTTCGTTACTACTTCGAGACACCAGAACAGGTTTGGACCTTTATTAAAGAGAGGAAGCTGGACTTGAACTAACGGACATTTGGTTTGTTTTTCAGTGCTCTACAGTGGCGGCGGTATGTTAACCCAACTTGTTTTGACTAGGAATGGACTTTTATTAAAAGAAGAAGCTGGACTTGAACTAAAGGACTCTGGGCTCACAGAGCTGTTGTGTGGCGGCAGTCCGTTAAATTATCCTGGACTGTAATGTTTTATTTAAGATTGTATTCAGCCTGGACAGAGAACGGGGACTGGAGGGCGCACTGCTTAGGGTCTGTTTGGGAGCTTGCAACGGGGTGGGGGGGCCTGCAAAGGGGGTCCCGCGCTTGGTATCTTTTGGCGGGAGACCGGGGCCTCTGATAGGGGGATGGGCTAGGGGCTGGGTAAGGGACTTGAAAGGGCACGGGGAGATACAATCAGGTTAATGGGTCTTTGGTGTGTGGGGGGAGGGCACGAACATCCGGGCGGGAGACAGCCCGGCTCTAAGGGCAGGGGTCAGCGTAGTTAGCGTAGATCGGGGGGCACCAGCGAGAGTAGGAGAAGGGGCGGGCTAGGGCCAAGCGCGGGGCGGACCTGGCAGGTCAGGCCTCGGGGAAGGGGGGGGGGGGGGGTGGGGGGTTGGGGGGGGGCAGCCAGGAGGGAGAGCAGAGAAGACTTAAGAGGGGGGGTGGGGGGATCAGAAATCCCGGGGGAGATAGTCGCTTGCAGGGAATAGCATAGGAAACCGACAGCAGCAGCACCCCGGGGGGGAGGGGAAGTGGGGGGGGGGTTAGAGCCACATTAGGTTAGTTGAACACGTGGGGCATGGGTAAATAGAGCTGGTTGGGGAAGTGCTTTATTAATATGTTTATTCTCCCCCACTGTTCGTTTTCAATATGTTAAGGCTTTTGTATATGGCCTTTTTTCTCTGTAAATGTTACAAATCTGTTTTAAATAAAAAATTTCAAAAAATAAATAAATAAATAAGTTGGAGCTGCAGAGTATGGTGGACTCCACCCTAGAGCTGGACCACCAATACTCACGTGATCAAATTCCGGAGCTACTGGCAAACAGGAAAATATTACAGGCCCAATTCGAGCTTGTATCCGCTGGCAAGGCCGTGCATCAGTTACATTTTGTGAGCATGGGGAGAAGGCTAATCATCTTCTGGCTCATCAATTCAAACCGCAAGCAGCCTCACGTGAGATGCCTAGGATATGCAATAAGAGCAGCAATCTTGTTTCCGCCCCTCTCCAAGTCAACGCAGCGTTTAGATCTTATTACTGCAACCTGTAGAAGTCTGAGACCCCTGCAAATAAATCGATCATGGCTGACTTTTTGAGTGGTCTGCACATCCCAACTGTTGAAGTGGCCAAGAGCTGTGATTTAGACTCCCCATTACGCCCGGATGAGATTTTAAAATGTATTGGGCCCCCGACCCTGATGACTTCCCAATCAAGTTACAAAACATTATCGGAATAGCACCTACCCTTATTATTGGATATGTTTAATGACACTCAGGGTTTAATGTCTGTTTTTATGTTTAATGCTTAGGGGTTCATTGCCTCCCACCCACACTCGAGCCTCTATTTCTTTGCTCCTTAAGTGGAGCTGGGACCCAGCCAAGTGTGGTTCATGCTGACCCATCTCACTTTTAAACACAGACGTTAAGCTGCTGGCTAAGGTCCTGGTGCTCCGGCTAGACAAAGAACAGTACAGCACAGGAACAGGCCCTTCAGCCCTCCAAGCCTGCGCCGATTACGTGTCCTATCTAGACCAACCGTCTGTATCCTTCTATACCCCATCTGTTCATGTGTCTATATAGATAAGTCTTAAAGTACATCCTCAACCACCTCACTTGGCAGTGTATTCCAGGCCACCACCACCATCTGTGTAAAAACACTTCCCCAGCACATCTCCAATGAACCTATCCCCCCTCACCTTGAACTTGTGCCCACTTGTAATTGTAATTTCCACCTTGGGAAAAAGCCTCCAACTGTTCACCCTATCTATACCCCTCATAATTTTATAAACTTCTATCAGGTCGCCCCTCAGCGTCTATCTCTCTAGGGAGAACAATCCCAGTTTATTCAATCTCTCCTCATAGCTAATACCCTCCATACCAGCCAACATCCTGGTAAACCTTTTCTGTACTCTCTCGAAAACCTCCACATCCTTCTGGTAGAGTGGTGACCAGAATTGGACACAGTATTCCAAATGCGGCCTAACCAATGTTTTATATCACTAACATAATTTGCGAACTTTTATACTCGATGCTCCGTCCGATGAAGGCAAGCATGCCATATGTTTTCTTTACCACCATTTCTACCTGAGCTGCCACTTTTAAGGATCTGTGGACCTGCATGCCCAGATCTCTGTGTCAATGTCTTGATGGTTCTGCCATTTATTTTATAGCTCTCGCCTGAATTGGATCTACCAAAATACATCACCTCGCATTTGTCCGGGTTAAATTCCATCTGCCATTTCTCCGTCCAATTTTGCAGTCTATCTTTATCCTGCTCTGACAATCTTCATCATTATTCGCAACTCCTGCAATCTTAGTATCATCCGCAAACTTGCTAATCAGACCAGCTATGTTTTCTTCCAAGCCATTCATATATATTACAAACAGCAGAGCCAATACTGATCCCTGCGGATCACCACAGGTTGCAGACCTATATTTGGAAAATCACCCTTCCACTGCTACCCTCTGTCTCCTATGGCCAAGCCAGTTCTGAATCCATCTAACCAGTTCACCCCTGACCCCATGTGATCTAATCTTTTGCACCAGCCTGCCATGAGGGACCTTGTCAAATGCTTTACCAAAGTCCATGTAGACAACATCCACAGCCCTTCCCTCGCCAATCATTTTTGTCACCTCTTCAAAAAAATCAATTAAATTAGTGTGACATGACCTCCGTCATACAAAATCATGCTGTCTGTCACTAATAAGACCATTAACTTCCTATCTCTGAGAATCTTATCCAACAATTTCACTATCACTGACGTCAAGCTCACTGGCCGACAATTACCCATGTTATCCTTGCTACCCTTAACCAACGGGAAAATATTGGCCATCCTCCAATCCTCTGGGACCTCACCTGTGACCAACGAGGAAACAATTTCTGTTCAGAGGCCCAGCGATTTCATCTCTTGTCTTCCTCAGTAATGCCATCTTGCCCTGGAGTTCTGTCTGCCTTCGAGGTATAATTATCGGCCGCTATGCGTCACCTATTAAACATTATTGCTTCTCCCTCGCCAGCACTCGAGCCCGAGGTTATAGTATTTCTGGACGCTGAGAAAGCATTTGATAGGGTGGAATTGGAATGTTGATTTGAGATTCTCGGGAAATTTGGTTTCAGCCATAAATTTGCCTCCTGGATTCGCCTGTTGCCAGCGTTCGCACGAACATTCTACACTCATATTACTTCCCCTTGGGAAGGAGTACCAGAAAGGGCTGTCCTCTCCCCACTTTTGTTTGCCTTGGCAATAGAGCCTCTCTATAGCGTTGAGGGCTCTGATAAACGGAGGAGTATTTGTTGGGATGAGGTGAAGCATCGGGTATGACTTTATGCAGATTACCTACTTGTACAGATCCAATTCCCTCCATAGATAGCATACTGAAGACACTTAATACATTTGGCCCCTTTTCTGGTTATAAATTAAATTTAGGCAAGAATGAGTCTCTTCTGGTGAACCCCCCTCCCCACCTCCCCGGTTGAAGAGCTCAGTTTAGTTCATTCCCTTTCTGCCTTTTCAATATCAATTTCCATTATTTGGGGGTCCAGGTGGCTATGATCACTTCATACTTTAAATTACTCAAACCTGATCAATAATGTCAGAGCGGGTCTATAAAGGTGTAACAACCTCCCTCTGTCTATGGCGGGTAGGATCCAAACGATAAAAATGAATGTATTTCTAGGTTTTTATTTTTCTTTCAAAATATCCCCATCTTTTTGCCCAAATAATTTGGGTAATAAATTGATTTCTGTTTTCATTTGAGCGGGTAAGAGTCCCAGAGTCCACAGTGTTCTGTTCCAGAGAGACAGGCGGACGGGAGGCTTGGCTTTCCTAAATTTTTTGTTCTACTATTAAGCTGCTCACATTCAAAAAATCTTGGAGTGGATTAGTGACCCCGACTCAATTTGGGGCAGAATGTAGGCTCGCTCTACTCTTCGTGCCATAATTACTGCACCACCGCTCATCTCTCCTGCTACATTTTACTCAAATCCAGTTGTGGTCTCCTCCCTCAGGATTTCATTCTTTTCAGATTTGTAACTTTTCCTGTATGGTTTTTCCTTCCTTTCCTTTGGCCCCGCCTCGTGCTGAAGAAGATTTTACTCATGGCTCAACCCGGTGAAGGGTCTATTTCGGCCTTAATGGCGAGATTCTCTCGTCTGATCCCTCCCCATTAGACCATAAGACATAGGAGCGGACGTAAGGCCATTCGTCCCATCGAGTCCACTCCACCATTCAATTATGGCTGATTTCAACTCCATTTACCCGCTCTCTCTCCATAACCCTTAATTCCTCGAGAAATCAAGAATTTGTCAACTTCTGTCTTAAAGACACTCAACGTCCCGGCCTCCACCGCCCTCTGTGGCAACAAATTCCACAGACCCACCACTCTCTGGCTGAAGAAATTTCTCCTCATCTCTGTTCTAAAGTGACTCCCTTTTATTCTAAGGCTGTGCCCCCGGGTCCTAGTCTCCCCCGCTAATGGAAACAACTTCCCTACGTCCACCCTATCTAAGCCATTCATTATCTTGTAAGTTTCTATTAGATCTCCCCTCAACCTCCTAAACTAATGAATATAATCCCAGGATCCTCAGACGTTCATCGTATGTTAGGCCGACCATTCCTGGGATCATCCGTGTGAATCTCTGCTGGACCCGCTCCAGTGCCAGTATGTCCTTCCTGAGGTGTGGGGCCCAAAATTGCTCACAGTATTCTAAATGGGGCCTAACTAATGCTTCATAAAGCTTCAGAAGTACATCCCTGCTTTTATATTCCAAGCCTCTTGAGATAAATGACAACATTGCATTTGCTTTCTTAATTACGGACTCAACCTGCAAGTTTACCTTTAGAGAATCCTGGACTAGGACTCCCAAGTCCCTTTGCACTTCAGCATTATGAATTTTGTCACCGTTTAGAAAATAGTCCACGCTTCTATTCTTTTTTCCAAAGTGCAAGACCTCGCACTTGCCCACGTTGAATTTCATAAGCCATTTCTTGGACCACTCTCCTAAACTGTCTAAATATTTCTGCAGCCTCCCCACCTCCTCCATACTACCTGCCCCTCCACCTATCTTTGTATCATCGGCAAATTTAGCCAGAATGCCTCCAGTCCCGTCATCTAGATCGTTAATGTATAAAGAGAACAGCTGTGGCCCCAACACTGAACCCTGCGGGACACCACTCGTCACCGGTTGCCTTCTGAAATAGAACCTTTTATCCCAACTCTCTGTCTTCTGCCTGACAGCCAATCGTCAATCCATGTTAGTACCTTGCCTCGAATACCATGGGCCCTTATTTTACTCAGCAGTCTCCCGTGAGGCACCTTATCAAAGGCCTTTTGGAAGTCAAGATAGATAACATCCATTGGCTCTCCTTGGTCTAACCTATTTGTTATCCCTTCAAAGAACTCTAACAGGTTTGTCAGGCACGTCCTCCCCTCACTAAATCCATGCTGACTTGTCCTAATCCGACCCTGCACTTCCAAGAATTTAGAAATCTCATCCTGAACAATGGATTCTAGAATCTTGCCAACAACCAAGGTTAGGCTAATTGGCCTATAATTTTCCGTCTTTTTCCTTGTTCCCTTCTTGAACAGGGGGGTTACAACAGCGATTTTCCAATCCTCTGGGACTTTCCCTGACTCCAGTGACTTTTGAAAGATCATAACTAACGCATCCACTATTTCTTCAGCTATCTCCTTTAGAACTCTAGGATGTAGCCCATCTGGGCCCGGAGATTTATCAATTTTTAGACCTCTTAGTTTCTCTAGCACTTTCTCCTTTGTGATGGCTACCATATTCAACTCTGCCGCCTGACTCTCCTGAATTGTTGGGATATTACTCGTCTTCTACTGTGAAGACCGACGCAAAGTACTTATTTAGTTCCTCAGCTATATCCTTGTCTCCCATCACTAGATTACCAGCGTCATTTTGGAGCGGCCCAATGTCTACTTTTGCCTCCCGTTTGTTTTTAATATATTTAAAGAAACTTTTACTATCATTCCTAATGTTACTGGCTTGCCTACCTTCATATTTGATCCTCTCTTTCCTTATTTCTCTCTTTGTTATCCTCTGTTTGTTTTTGTAGCCTTCCCAATCTTCTGACTTCCCACTATTTGCCACATTATAGGCTTTCTCTTTTGCTTTGATGCATTCCCTAACTTCCTTTGTCAGCCATGGCTGCCTAATCCCCCCTCTGATAACCTTTCTTTTCTTTGGGATGAACCTCTGTACCGTGTCCTCAATTACTCCCAGAAACTCCTGCCATTGCTGTTTTACTGTCTTTCCCACAAGGCTCTGCTCCCAGTCGATTTTCGTCAGTTCCTCCCTCATGCCCCTGTAGTTACCTTTATTTAACTGTAACACCTTTACATCTGATTCTACTTTCTTTCAAATTGGAGATTGAATTCTACCATATTATGATCACTGCCTCCTAAGTGTTCCCTGACTTTAAGATCTTTAATCAAGTCTGGCTCATTACATAACACTAAGTCCAGAATGGCTTGTTCCCTCGTGGGCTCCATCACAAGCTGTTCCAAAAAGCCCTCCTGTAAACATTCAATGAATTCCCTTTCCTTGGGTCCACTGGCAGCATTATTTGCCCAGCGCACCTGCATATTGAAGTCCCCCATGATCACTGTGACCTTGCCTTTCTGACATGCACTTTCTATTTTGTGGTGCATTTTGTGCCCCTGGTCCTGACCACTGTTAGGAGGCCTGTACATAACTCCCATTATGGTTTTTTTGCCTTTGTGGTTCCTTAATTCTATCCACACAGACTCCACATCATCTGACCCTATGTCGTTTAGTGCTATTGATTTAATTTCATTCCTAATTAAGAAGGCAACCCCGCCCCCTCTGCCTACCTCTCTGTCTTTTCGATAGGTTGTGAATCCCTGGATGTTTAAATGCCAGTCCTGAACCACCTGCAACCACGTCTCTGTGATGCCTACCACATCATACCTGCCAGTCACAATCTGGGCCACAAGCTCATCTACCTTGTTCCGTACATTGCGCGCATTTAAATATAGCACCTTTAATTCTCTATTGGCTGTCCCTTTTTGTTTTCTTAGTGTGGTGGACCTTGGTTTACTGAGCCTTTCCATACACTGTGTCATATTTTGTGGGATGGGGACTATCGTAACCTCTCCTGAGTTCTGTCTTTTCATGCGTTTTTGTATTCCTAAGCAGCTACGCTTCCCACTGATTACTTCACCTCTTGGTTCCCTGACTCCACCCCCCCCCCCCCCCCCCCCAATCTCTAGTTTAAAGTCCTATTGACCACCCTATTTACTATTTTCGCCAGAACACTGGTCCCAGCTCGGTTCAGGTGGAGACCATCCCAAAGGTATAGGTCCCCCCTGTCCCAAAACTGATGCCAGTGTCCCATGAAAAGAAACCCCTCTTTCCCACACCACTCTTTCAGCCACGTGTTAACTTCCCTTATTCTTGCCTCCCTATGCCAATTTGCACGTGGCTCGGGCAGTAATCCGGAGATTATGACCCTTGAGAACCTGTTTTTTAAATTTGAATCCTAGCTCTTTATAATCTCTAAACAGGTCCTCTTTCCTAGACTTGCCTATGGTGTTGGTACCGACATGGACCACAACAACTGGATCCTCCCCCTCCCTCTCCAGTATCCTTTCAAGCCCGTCAGAGATGTCCCGCACCCTAGCACCGGGTAGGCAACATACCATGCAGGACTCTTTATCCTGCTCACAAAGGATACTATCTATCCCCCTGATAATAGAATCCCCTACAACTACAACTTGCCTATTTACTCCCTCCCCTTGAATGGCCTGCTGAACCATGGTGCCTTGGTCAGCTGACTCATCCTTCCTGCAGCCCTGTTCGCCATCCACACAGGGAGCAAGTGCCTCATACCTGTTGGACAGGATCAAGGGCTGAGGCTCCTGAGTTCCTGACTGCTGGTTCCCTTTATCTGCCTGACTTGCAGTCACACCCTGCTGTCCCTGGCCACTGGCAGGATTTAAACTACTTATTCTGACAGGTGTGACTGCCACCTGAAACACAGTGTCCAGGTAAGTCTCCCCCTCCCGGATGTGCCTCAGTGTTTGAAGCTCAGACTCCAGCTCATCAACTCTGAGCCAGAGCTCTTCGAGCAGCCAACACTTACTGCAGATGTGGTCGCTGCAGCTCGCAATGGGATCTGCCAGCTCCCACATCAAGCAGCTCAAGCACATCACCTGACCAGCCATCTCTAATTAATTAATTAGTTTAATTTAAGTTTACGAGTTTAGCTGTGTTTTTTTAAAATTTGGGGCAGATTTGCTATCAACCAATCAGATCACAGCTTCCCTCTGATGTCATTTTTGGGGGAAAAACTGGAAAACAGGAAGTTACCATTAGGTTTATATACTCACAGAGACTGCTCCTCCTCCTCCGAACGGCTCCCGAAATTAGGCCAGAAGAAAGAGAACAAAACAGTAGGGAAAAAGCACCTTCTCCCACTCTTCACCGAAACAGCTTACCTGTTATTCACTCCCCTTCTCAGCAAGCACTCACTCAGCAACCTCTGCGCCCTGCACGATAACACCTGAGGGAAAGAAAAACTACTTACCAGTCACCAGCCAATCCCTTACCTGCAGGCTGTGGCGTCACGGTTCAACTTCTTTCTACTTCTACCTGACCTCGAGCCTTCCTCTTGACCTTTACAGCGGTTGGGTTTTTTTTGGTTGGAGGAGGGGGTAGGGAGGGAAACACTGAAGAACTGTTTCGGATTTAAGTTTCACTTGACAACAGCTCCTCCACAAACTACCTTCAAGTTAGGGTGACCACGACGGAGGTATGCAAATTTCCCTTGCAACACCAATCAGCAGCTCCGCTCTACTGCCCTCTGCTGGATGCTTGTCTTCACTCGAACAGCTAGGGTCTCTAGCTTAGGTACACCTTCAAGTTAGGGTGACCACGACGGAGGTATGCAAATTTCCCTTGCAACACCAATCAGTAGCTCCACTCTCCTGCCCTCTGCTGGATGCTTGTCTTCACTCGAACAGCTAGGGTCTCTAGCTTAGGTACACCTTCAGGTTAGGGTGACCACGACGGAGGTATGCAAATTTCCCTTGCAACACCAATCAACAGCTCCGCTCTACTGCCCTCTGCTGGATCAAATTGGATCTTTGGATGGGGTAAGATGGGAGAGGGAGGTGTGTCCTCTGCTTACTGATGAGGCTTGGAGGGAGGTCCTCTACAGGGTCAACTCCATGTCCTCTTGCATCTGATTGAATTTAATCCAGTTCAAAGTACTACACAAGACGCACTTGATCGTGGCAAGGATAAGTGGGTTTTCCCAAATGTGGAGGACTAGTGTGATCGTTGTTCACTTTCCACACACACATTTTAGTTCTGTCCCAAACTTGTCAGTTTCTGGGTTTCCTTTTTCAACACTATATTGGAGATTCTTCAGATAGTTCTAGAGCCATGTCCATTGGCAACCACATTTGGGGTCTCAGACTCACCTGCATTTCACTCTGGGGTAGGGGCGGATGTTGTCACCTTTGCCTTCCTGGTGAATATTGCTTAGCTGGAAGTCTTCTGCGATGAGAGGGTTGCCTGTGAATTTTCATTGTACCGCCCCCAATGCGGTATCCTTCCTTCAATATGGAAAGCAAAATGGCACATGGAATTCCAGTTGTGTCCTCACTGAAGCCCTGTAGAATTCTAGCATGACTTCCTTATTCTTGCACTCCAATCCCCTTGCAATCAATGCTTCCCTATCACTGAAATTAAACTTATTAGATTGAAGTACTGGGCTTATTTTTTTTTTTGAACAAAATTGTAACATTGCAATTCTCCGGTCATCTGGCGTCGCCTCTGAATCTAAGAAAGACTGGAAAGTCATGGCCAGTGCCGCCTCAAATTCCACACTCACTCCCCTTCATCTGAATCACTAAATAAAGAATTCTTTTTTTTTCAAGAGAAATCTTGACGTAAAAGCATTTTGGCAAAGAATCGCAGTTGCAAAGGGACTCATTAAGAAAATAATTAAATTCCTGGTTTGCATAAAATCTGAATACACAACATGGTATTTAAAGAAGTATTGGCCCAGATTTTGCAACCAATGGCAAATGAACAGCACTTGCATTCATTGCACTTAGTGGTCCACAGACTTTGGCATTTTATGCTGTGATTTGTGGTTATCAGACAGCAGCACATTCTACAGAGGATCTGGGGCCATAGAATCCCTACAGTGCAGAAGGAGGCCATTCAGTCCATCGGGTCTGCATGGGTCCTCCGAAAAGAGATCATAAGGCACAGAAAGAAAACGTGAAAAAGAAAACATTTTTTAAAAAATGTTCAATAATTGTTAAAACCTGAAAGGATGGGTTGCCATATTTATAAAAGTACATTTTCAGTTCTAGATACGTTTCTCAATTAAGTATTCCATGTATTAAAAATAATTTACACTTGAATAGACAAGACCTAACTTTTTCTGCTGTATTTAGTTGGTGAGTACCCAAATATCACCATTCAGATATTATGTTGCATTTCTTGGAAAGGTGCATGTACAGTGAAGCTTGACAAGAAACAGGGCAACGTGAACAGCAACTTCCTGAATTCTACAGTTAACTATGCATCTGCGATTGTCTTAAGTTTCCTGATTTACCCCTTAATTACAATGATCACTGTTGGTCTGACTATTATCCTTAACAGAAAATCTGGAACATTATGCAAAAGCATAATTAGTTTACCTGTAACTTTTTTTATGCAGATCAAGTGTTTGGATGCAATCTCAGTAGTCTTTGTCAGAGAGAGAACACAACTGTACCACAATTTGTGATGACATGTATTGATCACGTGGAGAAAGAAGGTATGAAATTCTAAGACTTGATTTGGTAAAAGACTACTGTGACATATATTTGTGAAATCTTTTCTATATAACCGGAATTGTTTGCTTATTCAAAATAATGGTACAAAATGGCAACACGATACTGGCCAGGCTTCTCCTTTTCAGAGAAACTAAATGCTGATGCCTGAACTGATTTGCGTGAGCTCTACGACCCTGAAAGCGGCGCCAGTCCTGGAGTGATTCAGCTCATCCTAATGGGCTAGCACATGTGCCACGTGGAACTAGTGCAAGAAGATGGCACTTGTTCCGCTAGAGCACGCCCACCCCTTTGATGGGTCAGCTTGGGCAGAGGATGCCTAGGGGGGTGGCCTGGGGAGACATCCTTACAGCCCATGGCGCTAACAGTGGGCAATCAGGCATGCGCAACCGCATAGCTGCCTTGCAGGCTATGGTAATGGTGGGACGTGCCTGTCCACCCCCACCCCAAGGCACTCCTGGCCACCCACCCGCTACTTCCCCTAGCCCTGGCAGAAGCCCCTGGCCAGCGGCACAACTGTCGGCACACGATAGCGTTATTGGGCACTTCATACCTCCTCTCTCTCCCTCAGCAGCCACGGCACATGTTCATAGAATCATAGAACTTACAGTGCAGAAGGAGGCCATTCGGCCCATCGAGTCTGCACTGGCCCTTGGAAAGAGCACCCTACTTAAAGCCAGGCTTCCACCCTATCCCCGTATCCCCACTTAACCTTTTGGATACTAAGGGGCAATTTAGCATGAGCAATCCACCTAACTTGCGGGCGGCACAGTAGCACAGTGGTTAGTACTATTTCTTCTGTGGAGTCTGCACGTTGCCCCTGTGTCACTGTCTGTGTGGAGTCTGCACGTTCTCCCTGTGTCTGCGTGGGTTTCCTCCGGGTACTCCGGTTTCTTCCCACAGTCCAAAGATGTGCAGGGTAGGTGGATTGGCCATGCTAAATTGCCCTTTGTGTCCAAAGCGGTTAGGTGGAGTTACTGGGTTATGGAGATAGGGTGGAAGTGTGGCTTAAGTATGGTGCTCTTTCCAAGAGCTGGTGCAGACTTGATGGTCTCCTTCTGCACTGTAAATTCTATGATCTTTGTGACTGTGGGAGGAAACCGGAGCACCCGGAGGAAACCAGAGCAGACACGGCGAGAAAGTGCAAACTCCACATAGGCAAGTAACCTGAGGAAGTCCGGGACCCTGGAGCTGTGAGGCAGCAATGAACCCTGCCATTGGTAATTCCTCCTGGCACAGCATCGCTGGGGGCCTGGAAATTGCCAGGTCAGGCCCATTAATGATATGCCAGTGATGTTCACTGTACAATTTGCATTCATGCCGCCGTTGAGGTAACAGAGCAAGGCATTCTGTTGGGCGCCCGGTGCCGCCCTCAATTCAACTGACGTGCGATTCTCCGTCCAAGCGCGCGCTTCAACGGTTCTGGCGTCGGTGGACGGAGAATCCCGCCTACTGTTTCTAGCTATCAATAACTCAGTGCTTCTTTTAATTTTGGTATAAATGTCAATTAATCACATTTTGCTGCAATAAATCGTTTTTGAATGAAAATATAAGTTCTGGCAACATTGGACGATAACATTTTGCAATTCAGATCCATTAGTCTAGGAGTTTCTGGTTGTTGATACTTTTTCCTGTTCTTACACTGTTCCATATTATGTCATCAGGCTTAAACATTGATGGTCTGTATAGGGTGAGTGGCAACCTGGCTGTTATACAAAAACTTCGCTTTGCAGTCAACCATGGTAAGTCATGTTATTAACCATGTGCATATATTTTTAAATGATTATGTATAAAGTTTGCAGTAGAGCATATAGTAATAGTACATTTGGTTAAGCACACCTTCAAGTTCAGATCTTGAATTCAAATATAAATCTTGAATGTGCGTGAAATGCAAAGGGCATGGTTAGTAGCCTGCTTCTAGGTCTCTGCTAATGATTCTCTTGATCCAGCCATTGAGGTGTGAAACAACTCCTCACACTTATGTGCCTTCTGATTTTTATTTTCTTCTTTATATGGAGCACCTAGTTTTAAACTTGAGAACCTTGTTAAGATCAAAAATATAGCACATAGAATCATGGATATAAACCTGTATAACAAGGCACCATGATGTTGGTCGTATTTTTACTTTTTAAACTTATTTCCACTTCGTATTCCAGAGCTGCAGGCTAAGAAAATTTACTCATGAGCAGAATTGGATGTAACTAACTGTACCACTTAAGTGAGGAAGAAATTGGGAGTTGATAGCAATTTCTTTATATCAAGAAAAAAATACCCAATTTATATATGTGAACCGTAGGATACTGGATTGGCATATTAACAAAAAAATAATTCCGATCACCTAATTGATCCAGATTTTTCTTCAGGGTACCCACATTTTTTTTTAAATGAAAATATAAGTTCTGGCAACATTGGACTTCAGTTCTCAAAATGTGGATATGCTGACACACTGAACTTCTCCTTCATGAACTTTTGCTGTGCTAATAATGATGGTTCCAGAGTGGTGTTTGGGAAGGGGCTTTGAAAATGTTGACATGTGTCCAGGTCATGGTTATATCCAACTTGAAAGTGAACATGTTACATCTAGGTGCAGTTTTGTACTTTCTGGTTGTAGTGGACATAGGGAGGGAGGTTCTGCTCAAAACCACTTGATCAATTGTTGCATTGCATCCTGGAGATTGCGGATACTGCAGTTTCCCTCCGTCATAGCATTAGAACTGGGGATGTTCACTGATGAACGCATGATGTTCAATTCCAGTCGCAACTCCTCCTTAAATGAGTCAATCCATGCCTGCATGCAGCAAGCCTGGAAAACATCTTGGTCTGAAAAGTGGGAGCTGCTCAAGTGCCAGGCAATGATCATCCACCCTTCGCATACAGTAGAATTATAATCACTGAATCTTCCCTGTCAACATCCTGGAGGTGACCATTGACCAGAAACTTAAATAGGAACATAGAAATTTGGAGCAGAAGTATGCAATTCAGCCCTTCGAGCTGGTTCTGACATTCAACCAAGAGTTGTTCAGGGTCTAGGCATTCTATGGTGATTGAGTGGCCTCCTGACTCCTCAAATCCAAATCTTTAATGCACTACTCGTGAGAAGGTTCGATAATATGCAGATTGCTTTGAGTCACTAAGTTCATGGAAGATAAATGCTTTTCTCTTGGTGAAGATAGTCATTAACTGGCATCTAAGTAGCACGAATGTCTGGATCTTATCCAGTTTCTGCCGTATGTTAACCTGCGCTACTTCATTATTGAAGGACTTTTGAACGAACTTAGAATTGTAGAATACTTAGTGAACAATCTGACATGGATAGAGTGGATGGACAGGCACTGTTTCCCAGGGTCCCAGGGGTCAGTCACCAGGGGGCATAGATTTAAGGTCTGTGGGGCAAAGTTTAGAGAGGATGTGCGAGGCAGACTTTTTACGCAGAGGGTGGTGAGTGCCTGAAACGTATTGCCATGGGAGGTTGTGGAAGCAGATACATTAATGGTGTTCAAAAGGCATCTTGACAAACACATGGACAGGATGGGTATAGAGGGATACGGCACAAGGAGGTGCTGAGGATTTTGGCAAAGGTTGGTGTCATGACCGGTACAGGCTTGGATCGCCGAAGGGCCTGTTCCTGTGCTGTATTGTTCTTCGTTCTTTTAACTTTATGATGGAGAGAATGTTAGTGATGAATCACAGAAAATGTATGGGCTAACAAAGCTTCCCTAAAATTGTCCTGTGGCTGCAATGATTGACCTCCAATAACCACTATTATTGATCTAATCTTCCCACATTTGTTCTGTTGAATGGATAATTCTAGCCTCCAAATGAGGAGAGCCTGACTGAGTGAAAAGGGATGGTGATCAAAGGAAAACCCACCAGTTCAGATTCATAAATTGAAATCTACAAAATATGATCAACTTTTAAACAAAATATATGGTACCATGCCACATTGCAACATTTAATAGATTTTTTCTGCTCAAATTTTCAAAACCAATAAATTACTGAATAAGTGGCGAATATTTTTCTAACCATTGGATAGCGATAATAGCGACGGAGAGATTCCTAAACAAAACCATTTCTAACATGGCTTAATCAATGTAATTTTATTTTTTGGAGAGTTATGTGCTGAGTTCATGGTTATTTTCTATTAAACTTTATTGATAGGAAGGAAATGTGTTTTTAAACATCTTGACGAAAGAAAGCTATTTAACACAAAATCAGCAATTCATGCATCAGCGTGCATTTGTATTTGTACAAATTGTGATTTGTGCTGAATCTCAAAGATATAAGACTTTCAATTCCTATTAAGGCCCGAGTAGAACTGAGGTGGATTGTCTGACTAGGAACCAGAAAATGGTGCGGGGGAAGAAACCTGTTCCACTGGTAATCTTCGCTTATTTTCTATGTGGTGTGGCTATTTTCCAGTTTTGGAGATGGGGGAGATGGTTGAGAGGTGTTGTGTGTTTCTAAGACCCCAAAGTTTTTTTGGGGGGGGAAGTTGATCCTTGAAGATATTGGTTATCTACAATTGTGACCGATGGCTCCCTGAGAAACTGAATAATGGAAAGAAACATAACCTCTCTTCTGCTTCTACTGGGCCCTTATATGGCCAGAGTAGCGTTCTGCCAATCCGATTCCAGGCTTGTGTTGGAGTGGGGACTCTTGCTGTCATAATATGCCTGTTCTGAGGATGAAAATGATCCTGTCCCCATAATTTAAGATTATCTCTGTGTTAGTAACTGCAGGTGGTTAAAAGTCCCACACTTGTAGTGTAAGAGCAAGGACAACCACATTTCTAGCCTGCAGTGTTTACCATTGCCTGCCATTGTATGTGCTGTGCTTATGATTTTCCCTATCCGAGTCTTCCAGTGGCAGCCATTTGGTGGCTCCGTCTCGAGGTGGAATTGTTTGGTCCTTTTCGCCCGATATAGGATGTGTTTGCTAGTGCAAAGTGCATGAACAGTGAAAAATAGGAATTCTCCTCCTGTAGGGTCTGTTTATGGCTTATGGAGCAGGAGTGTAACGATCAAGGGGCAGCAGTTGGGCCAGGAGGACTTTTGAAGTGCGACAGAGGGAAAGATGTCTCTGGGGCGTCGATGCCTGCCCAGTCTACAGAGCAATTGAATGCCAAGTTCCAACAGCAGAGGCAAGAGGCCTCGGAGGACCTGGCTACGGTGGTGGAGCCTATCTGGGTGACTATTGAGAGAATGGAGCAAAGGCTGGAGGCACAGAGTTGAGCCTTCCAGAAGCTGAGGAGTTGGTGGTGGATCATGAGGAACTGTTGACCTTGTTGGAAGCAGAGATGGTGCTCCTGGTGGAGGGCCAGAAGCGGCTAAGGGAGGAGGTGGAGGATCTGGAGAATTGCTCCAGGAGGCAGAATCTCCAGATTGTGAGGCTGCCTGAAGGGATTGCGGGAACGCTGGCCGCAAAGTATGTCGCAGATATGTTCGAGACGTTGGTGGGGAGGGGGGGGTCTTTGATTGTCCTCCCCAGGTGGATCGAGCACACAGGGTGTTGAAGAGGAGACCGAATGCAGAGGAGCAGCCAAGGGTGATGGTGGTGCGGTTGCAACGTTTTCTGGATAAAGAGAAGATTCTGCAGCGGGCGAAGGAGACGTGGTGCATATCTATCAGGAATTGAGTGCAGAGTTGGCCAAGTGGTGGGCTGGGTTCAATAAGGTTAAGTCGGCACTCTACAAGAAAGGAGTGAAGTTCGGGGTGTTGTACCCTGCTCGTCTGTGGGTCATGCACCAGACTCAGGAATTTTATTTTGATACGCCAGAGGAGGCGAGTAACTTTGAGAGACCATGGACTGGGAGACTTGTACAGGGAATGCGGGTGTGAATGCCGTGTGGTTTGTTGTATTTACTGCATTTGGGTGTGGATTGTGTTCAACTGTACTTGGGAAATTGTGGGTGAGGATTGATGGGGGTAAGGGGGGGCTAGGCGGTTGCCTCGGGTGGGGGCCACCATGCTAGCAGGTCGGGTAGTTAACAGGAGTGAAGTGGGGGGGGGGGGGGGGGGAGACGATCTGTGGAGGGAATGGGGAAGGGATGTGGAATGGGTTGGTTTTCTTTTTCTTTGCCTATGGGGAAAGAATGCTGACTTGGGTGGAGTTGGTGTGGCACAGTTGGTTAAAGGGAGATGACAGCGGACATCTTGGGGAGGCCCAGAGGGTGAGTGAGGTGTGGAGCTGGTTAAAGAGGGGCTATGGCTGATGGGGAGAGGAGGGTCGCCGCCCCCTGATAACAGTTGATTAACAGAACGTTCTGGGATCAAATGGTCAGATTAAGAAGTCGTGTTTTCACGCATTTAAGGAGCTTGATGGCAGACCTTGGGTTTCTTCAGGATACACATTTGACCGGGGGTGGGGTAGCGCACTGGTGTTGATGTTGATAATAAGAGGTTGGCTTTTGAGGTGGGGGTTTATAGTGACAGACCCGGAGGGTAGATTTGTGATGGTGAGTGGGAGGTTGCAGCCCATGGTGTTGGTGAATGTGTATCCAAATTGGGATGATGTAGAGTTTTTGAGGCGGGTTTTGGCAAAGATTCCAGACCTGGACACACACTGGCTGATTATGGGGGTGGTATTTAATACGGTGCTGGACCCGAAGTTGGACTGATCGTTTCCCATGTCCCTGAACATGTCGACCATGGCCAAGGAGGTGTTATGGTTCATGGAACGCATGGGAAGGGCAGGCCGGTGGCAGTTTGACAGAGCGAGGGCAAAGGAACTTTCGTACTTCTCGCACATCTGCCCGTGTACTCCCAGATTGATTTCTTTGTCTTGGACAAGACGCTGTTGGCGAGGGTGGTTGGATCGGAGTATTCGGTGATCGTGGTGTCTGACCACGTGCCGCGTTGGGTGGATTTGCAGGTTGCAAGGGGGAGTCCCCAACAGCCGCATTGGAGGTTGGATGTGGGGTTAATGGCGGAAAAGGAGATTTGCGAATAGGTAAGGGTGGCTATCTGGAACTATGTGGAGCAGAATAAGATGGTTGAGGTTTCCGCCTTCACGTTCTGGGAGGCGTGAAGAGAGGGTTTATCTCAATCCGGGCACACGAGAGGATGGAGCGGGCTGAGAGATTGACATTTGTGGAGGCCATTCTGAGGATTAACTGGAGGCACTCGGCAGTGCCTGAGAAGGTGCTGGTGAAGGAGAGACAGAAGCTCCAGGTGGAGTTTGGGCCAGGGGGGTAGTATATGAATATCAGGAGAAAGCCAGCAAGATGCTTGCGCATCAACTGAGGAGGCAGACGGCGGCTAAGGAAATTGGGGGGGATGAGAGATGGCAGCAGTACAGTGGTATCAGAACCGGCAGCGGTAAATGGGGTGTTTGAAGCTTTTTACCAGAAATTGTTCAGTTCAGAGCCTCTGGTGGGGGATTACGGTATGAGGCGGTTTTTGGATGAACTGGAGTTCCCGAGCGTGGCGGAGGACAAGGTGCAGTGACTGGGGTCCACGATCGGGCTGAAGAAGGTAATGAATTGTGTTGGGTCAGTGCAGACTGGGAAAGCCCTGGGTCCAGATGGGTTCCCAGCCGAGTTCTACAAGAAGTTTGGGTCAGAGCTGGGGCCTTGTTAGTCGATATGTATAATGAGTCAATAGTGACGGGAGAGCATTGTATGCGAACGATGATCTGTATATTTCGGTCCCGGTCGGGAGTTGTGATGGGATCGTGGGGATTTTGGGGGAATTTGGCCTCTTTTCGGTGTATATCATATTGCATGGGGAAAAGTGAGATATTCCCAATTAATGTCCGGGGACAGGGGAGGAGTTTGGGGAGGCTGATGCTTCGGCTGGTAGGAGTGCGTTTTTGCTACCTTGGGATACAAGCGGCGCAGTGTTGGGCGCAGCTGCATAAGTTGAATTTGGCGTGGTTGGCAGGAGGGAATGAAGGCGGACTTTAAGAAGTGAGATGTGCTGCCATTTTCGTTGGCTGCTCGGGTCCAGACGGTAAAGATGATGGTGTCTTCAAAGTTTTTGTTTGTGTTTCAGAACCACCCGATTCTTGTGCTCGCGTCGTTTTTTACAAAGGTTAATGGGATGATTTTGAGGGACACGAGGGCGGATAAGGGGCCACGGGCCAGGAGTGTGTTCTTGGAGAGGTACTTACCGGGGCTGGGGATGAGGGGTGGTGCGGTTAGCGTGGCTGAACTTGCAAAACTATTATTGGGCAGCAAACATTTCAATGGATAAAAGCAAATTACTGCGGATACTGGAATCTGAAACCAAAGAGAAAATGCTGGAAAATCTCAGCAGGTCTGGCAGCATCTGTAGGGAGAGAAAAGAGCTAACCTTTTGAGTCCGATGACTCTTTGTCAAAGCTAAAAGACAGAGAAAGTGGGAAATATTTATACTGTGGAGTGAGAATGAAAGATGAATCATAGCCACAGAAACCCAGGGAAACGGTGCTAATAGCCACAGAAACCAAGGGGAAAGAGTGCTAAAGGCAGTCCCCAGAGAGAACAAAAGGTGTGAAAGCCAAACAGCAGAGAAACTAACATCAGAGGGTAAACTGTGGCAGATGTAGATGTGGGGGATGGGGAAGGGGGAATCAAAGGCGAGAAAGGATAAGGATAAGGAAAAGTGGATAAGATGTGGGGGTGGTGGTAAATATATATAAAGAAAGACAAGAAAGAAAGAAATGGTAAAAGACAGTTAAAATGAAATGGGATGAAAACAAATGGGTCGTGGTGGGTAAGAGCTAATCATCTGAAGTTGTTGAATTCGATGTTGAGATCGGAAGGCTGTAGCGTGCCTAACCGGAAGATGAGATGTTGTTCAAAGAACAAAGAACAAAGAAATGTACAGCACAGGAACAGGCCCTTCGGCCCTCCAAGCCCGTGCCGACCATGCTGCCCGACTAAACTACAATCTTCTACACTTCCTGGGTCCGTATCCCTCTATTCCCATCCTATTCATGTATTTGTCAAGGTGCCTCTTAAATGTCACTATCGTCCCTGCTTCCACCACCTCCTCCGGTAGCGAGTTCCAGGCACCCACTACCCTCTGCGTAAAAAACTTGCCTCGTACATCTACTCTAAACCTTGCCCCTCTCACCTTAAACCTATGCCCCCTAGTAATTGACCCCTCTACCCTGGGGAAAAGCCTCTGACTATCCACTCTGTCTATGCCCCTCATAATTTTGTAGACCTCTATCAGGTCTCCCCTCAACCTCCTTCGTTCCAGTGAGAACAAACCGAGTTTATTCAACCGCTCCTCATAGCTAATGCCCTCCATACCAGGCAACATTCTGGTTAATCTCTTCTGCACCCTCTCTAAAGCCTCCACATCCTTCTGGTAGTGTGGTGACCAGAATTGAACACTATGCTCCAAGTGTGGCCTAACTAAGGTTCTATACAGCTGCAACATGACTTGCCAATTCTTACACTCAATGCCCCGGCCAATGAAGGCAAGCATGCCGTATGCCTTCTTGACTACCTTCTCCACCTGTGTTGCCCCTTTCAATGTTCCTCCAGTTTGCGTTGAACTTCACTGGAACATTGCAGCAGGCCAAGAACAAACGTGTCAGCATGGGAGCAGGGTCTTGTGTTAAAATGGCAAGCAACGGGAAGGTCAGGGTCCTGAATGTGCACAATCCGAAGGTGCTCAGCAAAGCGAGCACCCAGTATTCGTTTGGTCTCTCCGATATAGAGGCGACCACATTGGGAGCAGCGAATGCAATAGACCAGATTGAAAGAGGTGCAAGTGCAACGCTACTTAACCTGGAATGCGTGTTTTGCGCCTGGGATGTTAAGCATTTCAATGGTTAAGAAATGGGCCGTGGAAGAGCGGTCGGTGTGGGGTGGATTGAAGCAGCGTCGTGTAAAGGGATCAGTTTGAGGGAACTGTTGCTAGCACCACTTCCGTCCTTGCCGGCAAGGTGCTCCATGAGCCGAGTGGTGGTATCAGCGTTGAACCAGTGCCGGCAACATTTTGCACAAATCATAGGTTTTTCCTGGTGGGAGATGTGAGATTCCGGGGGTGGCGGTAGGTGAGGATAGAATACTTTAGGGATTTATTTGTTGGAAGGATGTTTGCTGGAGGGGACATATCAGTTGCCGAAGGGGAATGGGTTCAGGTATCTGTAGGTTAGGGACTTCATGAGGAAGGAGGTGCCTTTGTTTCCAGTGCTACCACCCCTGGAGCTGCCATAGGTCCATGGTTTTGGGCGTGTCCAAGGTTGAGGGGGTTTTGGATGGGATTTGCAGATATAATGTTGAAGATTCTGGGATAACGGTAGCTCCGAGTCCGGTGGTGGCAATATTTGGAGTATCGGAGGATCTGGGAGTGCAGGTGGGTAGCGAGTCCATTATATTGCCCTTTGCGTCCCTGGTAGCCCGGAGACAGGTTTTGTTGTGCTGGCGGGTCTCGGAGCTGCTGAGTGCAGGGGTATGGGTGAGCGATTTGGCAGAGTTCCTGCCAGTAGAGAAAATCAAGTTTGCCATCAGAGGTGGAGAGGAGGGGTTCATAGAACATAGAACATACAGTGCAGAAGGAGGCCATTCGGCCCATCGAGTCTGTACCGACCCACTTCAGCCCTCTCTTCAACCCTATCCCAATAACCCCTCCTAACCTTTTTGGACACTAAGGGCAATTTAGCATGGCCAATCCACCTAACCTGCATGTCTTTGGATTGTGGGAAGAAACCGGAGCACCCGGAGGAAACCTACGCAGACACGGGGAGAACGTGCAGACTCCGCACAGACAATGACCCAGCAGAATCGAACCTGGGACCCTGGCGCTGTGAAGCCAAAGTGCTAACCGCTATGCTACCATGCTGCCCTCGAGGTGGAAGCTGTTCACCGGCGTCTTTAAGGAGTATTGAGTAGGGGGGGCTTATTTTTCTGTTTGGACTGGGGGTTCTGGGTTAGAAGTTAAAAAAGTGGGGGCAGGCGCTGAGGTGCAGCAGGTTAGTCGGGGGGGGCGTTGTTAAGGATGTTTTGGCTGCTTGCTGTTGCCGTGGTTGGTTTTTGGTGTTTTTCTTCTTTCTATTTTTATATATTTGAAAATGCCTCCAATGAAATGTTTTTTCAAAAAAATGATTTTCTCGATCCAATTTCCTGTTTCTCTCTTTCCTCCACCCACAATCATGCTATCTTTCATACCTTTACTGGTACTTTTAATGGGCGGCACGGTAGTGCAGTGGTTACTACTGTTGATTCACAGTGCTTGGGATCCGGGCTCGATTCCCGGCTTGGGTCACTGTGCGAGTCTGCACGTTCTCCCCGTGTTTGCGTGGCTTTCCTCCAAGTGCACCAGTTTCCTCCCACAAGCCCCGAAAGACACGCTTGTTAAGTGAATTGGACATTCTGAATTCTCCCTCAGTGTACTCGAACAGGTGCCGGAGTGTTGCGACTAGGGGATTTTCACAGTAACTTCATTGCAGTGTTAATGTAAGCCTACTTGTGACACTAATAAAGATTATTATTATTATTGTTAATCCACCAGAGGCATTTATGTAATTGAACTATTAGATCTTTGTCCTAGCAAATGGCTAAAACCCAATCCACTCGTGTGAATTTCCCCATTCTTCATTATCATCTTTATGATCAAGTCAGATTGTTATTTCTCTCCTGGTTCTAGGAGGACTTTATGCTTAATTCAGTTTGCCCAAATGTAGTTCCCCATTGAACCTTAACAAATAGCATTCTGACTCAAATTTGATCACATGGTTCATAGATGAAAAGATGAAGTGCGTAAAAAGTATTACTTCGTTCTCATCAATGCACTTTTGAAACACAGTAGTTATGAAATACAGATTTGTTGCTTAAATCTTTAACAGACTAATCAATTATGCCTTCCTTACAGATGAGAAGCTGGACTTGAATGACAGTAAATGGGAGGATATCAATGTTATTACTGGGGCTCTCAAAATGTTTTTCAGAGAATTGCCAGAACCTCTCTTCACATATCATCTCTTTAATGACTTTATCAATGCAATCAGTAAGTAAAAATCACATGAATATTGTTTTAATCTCATTTTTAAAACTTGCTAGTTTACAGAAATTTATGGTAATTTGATGTAGTGTGTCAGCTCACTCTATTGTCACCTCTGAGACTCACTCCAGGACTTGAGCACAACAATCTGGGCAAACCTTCCACTAATATAATGAGGGAATGCTGCACAAACAGGGTGCAGTAGGTGGAGATGTTAAACCGAGACAACGGCGGAATTAATGATGACTAATGCTGTTAGGTGGATACAAAAGATCTCGTAGTATCATTTAGAATAAGAGACATTGCAATGACAGACCAATATTTATCCCATAATCAGCATCACAAAAACAGGTTATCTGGTCATCGTCATGTTGTTTGCGAGAGTTTGTTGTACACAGATTGGTTGCTGTGTTTGCTAAATTTTCACTTTGGAAAAAGTACTTCAATAGCTGTAAAGCTGTTTCGGTATCCAGCGGTGGTGAAAAGTGATATATAAATGCAATTCTTTTTTAAATGTATTCTTCCTGAAGCATTCACTATTAATCAATATTTAAGTAATCCATTTACAGTGACCGAATGGAAAAAGGAAATCCACATTTTGTGTTTTTTTTTACTTTGTACTTCTGATAAGGAGCCTGGCTCACCAAGAAAACAAAGGACATTTTTACATGGTTTTCCAACTAAGTCCAAAGATGTGTAGGTAGTAGTATTGGCCAGTCTAAATTGTCCCTTAGTGTCCAATGGTTAGGTGGCGTTATGGGGTTACAGGGATAGGATGGGGGAGTGGGCCTAGGTATGGTGCTCTTTAAAGGGTTGGTGCAAACCCAATGGGCTGAATGGCCTCTTGCACTGTAGGGATTCTATGATAAGTTGTGTGTGGTTTGTACCTGAATCTCTTTTTTGTTTGTTTTTATTAAGGCATTTGTATATACATCAAACACAACCACAACCAAAAAGAGAGCAAACAGGAATTCACATAGCAAATAAATATCCATCACTCCACTGTCCACCTTGCCTGCCGCTCCCTCCATCTCCCCTCGTCCTGTTTTAACCCCAACACCCACCCACTGCTGACTTCTTAACTATTCTTGAAGTAATTGATGAACGGTTTCCATCTCCGGGCAAACCCCTCCACAGTCCCCCTCAAGGCGAACGTGCTCTTTTCCAACCTGAGGAATTCTGCGAGGTCGCTCACCCACACCCCCGGTTTTGGCGGCCCTGAGTCTCTCTATTCCAGCAAGGCGGCCCTGACTCTCTCTATTCCAGCAAGATCCGTCTCCGGGCTACCAGGAAGGTGAAGGCCAAAATGCCGGCCTCTCTTGCCCCCTGGTCTCCCGGGTCTTCCGACACTCCAAAGATTTCCACTTCTGGACTGGGGACCACCTTCACACTCAATACGTCAGACATAATGTCAGCAAACCCCCGCCATAATTCCTGCAGTTTTGGAAAGCCCCAAAACATGTGGACATGGTTCACCGCCCACCTGCGCAGTGCGCCCATACCTATCCTCCACCATCTCAAAAACCTACTCATCCTGGCCAAGATCATATGTGCCCTGTAGACTACCTTGAATTGAATAATTGTGTTCACTCTCCTCAAAGCTTTCCCCCACAGCCCAGCCTCCAACTCCCTCCCAAGCGTTTACTCCCATTTGCGCTTGACTGCTATCGGGGCGACCTCCCAGTCCATTAGTTATTTGTAGATCTTCGACACTCTGCCCTCACCCACCCCTGTTTTCGACACCACCTTGTCCTGCAACCCTGGGGGCAGCAGGTTGTGAAAGAGTGGCACCTGCATCCTCACATAGTCCTTCACCTGCAAGTACGGAACCCATTCCCGCTGGGCAGTGCATATTCCTCTACCAGCCCCTCCAAGCTCGAAAAGCTGCCCGCAAAGAATAGGTACCGAAATCGCTCAATCCCCGCCCACCGCCACCCCTGGAACCTTGCATCCAGCCCACCTGGAGTGAACCTATGATTCCCACAGATCTGTGCCCAAAGCGAGGCCGCCTTCAGCCTCAGGTGCTGCCGCCACTGTCCCCACACCCTCAGGGCCGCTCCCACCACCGGACTTATGGAGTACCAGGTTGGCAAGAATGGAAAAGGCCCCTAACAATGTGCCTAAGCTGGAGTCCTTGCAAGAGGCTGTCTCCATCCGCTCCCATACCGACCCCACTCCCACTTCCTCACCATGGCTATATTTGCTGCCCAATAATAGTTGATCAAATTTGGCAGGGGCAGCCCCCCCCCCCCCCCCCCCCCCCCCCCCCACGATCCGCTCTAGAAACACCTTCTTCACCTGTGAGGCTTTACCCGCCCACACAAACCCAGAGATCAGCGCATTAAACTTCCCAAAAAAAGCATTTGGAATAAAAAGCGAGAGGTTCTGGAACACAAATTAAAAACCTTGGGTATACTGCCATCTTCACGGACTGCACCCGCCCCGTCAACGACAGTGGGAGCACATCCCACCTCTTAAAATCCCCCTTCATTTGCTCCAGCAGTCGTGCCAAATTCAATTTATGTAGCTGCTCCACCTGCATGCCGAGATACCTGAAACTCGCCCCCACTACCTTGAACTACTGGTAGAACCATTGCTAATGGTTCTATCGCCAAGGCAAAAAGTAGCGTGGAGAGTGGGCATCCCTGCCTCGTCCCACAATACAGGTTGAAATATCCCAAACTCACCCAGTTCGTGCATACATTCGCAGCCGATGTACCTGAATTACTAAACATGCCCCTAACAGGCAACACTTCAAATCAGGAAATTGCCCCTAATGTCGAAGGACATCACACTGACCTGATAAAGCATTTGTCACCACTATGAAGGGGCAAATTTATCTCATTGCACAAAACCATTTATCACCATATCTACTATCCAAATAAAGGAAGAACCATTATTATTCCAACTCATTGCTCTGAGAATTTTAATGCAAAATTGAAGTGATGGGGAAGTAAGTTGAACGAGAAATTGGTAAGTGAGTGAAAAATCACTCACACTAGTTATAATGCATTATGATCTCTGCAGTTTGATTGTTGTAGATATTAGTTTGAAAACAATCATAGAATCATCGAATTTACAATGCAGAAGGAGGCCATTCAGCCCATCGAGTCTGCCCTGGCCCTTGGAAAGAGCACCCTACTTTTTATTTTACAAATTTAGAGTACCCAATTATTTTCTTTCCAATTAAGGGGCAATTTAGCGTTGCCAGTCCACCTAACCTGCACATCTTTCAGTTATGGGGGTGAAACCCACGCAGACCCGGGGAGAATATGCAAACTCCACACGGACAGTGACATGGGGCCGAGATTCGAACCCGGGTCCTCAACTCCGTAGTCCCAGTGCTAACCACTGCACCACATGCTGCCCCAAGAGCACCCTACTTAAACCCACGCCTCCACCCTATCCCCTAGTAACCCCACCTAACCTTTTTGGATACTAAAGGGCAATTTAGTATGGCCAATCCACCTAAGCAGCACATCTTTGGACTGTGGGAGGAAACTGGAGCCACCCAGAGGAAACCCATGCATACACAGAGAGAAAGTGCAAACTCCACACAGGCACCCAAGGCCAGAATTGAACCCGAGTCTCTGGAGCTTTGAGGCAGCAGTGTTAACCACTGTGCCACCGTGGAAATGGATGTTTAATGGAAAGTTCATGTCAATGAAAGTTAAAGGGAAAACATTCTTGGCAGAAATTATACCTGGTCCACATTCAGATGTTCATAGTTGCTGAAAATCAGCCATTCTAGCACCAGGTCGTTGCTGCAGGAATCAGTTATCCTTTATGCTGCTTCAATGGCCTTTCCTGGCGTACAGACAACTAACTCTGCATTGGTGACTGGCAGTTCCACAGTGTTCCTTTCACAGGTGCTCCAATAATGTGACATCACACACCAATCCATAGCAGGACCTGGACAACATCCAGGCTTATAGAGTCCTACAGCACAGAATATGCCCTTCGGCCCATCGCGTCTGCGCCAGTCAAAAACAACCACCGTAATCCCATTTTCCAGCATGTGGTCATAGCCTTGTGTACCTTGGGATCGAAAGTGCACATCTAAATACTACTTAATTATTATGAGGATCTCTACCACTGTCCCTTCAGGCAACGAGGTCCAAACTCTCGCCAACCTCGGGGGGGGGGGGGGGGGGGGAGGAGGGGAGGAGGTTCTTCCCCACATCCCCTCTAAATCTCCTGCCATTTGCTTTAAATCAATGCCCCCTGGTCATTGATCCCTCCACCAAGGGGAAAAGTTTCTTCCTGTCTATCTATGCCTGTCATAATTTAAACATTTCCATCATGTCACCCCCTCAGTCTCCTCTGTTCCAAGGAAAACAACCCAAGTCTGTCCAATCTCTCTCCATAACTAAAACTCTCCAGCCCAGGCAATATCCTGGTAAATCTCCTCTGCATCCTTTCTGGTGCCATCACATCCTCCTATAATGTGGATTCCAGAACTGCGCACAATACTCTAGCTGTGGCCTAACCAACGTGCTGACAAATGACAGCTAACATTCATGCTACAAGATTGTGAGATAATGACCATCGCAATGAGTCCCAACCCACCCTTCAACCACACCGCAGTCTTCCACCATCAACATCCTGAGCTCATTGTTAACCAGAAACTTAACAGATTCAGTTTAGAAGTCTAACAGAAGACTTACTGGGCTGTTGCTACCAAAGAAATATTTACGAAGCTCACATCATGCAGGATAAAGTAGCTTGCTTCATCTGTTCCCTCTCCACTGAACTCTATGTCAGCCCTCCTTCACTGAATGAAAAAATGAAATGAAAATCGCTTATTGTCACAAGTAGGCTTCAAATGAAGTGACTGTGAAAAGCCCCTAGTCGCCACATTCCGGCGCCTGTTCGGGAGGCTGTTACGGGAATTGAACCGTGCTGCTGGCCTGTCTTGGTCTGCTTTCAAAGCCTGCGATTTAGCCCTGTGCTAAACCAGCCCCGGCTCACCGCATCCTATAGATAGCACATTTTATAACAAATTATCAACAATACTTCGGTCTCTACTAACAAGGAAGTGATTATCATATTTATCATAAAATTTTCCTTCAAGTTGCACATCATCCTAATTAGATGGTTATTGACATTGCTTCTTTATCACTGGGTCAAAATGGTAGACTTCCCTTCCTATAACCATTATCAACAGAACCAAATTAATGGTGACTTTCTTAAACCAATGTGGTATTGCCATGTTGTGCACACCCCAAGGACAGAGTTTTTAAAAACTTGCGTTATTATAATTACTTTCTTGGACTTCCGGGTGCGGCGATGACCAGCTGAGTCGCACGTTTCGGCAGCTCCCTGTGAAACGGACTTTTGGGCTCTTGATAGGAGCCCCAACGGCAATTTTAACGGCTGAAAACACCGTGCGGTAAACCAGAAGGGTGTTCCCCCTGGACACGGATGGAAAAAGGAGAGGAAAGTGGCCGGATTGCAGCGGATCCTTTGGAACAACGGCAAGGAAGGCAAGCAGAAACCAAGATGGCGTCGGAAGGTGGCAGTTTCATATGGGGCCCTGAACAACAAGAGTTTTTGAAACGCTGCGTGGAGGAGATAAAAAAGGAAATGAAGAAAGAGTTGTTGGCCCCGATATTACAGGCGATTGAAGGGCTGAAAGAGGAACAAAAGACCCAGGAGCAGGAGCTTCGGGTCGTGAAGGCGAAAGCAGCAGAGAATGAAAACGATATACAGGGCCTGGTGGTGAAGTCGGAGATACAGGAGGCACACCAGAAACGATCTGTGGAGAGGTTGGAGGCACTGGAAAATAACGCAAGGAGGAACAACTTGAGGATTCTTGGCCTTCCTGAAGGTGTGGAGGGGGCGGACGTCGGGGCATATGTGAGCACGATGCTGCACTCGTTAATGGGAGTGGAGGCCCCGACGGGTCCGTTGGAGGTGGAGGGAGCATACCGAGTTATGGTGCGAGGATCGAGAGCAGGAGAAGCTCCCAGAGCCATAGTGGTGAGATTTCTCCGTTTTAAGGATAGAGAAATGGTCCTTAGATGGGCGAAGAAAACTCGGTGTAGTAAATGGGAGAACGCGGTGATCCGCGTCTATCAAGATTGGAGTGTGGAGGTGGCGAGAAGGAGGGCGAGCTTTAATCGGGCCAAAGCGGTACTTCACAAAAAAAGATAAAGTTTGGAATGCTGCAACCGGCAAGACTGTGGGTCACATATCAAGGGAGGCACCACTACTTTGAGACGGCGGATGAAGCGTGGACTTTTATTGTAGAAGAAAAATTGGAATGATTGGACTACGAAAATGAACGTTTGGACAAAGTGGTGGGACGAGTGGGGGGGGGGGCGAAGAGGGATTGTATCATTAATCCTGCGGTATGGTAACTTTTCTTTCTCCCACAGGTGGTGATGGGGGGAGGTGGGGAGGGAGAGGAGATGGGGCGTTGGCCATGGGAGGCGGGGCCGAGGGAGAGGCACGGGCTTGGTTCCCGCGCTATGATAATTATGGCGGGAATAGAGAAGCAGGAAGGAGGGGGCGCCGCACGGGGCGAGCCGTGATCACGGGGGGAAGCCGAGGTCAGCCAGAGTTTGCTGACTTCTGGGAGCAACATGGGGGAAGTAATTACGCTAGCGGGGGGTCTAGCGGGGGGGGGGGAGGGGGGAATTACTGGGTTGCTGCTGCTGGGGAAAGGGGGGAGTGGGTACGGGAAAGGATGGGCGGGGGGGGCACCGTCTGGGAGAAATACAGCTGCGTGGGAACTGGGCGAGAAGCTGGAAAAAGATGATGGCTAACCGGCAAGGGGGGGGGGGGTGGGAAGCCCCCCAACTCGGCTGATCACGTGGAACGTGAGGGGGCTTAACGGGCCGATAAAGAGGGCACGAGTACTCGCACACCTTAAGAAACTTAAAGCAGATGTGGTCATGTTACAGGAAACGCACCTGAAACTGATAGATCAGGTTAGGTTGCGCAAAGGATGGGTAGGGCAGGTGTTCCATTCGGGGCTGGATGCGAAAAACAGGGGGGTGGCTATATTAGTGGGGAAGCGGGCAATGTTCGAGGCAAAGACTATAGTGGCGGATAACTGGGGCAGATACGTGATGGTGAGTGGCAAATTACAGGGAGAGATGGTGGTGTTGGTAAACGTGTATGCCCTGAATTGGGACGATGCCAATTTTATGAGGCGAATGCTCGGACGCATCCCAGACCTAGAGACCGGAAAGCTGATAATGGGGGGAGACTTTAACACGGTGTTGGAACCAAGGCTGGATAGGTCGAAGTCCAGGACTGGTAGGAGGCCGGCAGCAGCCAAGGTGCTTAAGGATTTTATGGAGCAGATGGGAGGGGTGGACCCGTGGAGATTCGGTAGACCTAGGAGTAAGGAGTTCTCGTTTTTCTCCTATGTCCATAAAGTCTATTCACGCATAGACTTTTTTGTGTTGGGTAGGGCATTGATCCCGAGGGTGAGGGGAACGGAATATACGGCTATAGCCATTTCGGATCATGCCCCACACTGGGTAGACTTGGAGATAGGGGAGGAAACAAGAGGGCGTCCACCCTGGAGAATGGACATGGGACTAATGGCGGATGAGGGGGTGTGCTTAAGGGTGAGGGGATGCATTGAAAAGTACTTGGAACTCAATGACAATGGGGAGGTTCAGGTGGGAGTGGTCTGGGAGGCGTTGAAGGCGGTGGTTAGGGGGGAGCTGATATCAATAAGGACACATAAAGGGAAGCAGGAGAGTAAGCAACGGGAGCGATTGTTGCAAGAACTTTTGAGGGTGGACAGACAGTATGCGGAAGCACCGGAGGAGGGACTGTATAGGGAAAGGCAAAGGCTGCATGTGGAATTTGACTTGCTGACCACAGGCACTGCAGAGGCACAATGGAGGAAGGCACAGGGTGTACAGTATGAATATGGAGAGAAGGCGAGCAGATTGCTGGCACACCAATTGAGGAAAAGGGGAGCAGCGAGGGAAATAGGGGGGGTGAGAGACGAAGATGGAGAGACGGAGCGGGGAGCGGAGAGAGTGAATGAAGTGTTTAAGACATTTTATAAAAAATTGTATGAAGCTCAACCCCCGGATGGGAGGGAGAGAATGATGGAGTTTTTGGATCGGCTGGAAATTCCCAAGGTGGAAGAGCAGGAAAGGATGGGATTGGGAGCACAGATCACGGTAGAAGAAGTGGTGAAAGGAATTAGGAACATGCAGACGGGAAAGGCCCCGGGACCGGACGGATTCCCAGTTGAATTTTACAGAAAATATTTGGACTTGCTCGCCCCGCTACTGACGAGGACCTTTAACGAGGCAAAGGAAAGGGGACAACTGCCCCCGACTATGTCAGAAGCAACGATATCGCTTCTTTTAAAGAAGGAAAAGGATCCGCTACAATGCGGGTCCTACAGACCAATCTCCCTCCTCAATGTAGATGCCAAGGTCTTGGCCAAGGTAATGGCAATGAGAATAGAGGAATGTGTCCCGGGGGTGGTTCATGAGGACCAAACTGGGTTTGTGAAGGGGAGACAGCTGAACACGAACATACGGAGGTTGTTAGGGGTAATGATGATGGCCCCACCAGAGGGTGAAACGGAGATAGTAGTGGCGATGGATGCCGAGAAAGCATTTGATAGAGTGGAGTGGGATTATCTGTGGGAGGTGTTGAGGAGATTTGGGTTCGGAGAGGGGTATGTTAGATGGGTGCAGCTGTTGTATAGGGCCCCAGTGGCGAGTGTGGTCACGAATGGACGGGGATCGGCATATTTTCGGCTCCATAGAGGGACAAGGCAGGGATGTCCTCTGTCCCCATTACTGTTTGCACTGGCGATTGAGCCCCTGGCGATAGCGCTGAGAGGTTCCAAGGGATGGAGGGGAATACTTAGGGGAGGAGAAGAACACCGGGTATCTTTATATGCGGATGATCTGCTACTATATGTGGCGGATCCAGCGGAGGGGATGCCAGAAATAATGCGGATACTTGGGGAGTTTGGGGATTTTTCAGGGTATAAATTGAACATGGGAAAGAGTGAGCTGTTTGTGGTGCATCCAGGGGAGCAGAGTAGAGAAATAGAAGACCTACCGTTGAGGAAGGTAACAAGAGACTTTCGTTACCTGGGGATCCAGATAGCTAAGAATTGGGGCACATTGCACAGGCTAAATTTGACGCGGTTGGTGGAACAGATGGAGGAAGATTTCAAGAGATGGGATATGGTAGCATTGTCAATGGCAGGGAGGGTGCAGGCGGTTAAGATGGTGGTCCTCCCGAGATTCCTCTTTGTGTTTCAGTGTCTCCCGGTGGTGATCACGAAGGCTTTTTTCAAAAGGATAGAAAAGAGTATCATGGGTTTTGTTTGGGCCGGGAAGACTCCGAGAGTGAGGAAGGGATTCTTACAGCGTAGTAGGGATAGGGGGGGGCTGGCACTACCGAGCCTAAGTGAGTATTATTGGGCCGCTAATATTTCAATGGTGAGTAAGTGGATGGGAGAGGAGGAAGGAGCGGCGTGGAAGAGATTAGAGAGGGCGTCCTGTAGGGGGACCAGCCTGCAGGCTATGGTGACAGCCCCATTGCCGTTCTCACCAAGGAACTATACCACGAGTCCGGTGGTGGTAGCTACACTGAAGATTTGGGGACAGTGGAGACGACATAGGGGAAAGACCGGAGCACTGGGGGGGTCCCCGATAAGAAACAACCATAGGTTTGCCCCGGGGGGAATGGATGGGGGATATGGAATGTGGCAAAGAGCAGGTATAACGCAATTGAAAGATCTATTTGTGGATGGGAAGTTTGCGAGTCTGGGAGCGCTGACCGAGAAATATGGGTTGCCCCAAGGGAATGCATTCAGGTACATGCAATTGAGGGCTTTTGCGAGGCAACAGGTGAGGGAATTCCCGCAGCTCCCGACACAAGAGGTGCAGGACAGAGTCATCTCAAAGAAATGGGTGGGGGACGGTAAGGTGTCGGATATATATAGGGAAATGAGAGACGAAAGGGAGACTATGATGGACGAACTAAAAGGGAAATGGGAAGAAGAGCTAGGGGAGGAGATTGAGGAGGGGATGTGGGCAGATGCCCTAAACAGGGTAAACTCGTCGTCCTCGTGCGCCAGGCTAAGCCTGATTCAGTTTAAGGTATTACACAGGGCACATATGACTGGAACACGGCTCAGTAAATTTTTTGGGGTGGAGGATAGGTGTGCGAGGTGCTCGAGAAGCCCAGCGAATCATACCCATATGTTTTGGTCATGCCCGGCACTACAGGGGTTTTGGATGGGGGTGACAAAGGTGCTTTCGAAAGTAGTAGGAGTCCGGGTCGAACCAAGCTGGGGGTTGGCTATATTTGGGGTTGCACAAGAGCCGGGAGTGCAGGAGGCGAAAGAGGCCGATGTTTTGGCCTTTGCGTCCCTAGTAGCCCGGCGCAGAATATTGCTAATGTGGAAAGAAGCCAAGCCCCCGGGGGTGGAGACCTGGATAAATGATATGGCGGGGTTCATAAAGTTAGAGCGGATTAAGTTCGTCCTAAGGGGGTCGGCTCAAGGGTTTACTAGGCGGTGGCAACCGTTCGTCGAATATCTTGCGGAAAGATAGATAGGGGAGAACATAGAAGGCAGCAGCAGCGGCCCAGGACTTGGGGGGGGGGGGGGGAATGGGGGGGATGGGGGGGGGTGTGGCCTGAGACAAGGCAGTTGCCAATTAGGGCTAGTTTTTATTTTTTGTTATTTAATATTTATTTATTTGTTGTTGTTTTTGTTTAAATTTAAAAAGCTCATTATTATCCGTATTGTTACAATGTTGTGTAAAGGATGCACAATGTACTGTGTTGGTTGACCAAAAATTTTCAATAAAATATTATTTTTTTAAAAAATAATTACTTTCTTGTCTTTAAGATGACAAAAGATGCTTCACAGGCAATTAATTACTTTGGAAGTATAATCATTTGTTATGTAAGTAAAAACCTGATTGCCACATAGCAAGGGCTCACAACTGGCAATTATCAGTTTAAGATTTGGTTAACGGAGAATTCTTCGAATGCTGAGGAAATTCTTTTTTTTTAAAGAATAAAGAAATAAAGGGTTATGGTGTTTGGGCTGGAAAGTGGAGCTGAGTCCACAAAAGATCAGCCATGATCTCATTGAATGGCGGAGCAGGCTCGAAGGGCCTACTCCTGCTCCTCGTGTTTATGTTCTTATGTTCTGAACTTGTATATCCCCTGAACATAAAAGGGGCCTAGGTTTAACACCTCAAAAGCACCTCTAACAATGTAATACCATGGTCTCAACATGGTACTAAGTGTCAGTCTAAATTATATACTTAATTATATGTTAAATTCTTGGAATGGGACTTGGCCGAAAACCTTATGACTTGGAGGTTAGTGTATATCAAATAACTCCGTTGACAGTGCCAAAAAAGCATTTTCTGTTTTTTTTAATCAATATTGGCTCTACATTTGAATGAAAATTCACTCCCTTGAATTGTTCTTGCCTGTTTTGTATTTAGATGGTATGAGCTCTCAGTACAATGGTCTGCATCGCTGCCCATTTATATATTAGTGGTTTGCGTACTTGTGCTATAATAGGATTTAATTGACTCACTAATATATACATTCTTAAGCTTTCCATATTCTATAGTAACAGAGCGAACATGTAATTGATGGCATAGTAGAAGCTGTCCACTCGTGTATAGGGAGTACTAATAAATGTATTCCATACACTGCCTCCAGAAGATGTGAAAAATCCTCGCACCTGAGCTCCCCCATAACTCAAAGATCCATCACTACATTAGGACGTTGTGCGTAGTGTCATGGGAGTGTCCGTTTAAGAAATGTTTTTGTCTTATCCCATGGCTTCAGTGATGTCATTGTGTGGGTGGAGCTGGGCTGTGGTTCTGTGGGTTTTACTTTTGCTTTGAGTTTGGACTGGTTTTGAACTGCACAGGTTGAAAGAAGTGTCTCTATCTTCATTTTAAAAGCTGTTTTCCAGACTACTTGGTAACTTAAAAGAAATAATTACTTTCTGGAAGGAATTCAAACCTGCTGTTTGAAAAGATGAACAGAGTATCAATAGCAAGTCTTGTACCAGTAAGAATGCCATTTGCTGGGCCACGCCTGTGAAAAATGGTTTCTGGTTTTACTTGGATTTTGTTATTGAATTGGAACAGTTATGGGGGAATTCATTCAGGGTTATACATAAATTACTGTAGCTGTGTGGGGTCTTTATGGTTGTAGTTGATAAAAATTCTTACTGTTATACTAACTAAATTCATAGAATGAAGCTTGTTTTTTGATTAAAAGTGCCAAAGAACTCTTTTTTTTTAAAAATAATTTTTTATTAAGGTTTTCATAAACTATCAGTAACAAAATCTGGAGAAGCAACCCTCCATACCCCCCTCCCCCCTGTACATAGATAATAAATTAACATTAACACCCCGACTTAACACAACAGGTATATACACCCCCTTAGACCCTTCAGTGTAAATAACAAAATCAAAAATAAAGTACCCCCCCCCCCCCGAGTTGCTGCTGCCATTGACCAATGTCTGCCGTTCTGCCAGGAAGTCTAAGAACGGTTGTCACCGCCTAAAGAACCCTTGTACCGACCCCCTCAAGGCGGATTTCACCCTCTCCAATTTAATGAACCCCGCCAAATCGCTGATCCAGGATTCCACGCTTGGGGGCCTCGCATCCTTCCACTGAAGAATCGCTGGCTTTGAAAGCAGACCAAGATAGGCCAGCAGCACGGTTCAATTCCCGTAACAGCCTCCCCGAACAGGTGCCGGAATGTGGCGACTAGGGGCTTTTCACAGTAACTTCATTTGAAGCCTACTTGTGACAACAAGCGATTTTCATTTCATTTCATTTCCTTCGCCGGGCTACCAGGGACGCAAAGGCCAGAATACCGGCCTCTTTCGCCTCCTGCACTCCCGGCTCCTCTGCCACCCCAAATATTGCGAGCATATGGGTGTGATTTGCTGGGCTCCCTGAGCACCTAACATACCTGTCCTCACCCCCAAAAAACCAGCTCATCTTTGTCCCAGTCATGAGTGCCCTGTGCAGCACCTTAACTGTATGAGGCTGAGCCTCATGCATGATGAGGAAGAGTTCAGCCTCCCTAGGGCATCTGCCCACATCCCTTCCTCAATCTCCTCTCCCAACTCCTCCTCCCACTTACCTTTCACCTCCACCACCGAGGCCTCCTCCTCCTCCTGCATCACCTGGTAAGTTTCCGAGATCTTCCCCACTCCCACCCACTCCCCCGAGAGCACCCTGTCCTGTACTGTGTGTGGCAGTAGTCGCGGGAATTCCACCACCTTACCTGTAAGTACCTGAAGGTGTTACCCGGGGGGAGCCCGTACTTCTCCTCCAACTCACCCAGGCTCGCGAACTTCCCGTCCACAAACAGGTCCCCCAACATTAGTATCCCTGCCCTGTGCCACCCCGAAGACCCTCCACCTGTTCTCCCTGGGGCGAACTGGTGGTTCCCTTGTATTGGGGTCCACGCCGAGGCCCCAACTTCTCCCCCTATGCCACCTCCACTGCCCCCAAATTTTGAGGGCAGCCGCCACCACCGGGCTCGTGGTATACCTCCTTGGAGGGAGCGGCAGCGGCGCCGTTGCCAGCGCCCCCAGACTCGTACCCACACAAGACGCCGTCTCCAGCCTCTTCCATGCAACCCCCTCCATCACTCACTTGCGCACCATCGTCGCATTGGCGGCCCAGTAGTACCCACAGAGGTTGGGCAGCGCCAGTCCCCCCCTATCTCTACTCCGCTCCAGGAACACCCTTCTCACACTCTGAGTCCCTCGCGCCCACACAACCCCATTTTATTCCTGTTAACCCGCCTAAAAAAAGCCTTCGGGATAAACACGGGGAGGCACTGGAACAGGAGCAAAAACCTTGGGAGCACCGTCATTTTGATTGACTGCACCCTACCCGCCAAGGACAGCGGCAACGCGTCCCACCTCTTGAACTCCTCCTCCATTTGCTCCACCAGCCTTGTAAAATTAAGCCTATGCAGGGCCCCCCAGCTCCTGGCCACCTGGACCCCCAAATACCTGAATCTCCTCTCTGCCCTTTTTAGTGGGAGCTCGCCAATCCCCTTCTCCTGGTCCCCTGGTTGAACCACGAACAACTCGCTCTTCCCCATATTGCGCTTGTACCCCGAAAAGTCCCCGAATTCCCTAAGGATCCTCATTACCTCCGGCATTCCTCCCACCGGGTCCGCCACATACAGCAGCAGGTCGTCCGCATAGAGCGACACCCTATGCTCCTCCCCACCCCGCACCAACCCCGTCCAGTTCCTTGACTCCCTCAGTGCTATAGCCAGGGGTTCAATCGCCAGTGCGAAGAGCAGGGGGGACAGGAGACACCCCTGTCTCGTCCCTCGGTGCAACCGAAAGTACTCGGACCTCCTCCTGTTTGTGGCCACACTCGCCATCGGGACCCCATACAACAGCCTAACCCACCTTACAAACCCCTCCCCAAACCTGAACCTCTTCAGCACCTCCCACAGGTACCCCCACTCTACCCTATCGAAGACTTTCTCAGCGTCCATCGCCACCACTATCTCCGCCTCCCCCTCCCTCTCCGGCATCATGATAACGTTCAAAAGCCTCCGCACATTCGCGTTCAACTGCCTCCCCTTCACAAACCCCACCTGGTCTTCGTGGATGATCTGCGGAACACATTCCTCAATCCTCGTGGCTAAGACATTCGCCAGCACCTTGGCATCTACATTTAGCAAGACTCACATTGCAGGGGATCTTTGTCCCGCTTCAGGATCAAGGAGATCAGTGCCCGGGACATCGTCGGGGGCAAAGCCCCCCCCCTCCCTAGCCTCATTTAAAAAAAAATATATATATATTTATTAAAGTTTTTTAACACAGTTTTTCACCCTTACAAACAATAACCCCCCCCCTCGTAACAAAATAAGAAGAAATCGCGCAGAGCAAGATATATACATGGTGAAAACGATATGTTACATAGCTTTGTACACTGGCTCTCTCCCGCACGTGCCAATTTCCCCGATCCTTCATGTTTTCTCTTGCTCATCCACCCTCCCAGGCAAGCCCCCATTTCCCCCCCCCCCCCCCTCACAGAACGTGTCCCCCCCCCCCAGGTTGCTGCTGCTGCTGACCGACCTTCCTCTAACGCTCCGCGAGATAGTCCATGAACGGTTGCCACCGCCTGTAGAACCCCTGTGCAGACCCTCTCAAGGCAAACTTAATCCTCTCCAGCTTTATGAACCCAGCCATGTCGTTTATCCAGGCCTCCACGCTGGGGAGCTTCGCCTCCTTCCACATTAGCAAGACCCTTCGCCTCCCTTGCCTCATTGAAGGTCCTGACTAGCAACAAGCCCAACAGGTCCATATATTTTTTATAGAATTCGACCGGGAAACCGTCTGGTCCCGGTGCCTTCCCCGCCTGCATGCTTCCTATTCCTTTGGTCAGCTCCTCCAGCACAATCGGGGCCCCCAATCCCGCCACCAGTCCCTCTTCCACCTTTGGAAACCTCAATTGGTCCAGGAAGCGGCCCACCCCTCCCTCCTCCCGTGGGGGCTCGGATCGGTACAATTCCTCGTAAAAGTCCCTGAAGACCCCATTGATGCCAACCCCACTCCGCACCACACTCCCTCTCCTGTCCGTAACTCCCCCGATCTCCCTAGCTGCGTCCCGCTTCCGAAGCTGATGATACAGCATCCTGCTTGCCTTTTCCCCATACTCGTAGACCGCCCCCTGGGCCTTATCCACTGCGCCTCCGCCTTCCTGGTGATCACCAGGTCGAATTCGGCCTGGAGGCTATGCCTCTTCCTCAACAATCCTTTCCCGGGCACCTCCGCATACCTCCTGTCTACCCTCGCCATCTCCCCCACCAGCCTCTCCCTCTCCTACCCCCCCCCCCCCCCCGCTCCTTGTGGGCGCTAATGGAGATCAGCTCTCCCCTCACCACCGCCTTCAGCGCCTCCCATACCATCCCCACTCAGACGTTGGTCTCCAAGTACCTCTCTATACTTCCTCGGACCCGCTCGCTCACCTCGTCCGCCAACAGCCCCACCTCCAAGCGTCACAGTGGGCGCTGGTCCCTCTCCTCCCCCATCTCCAAGTCCACCCAATGCGGGGCATGGTCCGAAATGGCTATTGCTGAATACTCAGTATCCTCTACTCTCGCTATCAGCGCCCTACTCAAAATGAAAAAGTCGATTCGGGAATAAGCCTTATGGACATGTGAGAAGAATGAAAATTCCCTAGCCCCTGCCCGGCCTTGCAAATCTCCAAGGGTCCACCCCTCCCATCTGGTCCATAAACCCCCTCAGCACTCTAGCCGCCGCCGGCTTCCTACCCGTCCTAGACCTGGAGCGATCCAGTGCCGGATCCAGCACCATGTTAAAGTCTCCCCCCATTATCAGGCCCCCACTTCCAAGTCTGGGATCCGACCCAACATACGCCGCATAAAACCCGCATCGTCCCAATTCGGGGCATACACATTGACCAGTACCACCCTCTCTCCCTGCAACTTACCACTGACCATTACGTACCTACCGCTAATATCTGCCACAATGCTCCCTCCAAGATCGCCACCCCTCGGTTTTTGGCAGCCAGCCCCGAGTAAAAAACACCTGACCTACCCACCTTTTCCTCAATCTTACCTGGTCTGCCACCTTCAGGTGAGTCTCCTGGAGCATAACCACATCCGCCTTGAGCCCCTTCAGGTGCGCGAACACGCGGGCCCGCTTAACCGGCCCATTCAGTCCCCTTACATTCCAGGTTATCAGCCGGATCAGGGGGCTACCCTCCCCCGCCGACTAGCCATGACCCCCTCCTCGGCCAGCCACGCGCCCACACCCGGCCCGTTCCCCACAGCGGCATACCCTCGTCTCAACCCCCCCCACTCGCTCCAGCTCCCCCTTGACCATAGCAGCAGCCACTCGACCCCCCCCCCCACCCGCGGCTAGGACCCATCCTAGCTGATTTACTCCCCCCATTGCCCTTCCGCAAGTCTGCTGACCCTGGCCACTCCCGCCTTTCCTTCGACTCCTCCCATTGTGTGACACACCCTCCTCTCCCATTCCCCATCCATAGGCTCGCCCCCTCCCCCTTCCATTCTAAGCACGGGAAACAATCCTCGCTTCCCCGCCCTGGCCCCGCCCCCTCCAGTCTTCAGCGCGGGAAAAAGCCCGCGCTTTCCATCTACCGGGCCCCGCCACCTCTGACGCAGCTCCTTTTACAGGCCCGGTCCCCTCACCCCCGACTCGGGCCTCCCCCTCCCCCACGGGGCCCCATCTCACCGCCGTCCACCACCCCTGTTCCGTTTACCTACCCCCCTCCAAGAGCCCCCCCCCCCGACCAACCCAACCAAAACAGTGCCCAACCTGCCCCAACCACCCTCACCGACCCGAAAGAGAAAAACACAGAGAAAAAAAAACCAGGAGCAAAGCAAAGCCCCCCCCCCCCCCCCCCCCCCCCCCCCAAAAAAATAAAAATAACATATCAACCACAGTCCCCAATCGCCCATCCCGACCCTCAATCTGTGTCCAACTTTTCGGCCTGAACAAAGGCCCACGCCTCCTCCGGAGACTCAAAAAAATGGTGCCGGTCCTTGTAGGTAACCCACAGTCGCGCCGGCTGCAACATGCCAAACTTCACATCCTTCCTGTGCAGCACCACCTTCGCTCGATTGTACCCGGCCCTCCTCTTCGCCACCTCCGCACTCCAGTCCTGGTATATTCGAACCTCCGCGTTCTCCCACCTGCTGCTCCTCTCCTTCTTGGCCCACCTGAGCACACACTCCCGATCGACGAACCGATGGAACCGCACCAGCACCGCCCGCGGAGGCTCGTTAGCCTTGGGCCTCCTTGCCAGCACTGTATGGGCTCCTTCCAGCTCCAGGGGCCCCTGGAAGGACCCCGCTCCCATCAGCGAGTTCGACATGGTGACCACATAGGCCCCCACATCCAGCCCCTCCGGGAGGCCCAAAATCCGCAGATTCTTCCGCCTCGACCGATTCTCCATCTCCGAACCGCTCCTGCCATTTCTTGTGGAGCGCCTCGTCCGCCTCCACCTTTACCGCCAGGCCTAAGATCTCGTCCTCGTTGTCGGAGATCTTTTGTCGAGCCTCACGGATCGCCACTCCCTGGGCCGTCTGTGTCTCCAGCAGCTTATCAATAGAAGCCTTCATCTGCTCTAGCAGGCCCGCTTTAATCTCTCTGAAGCAGCGCTGAATACCCTCCTGCTACTCCTCCGCCCACTGCATGCACGCTGCCTGGTCTCCGCCCACCGCCATTTTGTTCTTCTTCCCTCACACCTTCTTCGGATCCACCACCACCTTTTTAGTCGCCCCGCTCCTAGTAGAAGCCATATACTATCGGGGAGCTGTTATAAACTCCTTCCCACACCAGGAAATGTCGAAAAAGATCCATTGGGGGCCCTGAAAAGAGCCCAAAAGTCCGTTTTTGCGGGAGCCGCCGAATGTGCGACTTAGCTCTGCATAGCCGCAACCGGAAGTCCGCCTAAGAACTCTGTTGAATAACACCTGAAGGGCAGGCGCTTGTGCTCATCGTAACCAAAATCAATAAACAGTTATAGGTCAGGTGAACTCCTTAATATACTTAGGAGTTTCCTAAACCCTGGCCCATAACTATAGGAAGATGGTTTCAAAGTACAGATTCAGTCATTTACATAGAACATAGAACATAGAACAATACAGCGCAGTACAGGCCCTTCGGCCCACGATGTTGCACCGAAACAAAAGCCATCTAACCTACACTATGCCATTATCATCCATATGTTTATCCAATAAACTTTTAAATGCCCTCAATGTTGGCGAGTTCACTACTGAAGCAGGTAGGGCATTCCACGGCCTCACTACTCTTTGCGTAAAGAACCTACCTCTGACCTCTGTCCTATATCTATTACCCCTCAGTTTAAAGTTATGTCCCCTCGTGCCAGCCATTTCCATCCGCGGGAGAAGGCTCTCACTGTCCACCCTATCCAACCCCCTGATCATTTTGTATGCCTCTATTAAGTCTCCTCTTAGCCTTCTTCTCTCCAACGAAAACAACCTCAAGTCCGTCAGCCTTTCCTCATAAGATTTTCCCTCCATACCAGGCAACATCCTGGTAAATCTCCTCTGCACCCGCTCCAAAGCCTCCACGTCCTTCCTATAATGCGGTGACCAGAACTGTACGCAATACTCCAAATGCGGCCGGACCAGAGTTCTGTACAGCTGCAACATGACCTCTCGACTCCGGAACTCAATCCCTCTACCAATAAAGGCCAACACTCCATAGGCCTTCTTCACAACCCTATCAACCTGGGTGGCAACTTTCAGGGATCTATGTACATGGACACCTAGATCCCTCTGCTCAGCCACACTTTCAAGAACTTTACCATTAGCCAAATATTCCGCATTCCTGTTATTCCTTCCAAAGTGAATCACCTCACACTTCTCTACATTAAACTCCATTTGCCACCTCTCAGCCCAGCTCTGCAGCTTATCTATATCCCTCTGTAACCTGCTACATCCTTCCACACTATCGACAACACCACCGACTTTAGTATCATCTGCAAATTTACTCACCCACCCTTCTGTGCCTTCCTCTAGGTCATTGATAAAAATGACAAACAGCAACGGCCCCAGAACAGATCCTTGTGGTACTCCACTTGTGACTGTACTCCATTCTGAACATTTCCCATCAACCACCACCCTCTGTCTTCTTTCAGCTAGCCAATTTCTGATCCACATCTCTAAATCACCCTCAATCCCCAGCCTCCGTATTTTTTGCAATAGCCTACCGTGGGGAACCTTATCAAACGCTTTGCTGAAATCCATATACACCACATCAACTGCTCTACCCTCGTCTACCTGTTCAGTCACCTTCTCAAAGAACTCAATAAGGTTTGTGAGGCATGACCTACCCTTCACAAAGCCATGCTGACTATCCCTGATCATATCATTCCTATCTAGATGATTATAAATCTTGTCCCTTATAATCCCCTCCAAGACTTTACCCACTACAGACGTGAGGCTCACCGGTCTATAGTTGCCGGGGTTGTCTCTGCTCCCCTTTTTGAACAAAGGGACCACATTTGCTGTCCTCCAGTCCTCTGGCACTATTCCTGTAGCCAATGATGACATAAAAATCAAAGCCAAAGGTCCAGCAATCTCTTCCCTGGCCTCCCATAGAATCCTAGGATAAATCCCATCAGGTCCCGGGGACTTATCTATTTTCAGCCTGTCCAGAATTGCCAACACCTCTTCCCTACGTACCTCAATGCCATCTATTCTATTAGCCTGGGGCTCAGCATTCTCCTCCACAACATTATCTTTTTCCTGAGTGAATACTGACGAAAAATATTCATTTAGTATCTCGCCTATCTCTTCAGACTCCACACACAATTTCCCATCCCTGTCCTTGACTGGTCCTACTCTTTCCCTAGTCATCCGCTTATTCCTGACATACCTATAGAAAGCTTTTGGGTTTTCCTTGATCCTTCCTGCCAAATACTTCTCATGTCCCCTCCTTGCTCGTCTTAGCTCTCTCTTTAGATCCTTCCTCGCTACCTTGTAACTATCCATCGCCCCAACCGAAACTTCACACTTCATCTTCACATAGGCCTCCTTCTTCCTCTTAACAAGAGATTCCACTTCCCTGGTAAACCACGGTTCCCTCGCTCGACGCCTTCCTCCCTGTCTGACCGGTACATACTTATCAAGAACACGCAGTAGCTGATCCTTGAACAAGCCCCACTTATCCAGTGTGCCCAACACTTGCAGCCTACTTCTCCACCTTATCCCCCCCAAGTCACGTCTAATGGCATCATAATTGCCCTTCCCCCAGCTATAACTCTTGCCCTGCGGTGTATACTTATCCCTTTCCATCATTAACGTAAACGTCACCGAATTGTGGTCACTGTCCCCAAAGTGCTCTCCTACCTCCAAATCCAACACCTGGCCTGGTTCATTACCCAAAACCAAATCCAACGTGGCCTCGCCTCTTGTTGGCCTGTCAACATATTGTTTCAGGAAACCCTCCTGCACACACTGTACAAAAAACGACCCATCTATTGTACTCGAACTATATCTTTTCCAGTCAATATTTGGAAAGTTAAAGTCTCCCATAATAACTACCCTGTTACTTTCGCTCATATCCAGAATCATCTTCGCCATCCTTTCCTCTACAGTGCTGTCAGTGTAGATAGAAACTCCACATTGTTTCATAGATGTCCTCAAAATTTAGCCAGTCTCTTTCAAATCAATGATCTGCTTCTTTAAATATGATTAGATGCAAGGTTTTTTCCTCAATGGCAACAGTGGGCACAATTCAACTAAATGGGAATGAAGTCCCATAGCGAGCGTGTTTACCTGCCTGTTTTCTGGAGCTCGCAGCACCGAGAAACACATGGCTATACAACACTACTCGCGTTACATAAGGGGCTTCAGCGGGTAATGAGCTGCCGAGGCCGTTCATAGCCCCGTATTTTACACCGAGAAGCTTCGCTCGTTTGAACCCCTCAGTATAGCGAGTGATCGGGACGTCATTTCTAAATGGTGTCCTGATCTCCGAGGCCCCTGACACCCCCCCCCCAAGCCCCAACGTACTATTGGAGGGTCCCCCGCATTCCTCCAACACCCGTGCAGGGCACCCCTGGCCCAATCACCAGCGTGCACAATGGCAGATTGGCGCCTTGGTGGTGCCAACCTGGCACCCTGGTAGTACCCCTGCCAGCTGGCAGTGCCACCTGGGCACCTTGGCAGTGTCAGGCTGGTACCCGGGTAGCACTGCCAATGGCGTTCCGACTGGTCCCGTTTGTGGGGACCAGTATCAAACGGCGCTCGCCCGATATCTCTGAGGCGAAGGGGATAGATCCGAACACCATGTGTGCCTCGGGAAACTACAGATTACAGTGAGACTAGCTATCTTGCTCTCATATGCAAATTGCATAACATCTCGCAAAATCGCGTTAGGTCTCGCAAGGCGCTGCAGCGGTAAGCTGCTTTTCAGGCCCAGCGTGGCTGTTGGATCACGCCCAATGTAAGTTTTGTGGTATCTATTGTGGGAAAAATGATCTGGAATTCCTGGCCTCTTGACCATTTTAATCGCTCCACCATTGTTGGACATATTTTTCAGGTGCCCAGGCCCTAATCTCTAGAATTCCCTCCAAACACCTCTTATCCTTATATCGTATATCCTTACATCTCATATTTCTCCTCTAAGGATCCCCTTAAAACCAGCCTCTTTGACCAATCTTTTGGTCATCTGATCGAATATCTGGGGCTGGTTTAGCTCAGTGGGCTAAACAGCTGGTTTGTGATGCAGAACAGGGCCAGCAGCACGGGTTCAATTCCCGTACCAGCTGAGAATTCTGAATTCTCCCTCTATATATAAATGATTTGGAGGAAAATGTAACTGGTCTGATTAGTAAGTTTGCAGACGACACAAAGGTTGGTGGAATTGCGGATAGCGATGAGGACTGTCAGAGGATACAGCAGGATTTAGATTGTTTGGAGACTTGGGCGGAGAGATGGCAGATGGAGTTTAATCCGGACAAATGGGAGGTAATGCATTTTGGAAGGTCTAATGCAGGTAGGGAATATACAGTGAATGGTAGAACCCTCAAGAGTATTGAAAGTCAAAGAGATCTAGATGTACAGGTCCACAGGTCACTGAAAGGGGCAACACAGGTTGAGAAGGTAGTCAAGAAGGCATACGGCATGCTTGCCTTCATTGGCCGGGGCATTGAGTATAAGAATTGGCAAGTCATGTTGCAGCTGTATGGAACCTTAGTTAGGCCACACTTGGAGTATAGTGTTCAATTCTGGTCGCCACACTACCAGAAGGATGTGGAGGCTTTAGAGAGGGTGCAGAAGAGATTTACCAGAATGTTGCCTGGTATGGAGGGCATTAGCTATGAGGAGCGGTTGAATAAACTCGGTTTGTTCTCACTGGAACGAAGGAGGTTGAGGGGCGACCTGATAGAGGTCTACAAAATTATGAGGGGCATAGACAGAGTGGATAGTCAGAGGCTTTTCCCTGGGGTAGAGGGGTCAATTACTAGGGGGCATAGGTTTAAGGTGAGAGGGGCAAGGTTTAGAGTAGATGTACGAGGCACGTTTTTTACGCAGAGGGTAGTGGGTGCCTGGAACTCGCTACCGGAGGATGTGGTGGAAGCAGGGACGACAGTGACATTTACGGGGCATCTTGACAAATACATGAATAGGATGGGAATAGAGGGATACGGACCCAGGAAGTGTAGAAGATTGTAGTTTAGTCGTGCAGCATGGTCGGCACGGGCTTGGAGGGCCGAAGGGCCTGTTCCTGTGCTGTACATTTCTTTGTTCTTTGTTTGTTCTTTGTTCTGTGTACCCGAATAGGCACCGGAATGTGGTGACTAGGTGCTTTTCACAGTAACTTCATTGCAGCGTTAACGTAAGCCTACTTGTGACAATAAAGGTTATTTTATTTAATATCTCCTTATGTGGTCTAGTATCCGATATTCTTAGACTGGTTACGTTTTCTTTCATAATGCTCCTGTGAAGCACCTTGGTACATTTTATTGTGTTAAAGATGCTTTGTAAGGCAAGTTGTTGTTGAGGGGTGAATATTACAGGAAAAGATAGTAATATCAACAGGCTAAGATCAGCAAAGGATCCATATATTGCACAAGTTATTGAAATATTGAAAATGATTAGACAATTGATATGAAATGTGAGGTAGAATTTCCTGGGGTTCTCTCAATTTCATGCCACAAATTCAGCAGAATGCCTACAGAAAAAATTGAAGTGGCCCCTTTCAGCTCTTTTCACTCTAGGTTGACCACTATGCTGATATGAGACATCAAGAGAACCTCTCTCTCTGTCTCTCCCTCCTCCCCGCCCCCCCCCCCTTTAGAAAAGCTGCATATTTAAACCTGGAATATCCTATCTGTTTTGAGGTAACAATAAACATTGGATTTCTTCCCAATTTGTTTCCTTTCTATTGCCACCTTGATTGAGAGAAGCAATGTTAGTACAGAATGGGAGTTGTATGAGACTTTTCTGGTCTGCATGGTTTAACTACTTAGATTGTCTATGCCAGTCCTTTTCAAACTCAGGGTTATGGCCCGTGGTCGGGAGGGTCACAGAGCGTTCGATTGGGATATTCCCGATCGCGGGAAGAAGTGCCCAACAACCGCGACCAGCTTTCAAGAACGCTGGCTGTCCAGTGCATGCATGCTCCCTCGGCTAAATATAGTAGTGCGCAGGCCCTAAGCCCAGCGGGGCAGACTACCTGCGACATCAGCGCGCTGTTCCAGGTCAGTTGTCTTCCCGCCAGAATCGGCGGCAGAGAGCAGGTCATGCGCCAGGTGCACTGATGTGACGTACTCTGGACGCGAAATTACTGAGGAGAGCATCATCGATTTTGTAGCTACCAGCAAGCAAGCAACAGGACTGCATGAAGAACGGAAGATGGATCTTTTTGGACTAAGGAAGAGAGGGCCAGAGACATAAACAGGCCAGGATCTCATAACTGAATCTGCTGGAGAGAACTTCGCAGGACAGTCCACGCCAGGACAAAGCAGTGCTGGTGTGAGCTCCAGGAACTCTGATGACCAACCCATACAGAAATGTAATATTGCATGATAAAGCAAATGCGCTGAGCACCCAGATTCGATCCCAGTCCCGGGCCACGTGTGTGTGGAGTTTGCACATTCTCCCCGTGCCTGCATGGGTTTCACCCCACAATCCAAAAGTGGGCAGGTTAGGTGGATTGGCCACACTAAATTGCCCCTTAATTGAATCGGTGGGGTCAGGTGATCAGGGGGTGGAGATCAGTAAAGGTGGCGGAGGAGGTGGTGGGGTGATTCAAGGGGGTGTGATCAGTAAGCTAGTTACCCAGGAATTCGAAGTAATTTCAAGTGTTCTAACATTTCCTGGGTAACTATAACCGTAAGACAGTTGGAATCATCCAAAGTTTGTATTTTAAATCATACTTTCAGATAGTTCCGATTGCAGGCCAATTTCCCAACAGAAATTTGAACTTCCCTGCCAATTGCCAGACAAACATTACTTGGGAACTTCTGAAAAAAGTGCATCTTTGGTGTATCTGCCAGTTAAGACGCCCTGAAACCAGGAAGTGTAACTTATTGGTGAACTTAAAAAAGACAATTCTACATTTTCATTCAACAACAGTTCTCATTTATATAGTCCTTTTAGAGGTATGTTCAGAGGTATTTCACAGGAATCATTATTAAGTAAAATTTAACACCGCATCCAAAATAGGCAGCTCGAACACTGCAGCACTCCCTCAATATTGCACCTGGGCCTCTGCCTAGACTTTGGTGCTCAAATCCTGGAGTGAGAATTAAACCCACCGCCTTTTAATCAAGGGGAGGGCGGGAGGGGCAAAATTGCAACCAACTCATAGAATTTACAGTGCAGAAGGAGGTCCCTCGGCCCATCGAGTTTGCACCGGCTCCTGGAAAGAGCACCCCACCTAAGCCCATGCCTCCACCCCATCCTCACAACCCAGCAACCCCACCTAACTTTTTAGACACTAAGGACAATTTATGTTGGCCAATCCACCTAACCTGCACATCTTTGGACTGTGGAAGGAAACCGGAGCACCCAGAGGAAACCCACGCAGACACAGGGAGAACGTGCAGACTCCGCACAGACAGTGCTAGCCGGGAACCGAACCTGGGACCCTGGAGCTGTGAAGCAGCTGTGCTAACCACTGTGCTACGCCTTATATGAATTGTATGAATTGAACCATGGCGATCAAATATAACCCCTCTCCCACTAATTCTACCCCAAAAATCCTTGAATTTGTTTTATGATGTTAAAATTACAAACCACTGTCCACCAAAATTACCACCTTTACTTCCATCCATTTCAGCCAGCATATTTAGAACCATAGAATTTCGACAGTGCAGAAGGAGGCCATTCAGCCCATCGAGTCTGCACCAACACTCTGAAAGAGCACCCTTTCTAGGCCCACTCGCCCGTCCTATCCCATAACTGTACGTGCCCAATCCACTTAAACCTGCACATCTTTGTACTGTGGGATGAAACTGGAGCACTCAGAGTAAACCCACGCAGACAAAGGGGGAGAGTGCAAATTCCACACAATCAACCATGGCGGAAATTGAACCTGGGTTCCTGGCTCTGATGCAGCAGTGCTAACCACCTTAAAACCCTCACCGAGCCAGAGTTTCAGCTCAGGCTCCCAAGATGTTAACTATCAATCTTATCTATGCCCCTCATTATTTTATAGACCTCTATAAGATCACCCCTAAACATCCTACGCAGCAGGGGGAAAAGTCCCAGTCTTTCCAGCCTCTCCTTATAACTCAAACCATCAAGCCCTGTTAGCATCCTAATAAATCCTTTCTGCATTCTTTCTCGTTTAATAATATCCTTTCTATAACAGGGTGACCAGACCTGTACACAGTATTCCAAGTGTGGCCTTGCTAATGTCCTTATACAATTTCTTTTTTTAAACAAACAATTTTATTGAGGTATTTTTGGCATTGTAAGCATTATACATTAGTGTGCAAATATCAATTACAAAAACATAGTGCAAATAAAAGTTCCTCTCTAGCAAATAGACCCACCTATTCTTCCCTCCTACTCTACACTATTCTACCCCCCCCCCCCCCCCCCCCCCCAGCTGACGATTAGTTCCCCGTGAAGAAGTCGATGAACGGCTGCCACCTCCGGGCGAACCCTGATAGTGATCCTCGTAAGGCAAACTTGATTTTTTCCAAGCCGAGAAAACTTGCCATGTCCGACAGCCATACTTCGGTCTTTGGGGGATTTGAGTCCCTCCAGGCCAACAGTATTCGTCCCCAGGCTACCAGGGAAGCAAAGGCCACAACGCCGGCCTCTATCCCTTCCTGGATTCCCGGGTCCTCCGACACCCCAAAAATCGCCACCTCTGGACTCATCGCCACCCTTGTTTTCAATACCTGGGACATGACATCCGCAAATCCCTGCCAGTACCCCCTGAGTTTTGGGCATGCCCAGAACATGTGGACATGGTTCGCTGGTCCTCCCGCACATCTAGCACACTTGTCCTCCAGTCCAAAGAATTTACTCATCCGAGCCATCGTCATGTGGGCCCGGTGAACTACCTTGAACTGAATCAGGCCGAGCCTGGCACATGTTGCGGTTGCATTTACCCTCCTCCGATCGTCTGCCCATACGCCTCCCTCCAACTCCCCACCAAGCTCCTCCTCCCACTTGAATTTCAGTTCCTCAGTCCCTGTGTCCTCCGCTCCCATAAACTCCTTATAAATATCCGAGACTGTCCCCTCTCCTACGTCTCCCCTGGAAACTACCCTGTCCTGGATCCAGTTTGGTGGAAGGCGTGGAAAGGACAGGACCTGTCTACGTACGAAATCCCGCGCCTGCAAGTACCGAAAGTCATTTACCCTTGCCAGCCCGAACTTCTCCTCCAGTGCCCTCGTGCTCGCGAAGCACCCTTCCAGGAACAAGTCACCCATCCTTCCCATCCCCGCTCTCTGCCACGCTCAAAACACGCCGTCCATCTTGCCCGGGACAAATCGGTGGTTGTCGCATATTGGGGACCAGACCGCGCTCCCACTTCCCCCACATGCTTCCTCCGTTGGCCCCAAATCCGCAGAGCCGCCACCACTATAGACTGGTGGAGTACCTGGCCGGCGGGAGCGGCAGAGGAGCCGTGACCAGGGCTGCCAAGCTGGAGCCCCTGCACAAAGCAGCCTCCCGCTCCCAAACCGACCCCGTACCCACCATCCATTTCCTTATCATGGCTATGTTAGCCGCTCAGTAGTAGTTGCTGAGGTTCGGCAATGCCAATCCTCCCTCGCTACGATTCCGTTCCAGCATCCCCATCTTTACCCGCGGGGATTTCCCCGCCCAAACAAATCCCAGGATGATTTTATTGATCCTTTTAAAGAAGGACCGCGGAATGAAAATAGAGAGACACTGAAAAATAAACAGGAATCTCGGGAGGATCGTCATCTTCACCGTCTGTACTCTCCACGCTAGTGACAGCGGGAGCGCATCCCATCTCCGAAACTCGCTCCTCATTTGCTCCACCAGCCTAGACAAGTTCAACTTATGCATCCTGCCCCAGTCCCACGCCACTTGTATCCCTAAATACCTGAAACTTTCCCCAACCAGCCTAAACAGTAGCTCCCTCAGCCTATTCTCCTGACCCCTCGCCTGCACCACAAACATCTCGCTCTTTGCCATGTTCAACTTGTACCCGAAAACCGGCCAAATTCCCCGAGGTTTTCCATAACCCCATCCATCCCTGCCACTGGATCCGGCACGTACAAAAGCAGGTAATCCGCGTAGAGCGAGACCTTGTGTTCTACCCCCCCCCCCCCTGACCATTCCCTTTCATCCCCTTGCCGCTCTCAGAGCAATTGCCAGCGGTTCTATGGCCAACGCAAACAGAGGGGGCATCCCTGTCTTGTCCCACGGTATAGTCGAAAATACTCAGATGTCGTCCTGTTCGTCCTTACACTAGCCTCCGGGGCCTGATATAGCAGTCTAACCCAGTCCACAAAGTCTTCCCCAAACCCAAACCGTCCCAGCACCTCCCCGTAATAGTCCCACTCCACCCGGTCAAAAGCCTTTTCGGCATCCATTGCCACCACTACCTCCACATCTCTGCCCTCCGGGGGCATCATAATCACATTGAGTAGCCTTCTTAGGTTGGCTCCAGCTGCCTGCCCTTTACAAACCCCATTTGGTCCTCCACAATCACGTCCGGTACACAGTCTTCGATTCTGGACGCCAGGATCTTGGCCAGTAGTTTAGCGTCAACATTAATCAAGGAGATTGGCCTATAGGACCCACAGGCTTCCGGATCTTTATCCCGTTTTAATATCAGCGAGATGGGGCTTGCGACATCGTCGGGGGTAACACCCCATTGTCCCTCGCCTCATTAAACACCCTAACCAGCACAGGCCCCACTATCCCCGAGAACTGTTTGTAGAACTCCACTGGATACCCGTCCAGCCCCGGGGTTTTACCCGACTGCATGGCCTTCAGGCCCCCCATTACTTCTAATCGGGGCCCCCAGCCCCTCTACCATCCCCCTGCCCACCTTTGGGAAGGTCAGCCCATCTAAGGAGCGCCTCATCCCCTCCGGCCCTGTGGGGGGTTCCGAGCTTGCTGTAAAAGTCCCTGAATACCCTGTTCAATCCTGCCGGGCCTCCAACCCGGTTCCCTGCCCTGTCCACTACCGTCCCTATTCCCTGGCCGCCTCCCTCTTCCTAAGTTGCTGTGCAAGCATTCTGCTGGCTTTCTCCCCATACACATACACCGCTCCCCTTGCCATTCTGAGCTGCTCTAGGGCCTTCCCAATGGATAGCGCCCCCAGCAGTCTCCGTCGTTCCCTAAGTAGCTCTGCCCTCGGGGACTCCTCATATTCCCTGTCCGTCCATTTCATCTCCTGAACCAGTCTGTCCATCTCCTCCCTGTCCGTTCTGTCCCTATGGGCTCGGATTGAGATCAGTTCCCCTCTCACCACCGCCTTCAGCGCCTCCCAAAGCACCGCTGCTGAGACTTCCCCTGTATCGTTGACCTGCAGGTAGTTCTGCATGCATTTCCCCACTCTCTCACACACACCCTCATCGGCCAACAATCCCACCTCTAACCTCCATTGTGGGCGCTGGTAACTTTCTTTGCAGACCTGCAGGTCGATCCAATGTGGAGCATGGTCCGAAATAGTGATCGCCGAGTATTCTGTATCCCTCACCCCCTCCAAAAAGTCCCTACTCATAATAAAGAAGTCAATACGAGAATAAACCTTGTAAACATGTGAATAGAAGGAGAATTCCTTCCCCGTCGGCCGACTGATTCTCCAGGGGTCCCCCCCCCCCCACCCATCCTCCCCATTTGTTCCATGAACCCCCTCAGTTCCTTTGCCATTGCCGGGACCCTGCCCGTTCTGGAGCACGACCGATCCAGGTCAGGATCAAGGACTGTATTAAAGTCCCCACCCATAATCAGCTTGTGCGAATCCAAGTCGTGGATTTTCCCCAGCAGCCTTTTGATGAAATCTACATCATCCCAGTTTGGAGGGTAAACATTCACTAGGACCACCCTCACCCCCTCAAGCTTACCCCGGACCATGAGAAATCTACCACCCCCATCCTCAACTGTGCTGTCCGCCTCAAATTGAACCCATTTGTTAATCATGATCGCGGCCCCACTGGTCTTAGCGTCGTGCCCCGAATGGAAGGCCTGGCTAACCCAGCCCTTCTGTAATCTAATCTGGTCAGCCACTTTCAAATGTGTCTCATGCAGCAACATTACATCCGCCTTCAGAGCCCGTAAGTGCGCGAACACACGTGCCCTCTTGACCGGCCCGTTTAACCCTCGAACATTCCAGGTGATCAGCCTGGTTGGAGGGCACCATGCCCCACCCCCACCCCCCCTCCCCCTACGGCGATCAGCCATTCCCCTTCTTGGGCCCACCCCCTGCCCATGAGCCGTGCCTCCCCTGGTCCGCCTCTTGGCAGCTACCATCCCCGACCTCTTCCCTGTTACCTGGTTCAGTTCCCTCCCTCGTCAGCAGATCATCATTCTCTCTCTCCCCCCCCCCCCCCCCCCCCCCCCCCCCCAGCAACAACCCCCTGTAACCTAACCCCTGCCATATACTGGCTGTATACACCCCCCCCCCCCCACCTCGCTCCCGTTGCCTAGCTCAAAGCAGCTAGCCTGGTGACTCAACTCCGGCGCCACCATGTCTCCCACCTATTGTCCCCCGCCCATCAACACCACTTCCCCAGAGCAGCCCTGTTCGAGCAATCGCTCTGGGACCGAAACAGGGAGAAAACAAACAAGAACAAAGCTCGCCCCCACAATAGTGCAATTCAAACTGTGTAATGAGGTGGGCGTTACCACCCACCCCCCCTCCCAACATTACCAGAAAAATAGCAAAAATAACCCGTACAGCCCCCCAGCACCCAATAACTTAACCTTTAACTATGACTTTGGCTTTAACTTTAAAACTTGCAAACAGGCAGAAACAAACACAAGAACACCCCAAATTCTAAGTAAAAGAACATGCCGAACGACATCGCTAACACGAAGGGCAATCCACAAACAAATGCAAACATCCCTTGAACACTAACTTGAGTCAATGGGACCAGTCCATGCCCCTTAGCGAAGTCCATTGCTTCCTCCGGGTCATCAAAATAATGCTGCTGTTCCCGGTATGTGACCCAAAGCCGCGCCGGAAAAAGTAGCCCGAACTTGACCTTTTTAAACAGGATCTCTTTAATTTGCCTGTAGGCTGCCCTCCTTCTGGCCACCTCCTGGCTCAGATCCTGATAGATCCGCAGGACACTGTTGTTCCATAAGCAGCTCTTCGTGTTCTTGGCCCACTGTAGGACCCGCTCCTTGTCCACGAGCCTATGGAATCTGACCACCATCGCCTGGGGGCCCCCCTCCCCTCGTGGCTGCCTCGCCTGCACTCTGTGTGCCCTGTCCAGCTCCAACGGACGCGGGAAGAAACCATCCCCACCAGCTTCTGCGGCATGCCTGTCACATATGCCGTGGCATCCACTCCCTCGGCCCCCTCTGGGAGCCCAATGATTCTCAGACTCTACCGGCGAGACCTATTTCCCAGGTCCTCCAGCCTGTCCATCAGCCTTAATTGTTGCTCCTTCAACATTCTAATTTCCACGTCCGCTATCGTTTGGAAATCCGCCTGCTCCGTCTTCTCCAATGCCTGAACCATCTTATCCTGGGTGTCCAGCCTTTGGTCCAGTCGCTCACTGAAGCGGTTCCAAATTATCCCGCTTCAGTACTGCAAAGCTCTCCTTCATGACCCTCAGCATGTTGTCCAGTGCTGTCTGGACCGTCCATTCCGAGGTCCGGTGGTCGGCCATCTTTCCTCCCACTTGAACTTCCACACCACCTTTGTTCAGCCCCTTCTTCGCCTGTTTTCGCTCCCTTCTACTCCTTAAGTCCATACAACTCTGTATGGATCCAGATCTACAGTGCTCAAAAGTTCAAAAAAGTTAGGGGGCAAGGTCTGAAAGTCTGACCGGAGCGAGAGCCCCCAAATGCGCGACTTACTCCCTCATAGCCGCCACCGGAAGTCGCCGTCCTTGTACAATTTCAACAAGACGTCCCAACTCCTGTATTCAGTGTCCTGACCTGTGAAACCAAGCATGCCGAATGCCGCCTTCACCACCCTGTCCGCCTTTGACTCTACTTTCAAGGTGCTATGAACCTGTACTCCTTTGTCATTGATATAAACTGCCCTTTTTTCTTTTTAAAAAAAAATACTTTTATTAAGTTATTTGAAAATGTTTATAAAAATGGCATAGACAGTGGCATCAACATGGTATAATAAACATTTCCCCCCATTCTTCACACACCCCAACCATACAACAGCAATCTGCCGCCCCCACCTCCCCCCTGGAATCCTGCATCTGCTGCCATTTTAATTTTCCCTGAGAAAGTCGACGAACGGCTGCCACCTCCGGGTGAACCCTAGCATTGACCCTCTTCAGGCGAACTTTATTTTCTCGAGACTGAGAAACCCAGCCATGTCACTAACCCAGGTCTCTACACTCGGGGGGGCTTCGAATCCCTCCAGATTAACAAGATCAGTCTCCGGGCTACCAGGGAGGCAAAGACCAAGACGTCAGCCTCTTTCGCCCCCTGAACTCCCGGCTCTTCCGACACTCCAAAGATCGCTACCTCCGGACTCGGCACCACCTGTGTTTTTAGCACCATGGACATTGCCTTAGCAAAACCCTGCCAAAACCCTCTAAGCTTCGGGCATGCCCAAAACATGTGGACATGATTTGCTGGGCTTCCCACGCATCTCGCACACCTATCATCTACCCCGAAAAACCTGCTCAACCTAGCCGTTGTCATGTGTGCCCGGTGGGCTACCTTAAATTGTATCAGGCTGAGTCTGGCACATGAAGAGGAGGTATTAACCCTGCTTAGGGCATCTGCCATAGACCCGCCTCTATCTCGCCTCCTAGCTCGTCTTCCCACTCGCCTTTAACCTCCTCCACTGGAGTGTCCACCGCCTCCGAAAGCTCCTGGTAAATATCTGAAACCTTCCCCTCCCCCACCCAGGTACTGGAGACTACTCTATCCTGTATCCCCCGTGGCGGCAGCAGCGGAAAGGCCGGCACCTGTTATCTCAGGAAGTCTCGCACCTGCAAATACCTAAACCCGTTCCCTGCTGGCAATTCAAATTTATCCTCCAAAGCTTTCAAGCTGGGGAAGCTCCCATCTATAAATAGATCCCCCATCCTTCTAATTCCTGCCCTTTGCCAACTCTGGAACCCACCATCTAGCCTACCCGGTACAAAACTCTGATTATTATAAATCGGGATCCAAACTGATGCTCCCTCCACTCTCTTATATCTCCTCCACTGCCCCCAGATTCTCAGAGCCGCCACCACCACCGGACTTGTGGAGTATCGGGCCGGCGAGAACGGAAGAGGTGCCATTATGAGTCCTCCCAAACTGGTGTCTTTGCATGACGCCGCCTCCATCCGCTCCGATGCTGACCCCTCCCCCCACTACCCACTTCCTAATCATGGCTATATTAGCCGCCCAGTAGTAATTGCAGAAGATCGGCAGCGCCAGCCCACCCTCCCCCCGACTGCGCTCCAGTAACACTTTCTTCACTTGTGGGGTTTTACCCGCCCACACAAAGCCCGAAATAACCTTATTCACCAGCTTGAAAAATGCCTTAGGGATGAAGATGGGGCCACTGAAAGACAAACAGAAATCTATAGAGGACCGTCATTTTCACGGTCTGTACCCTCCCCGCCAGTGAAAGCGGGAGCTTGTCCCATCTCTTAAAGTCTCCTTCCATTTGTTCTACCAACCGGGATAGGTTTAACTTGTGCAGTGCCTCCCATTCCCGGGCCACCTAGATTCCCAGATATCGAAAGCTCTTCCCTACCATTCTAAGCCGCAGCTCTCCCAGTCTCTTCTCCTGTCCTCTTGCCTGAATCGCGAACATCTCGCTTTTCCTCATGTTCAATTTATACCCTGAAAAATTGTCAAATTCCCCCAGGATTCGCATTACTTCCCCATCCCCTCCAATGGGTGTGAAATATACAAGAGCAGGTCATCTGCGTAAAGCAAGACCCCCCCCCCCCCCCCAGCTCAACGCAGCCCTTTCCAGTTTCTAGAAGCTCTTAACGCCATGGCCAATGGCTCTATGGCCAGAGCAAACAGTAACGGGGAGAGGGGGCACCCTTGCCTCGACCCTCAATGTAGTTTGAAGCACCCCGACCTCAGCCGGTTCGTACACACACTCGCTACTGGTGCCTGATAGAGCAACCGCACCTGGTCAATAAAGCCCTCACCAAACCCAAACCTTCCAGCGCCTCCCACAAGTAATTTCACTCCACCCGATCAAAAGCCTTCTCCGCATCCATTGCTACCAACACCTCCACCTCCTCTCCTTCTGAAGGCATCATAATAACATTTAAAATCCTTTGAACATGGCCTTGAGTTGCTTGAACAAAGAACAAAGAAAATTACAGCACAGGAACAGGCCCTTCGGCCCTTCCAGCCTGCGCCGATCTTTATCGAAACCTGTCTTCTATTTTCCAAGGATCTACATCCCTCTGTTCCCCGCCCGTTCATATATCTGTCTAGATGGATCATAAATGATGCTATCGTGCCCGCCTCTACCACCTCCGCTAGCAAAGCGTTCCAGGCACCCACCACCCTCTGCATAAAAAACTTTCCACGCACATCTCCCTTAAACTTTCCCCCTCTCACCTTGAAATCATGACCCCTTGTAATTGACACACCCACTCTTGGAAAAAGCTTGTTGCTATCCACCCTGTCCATACCTCATAATTTTGTAGACCTCAATCAGGTCCCCCCTCAACCTCCGTCTTTCCAACGAAAACAATCCTAATCTACTTAACCATTCTTCATAGCTAGCACCCTCCATACCAGGCAACATCCTGGTGAACCTCCTCTGCACCCTCTCTAAAGCATCCACGTCCTTCTGGTAATGTGGCGACCAGAACTGCACACAGTATTCCAAATGTGGCCTAACCAAAGTCCTATACAACTGTAACATGACCTGCCGACTCTTGTACTCAATACCCCATCCGATGAAGGCATGCATTCTGTATGCCATCTTGACCACTCTATCGACCTGCGTTGCCACCTTTAGGGTACAATGGACCTGAACTCCCAGATCTCTCTGTACATCAATTTTCCCCAGGACTCTTCCATTGACCGCATAGTCCGCTCTTGAATTAGATCTTCCAAAATGCATCACCTCGCATTTGCCTGGATTGAACTCCATCTGCCATTTCTCTGCCCAACTCTCAAATCTATCTATATTTTGCTGTATTCTCTGACAGTCCTCCTCGCTATCTGCAACTCCACCAATCTTAGTATCATCTGCAACCTTGCTAATCAGACCACCTATACCTTCGTCCAGATCATTTATGTATATCACAAACAACAGTGGTCCGAGCACGGATCCCTGTGGAACACCACTAATCACCTTTCTCCATTTTGAGACACTCCCTTCCACCACTATTCTCTATCTCCTGTTGCCCAGCCAGTTCTTTATCCATCTAGCTAGTACACCCTGAACCCCATACGACTTCACTTTTCCATCAACCTGCCATGGGAAACTTTATTAAACGCCTTACTGTATATGACATCTACAGCCCTTCCCTCATCAATTAACTTTGTCACTTTCTCAAAGAATTCTATTAGGTTTGTAAGACATGACCTTCCCTGCACAAAACCATGCTGCCTATCACTGATAAGTCTATTTTCTTCCAAATGTGAATAGATCCTATCCCCCAGTATCTTCTCCAACAATTTGCCTACCACTGACGTCAAGCTCACAAAGAACAAAGAAATGTACAGCACAGGAACAGGCCCTTCGGCCCTCCAAGCCCGTGCCGACCATGCTGCCCGACTAAACTACAATCTTCTACACTTCCTGGGTCCGTATCCTTCTATTCCCATCCTATTCATATATTTGTCAAGATGCCCCTTAAATGTCCCTATCGTCCCTGCTTCCACTACCTCCTCCGGTAGCGGGTTCCAGGCACCCACTACCCTCTGCGTAAAAAACTTGCCTCGTACATCTACTCTAAACCTTGCCCCTCTCACCTTAAACCTATGCCCCCTAGTAATTGACCCCTCTACCCTGGGGAAAAGCCTCTGACTATCCACTCTGTCTATGCCCCTCATAATTTTGTATACCTCTATCAGGTCTCCCCTCAACCTCCTTCGTTCCAGTGAGAACAAACCGAGTTTATTCAACCGCTCCTCATAGCTAATGCCCTCCATACCAGGCAACATTCTGGTAAATCTCTTCTGCACCCTCTCTAAAGCCTCCACATCCTTCTGGTAGTGTGGCGACCAGAATTGAACACTATACTCCAAGTGTGGCCTAACTAAGGTTCTATACAGCTGCAACATGACTTGCCAATTCTTATACTCAATGCCCCGGCCAATGAAGGCAAGCATGCCGTATGCCTTCTTGACTACCTTCTCCACCTGTGTTGCCCCTTTCAATGACCTGTGGACCTGTACTCCTAGATCTCTTTGACTTTCAATACTCTTGAGGGTTCTACCATTCACTGTATATTCCCTACCTGCATTAGACCTTCCAAAATGCATTACCTCACATTTGTCCGGATTAAACTCCATCTGCCATCTCTCCGCCCAAGTCTCCAGACAATCGAAATCCTGCTGTATCCTCCGACAGTCCTCATCGCTATCTGCAATTCCACCAACCTTTGTGTCGTCTGCAAACTTACTAATCAGACCAGTTACATTTTCCTCCAAATCATTTATATATACTACAAAGAGCAAAGGTCCCAGCACTGATCCCTGTGGAACACCACTGGTCACAGCCCTCCAATTAGAAAAGCATCCCTCCATTGCTACTCTCTGCCTTCTATGGCCTAGCCAGTTCTGTATCCACCTTGCCAGCTCACCCCTGATCCCGTGTGACTTCACCTTTTGTACTAGTCTACCATGAGGGACCTTGTCAAAGGCCTTACTGAAGTCCATATAGACAACATCTACTGCCCTACCTGCATCAATCATCTTAGTGACCTCCTCGAAAAACTCTATCAAGTTAGTGAGACACGACCTCCCCTTCACAAAACCGTGCTGCCTCTCACTAATACGTCCATTTGCTTCCAAATGGGAGTAGATCCTGTCTCGAAGAATTCTCTCCAGTAATTTCCCTACCACTGAAGTAAGGCTCACCGGCCTGTAGTTCCCGGGATTATCCTTGCTACCCTTCTAAAACAAAGGGACAACATTAGCAATTCTCCAGTCCTCCGGGACCTCACCCGTGCTCAAGGATGCTGCAAAGATATCTGTTAAGGCCCCAGCTATTTCGTCCGTCGCTTCCTTCAGTAACCTGGGATATATCCCATCCGGACCTGGGGACTTGTCCACCTTAACGCCTTTTAGAATACCCAAAACTTCCCCCTTATGCCGACTTGACCTAGAGTATTTAAACATCCATCCCTAGCCTCAACATCCATCATGTCCCTCTCCTTGGTGAATACCGATGCAAAGTACTCATTAAGAATCTCATCCATTTCCTCTGACTCCACGCATAAATTCCCTCTTTTGTCTTTGAGTGGGCCAATCCTTTCTCTAGTTACCCTCTTGCTCCTTGTATACGAATAAAAGGCTTTGGGATTTTCCTTAACCCTGTTAGCCAAAGATATTTCATGACCCCTTTTAGCCCTCTTTATTGCGCGTTTGAGATTTGTCCAACTTTCCCGATATTCCTCCAAAGCTTTTTCGGTTTTAAGTCGCCTAGATCTTATGTATGCTTCCTTTTTCATCTTAGCTAGTCTCACAATTCCACCCGTCATCCATGGTTCCCTAATCTTGCCATTTCTATCCCTCATTTTCACAGGGACATGTCTGTCCTGCACTCTAATCAACCTTTCCTTAAAAGATTCCCACATTTCAAATGTGGATTTACCCTTAAACAGCTCCCAATCCACATTCCCTAGCTCCTGCCAAATTTTGTTATACTTGGCCTTTCCCCAATTTAGCACTCTTCCTTTAGGACCACTCTCGTCTTTGTCCATGAGTATTCTAAAACTTACGGAATTGTGATCGCTATTCCCAAAGTAATCACCGACTGAAACTTCAACCACCTGGCCGGTATCATTCCCCAATACCAGGTGCAGTATGGCCCCTTCCCGAGTTGGACTATTTACATACTGCTCTAAAAAACTCTCCTGGATGCTCCTTACAAATTCTGCTCCATCTACGCCTCCAACACTACCTGAGTCCCATTCAATGTTGGGGAAGTTAAAATCTCCCATCACGACCACCCTATTGCTCCTACATTTTTCTATAATCTGTCTACATATTTGTACCTCTACTTCACGCTCACTTTTGGGAGGCCTGTAGTAAAGTCCCAACAATGTTACTGCACCCTTCCTATTTCTTAGCTCTACCCATATTGCCTCAGTGCTCGAATCCTCCATCGTGCCCTCCTTAATCACAGCTGTGATATCATCTCTGACCAGCAATCCAACTTCTCCACCCCTTTTACCTTCCTCTCTATCCCTCCTGAAGCACCTATACCCTGGGATATTTAGTTGCCAGTCTTGCCCTTCCCTCAACCAAGTCTCAGTAATACCAATAACATCATATTCCCAGGTACTAATCCATGCCCTACGTTTATCTGCCTTACCTGCTACACTTCTCGCATTGAAACAAATGCACCTCAGACCACCTGTCCCTTTGTGTTCATAATCTCTTCCGTGTCGACTCTTCCCCTTAGTCACATTGAGTTTATTATCTAGTACCTTACTGGCTTTAGTTGCTGCCTCTTTACTGACCTCTAACTTCCTAATCTGGTTCCCATCCCCCTGCCACATTAGTTTAAAACCTCCCCAACAGTGTTAGCAAAAGCACCCCCTAGGACATTGGTTCCAGTCCTGCCCAGATGTAGACCATCCAATTTGTAATGGTCCCACCGCCCCCAGAACCGGTTCCAATGTCCCAAAAATCTGAACCCCTCCCTATTGCACCAGCTTTCAAGCCACATATTCATCCTGACTTTACAAATCCCGTCTGGTCTTCCCCTATCACCCCCGGGACACAGTCCTCTATCCTTGTGGCCAGTATCCTAGCCAGCAGTTTGGCGTCCACATTCAGTAGAGAAAACTGCCTGTATAACTTGCATTGCTCCGGATCCTTCTCCCGTTTCAGGATCAATGAAATCGAGGTCTGCGACATTGTTGGGGGGATGACTCCCTTCTCTCTTGCTTCATTAAATGTCCTCACCAGCAGTGGGCTCAATGTCTCTGAAAACTTCTTATGGAATTCCACCGGGGCCTTGCCCGCCTGCATGCCCTCCAGCCCTTTGATTATTTCCTCAATCTCAATTGGGGCTCCCAGCCCTTCCACCAGATCCTCATCTACCCTCGGGAACCTCAACTGATCAAAAAACTGCCTCGTCACCTCCACCCCAGCCGGGGGTTCCGACTCATATAATTTACTATAGAAGTCCTTAAACACCTCGTTCACCTTCGCTGGGTCCAGGACAGTATTCCTGCCTCTACTCTTTACTTTACCTATCTCCCTGGCCACCTCCCTTTTCCTGAGCTGATGCGCCAACATTCTGCTTGCCTTTTCCCCGTACTCATAAATCACCCCCCTTGCCTTCCTCAACTGTTCCACCGCTTTCCCTGTGGTCAACAGCCCAAACTCTGCCTGTAACCTCCGCCGCTCCCTCAGTAGCCCCACGTCCGGGGTCTCCGAGTACCTCCTGTCCACCTGGAGTATCTCCTCCATTAATCTATCCCTCTCAACCCGTTCCGCCTTTTCTCTGTGGGCCCGTATCGAGATTAATTCCCCTCTGAAGCCTTCAGAGCTTCCCAAACCGTCGCTGTGGAGTCCTTCCCCGTATCATTTGTTTCCAGGTAGTTCTGGATGGACTTGTTAACCCGCCCACAGATCGCTTCGAGCGCTAGCAACCCCACATCCAGTCTCCACACCGGGCGTTGCCCTCTCTCCATAGTAACCCGTAGATCCACCCAATGCGGGGCATGATCCGACTCTGCGATTGTCGAGTACTCAGTATCCACCACCTCCGGAATGAGCACCCTGCTCAGAACAAAAAAGTTGATGCGAGAGTATACCTTGTGGACATGTGAGATAAAGGAAACGATTTCGCCCTTTGCCGTGCAAACCTCCGTGGGTCTACTCCCCCCATTTGTTCCATAAACCCCTTCAATTCCTTTGCCGCAGTCGGCCTCCTTCCAGTCCTGCATTCCTGTCCAATTCCGGATCAATGACTGTTAAAGTCTCCTCCCATGATCAGGTTACGTGACTCTAAGTCTGGGAACTTACCTCAAACCCGCCTCATAAATTCCACATCGTCCCAATTCAGAGCATATATGTTCACGAGTACCACCCGCTGGAGTACCCCTCCAGCTTCCCACTTACTATTATGTACCTACCCCCCTTGTCTGACACAGTTCTCCCTGCCTCGAATGCCACTCGTTTGCTGATCAAGATCGCTACCCCCCTGGTCTTTGAGTCCAGCCCTGAGTGGAACACTTGGCTAACCCACCACTTTCTCAATCTCGTCAGGTCTGTAACCTTTAGGTGTGTCTCTTGTAGCATTGCCACACTCGCCTTCGGTCCCCTCAAATGCGCAAACACGAGAGCCCTCTTGACCGGCCCACTCAGCCTTTTGACGTTCCATGTTATCAGCCTGCTCGGGGAGCTTCCAGCCCCTCCCCCCCGCCCCTGCTGACTAGCCATCACCCTTTTTTGGCCAGCCTCTACCTCATGCCCTCCGCCTCCTCGAGCCCCCCCTCGGGCAGTTGCCGTTCCCGACCTCACATTTGTTGCCTATTAACAGTTCCTCCCCTGTCAGCAACGCACATCCCCCTTCCCCCCCCCCCCCCCCCCCCCCCCAGCAACAACACTAGAAACCCAACCCCCCCAAGTCGAGCTCCAGCTTCACACCTGCTCAGCCCCCCCACTGCGCTTCCGAGAGTCAGCTGACCCGTGCTGACTTGATAGCGCCCACCCCTGGCACCAAGCAGTCTGTCTCCCCATTGTTTCTCTCCCCTCTCCCCCCACATGGGCAAACATTTTAAAAGCATCACATTCCCCAGTAAATAAACATCAGAAAAAACAGTGAAGAAACAGCCACTTTAGAAAAGTAATCACCCAAAAAGCAGAATCAACCCCAAAGCCCATCCCCCCTCTAACCAGCTCCCTGCAAGACAAAATTATACAACCCAACACAACAAATCGCCGCCACTCCAAAGCTTCAGTGTCTTTGTATTCGCCTCCAGCCTCTTTTCTTTAATAAAAGTCCATACTTCGTCTGGTGTTTCAAAGTAGAAGTCCCGTTCCTCATGTGTGACCCACAGACGGGCTGGGTACAACATCCCAAACTTCACCCCCTTCTTAAAGAGGGCTGTTTTTGCCCGATTAAACCCAGCTCGCCTCTTGGTCAGCTCTGCGCCCAGGTCCTGATAAATGCACAGCTCACAGTTCTCCCATTTGCTGCTCCGTTCCTTCTTGGCCCACCGCAGAACGTGTTCCTTGTCCAGGAAATGGTGAAAGCATGCCACCATGGCTCTCAGAGGCTTGTTCGCTTGGGGCTTCTTCGCGAGGGCTCTGTGCGCTCTATCCACTTCCAGGGGCCAAGGGAACGCCTCAGCCCCCATCAACCTCTCCAGCATGTCCGTCACATAAATCCTCGCATCCGATCACTCACTGCCTTCAGGGAGGCTGACAATTCTAAGATTCTGCCTCCTGGACCTGTTCCCCAGGTCCTCCAGCTTCTCCTGCATTCTTTTCTGGCGGTCGTTCATCATCTCCACCTTGGTCTCCAGCACGGTCATATACTCCTCGTGCTCGGACACCTTTTTCTCCACCTCCTGGATCGCTCTCCCGTGGGTCTCTTGATTCTGCACAACTTGATCAATCGAAGCCTTAATCGGATCCAGTGTGTCCTTCTTCAGCTTGGCGAAGCAATCTTCGAAAAACTTCAGCTGCTCCGTCGACCACTGTGCCATCTCCCCGCGGCCCTGCTTCTCCGCCATGCTTTTTCGTGTTACCAGCTCTGCTCGCGTCTTCCTTATAGGACTTTGTCTTCTCACACGGCCACTTCTGGTCCAATTCTCCATACAGTCTCACTCTTCACCAGTTTATCCCATAAAATCCAGAAGAAAACGGAGGAAAACGGTCCAAACATCTGTCACAGGTGGGAGCTATCAAATGTGCGACCTACTCCATGGCAGCCGCGGAGAGTCTCCAAACTGCCCTTTTTTCAACAGCTTGTAGTGCACAGTTCAGCCACAGAGTGGCATTTGCAACATTCCAATATTTTTGACCATCTCTCGGGTGTTCCACCAGGCAATCTGTTTTAGACAGCAGCAAAGTTATAATTTCTTACACTGTTCACCTTTGAATCTGATCGATGGAGAAAATTATAAAAATCTAAGTCAATATTAAAAGAACCTCAGGGAAATGATAACAAAATTAAGCCAGAAAAGATTCATTGCTTGTTTTATGCAGTTTAATTCACCATTCAGATTTTCCACTGCTTTCTTTTCACTTACCGTAGAACATAATTTAACCAAGAGGAGAGGATGATTTCAAACTCCAAATCCTGTGCCACCCATTTTCTTTTCAAGGATGAACTGATTCTGTCAATTGGCCAGTAGATGTATTTGGAGAAATATATATTGTATCAAAAATGTAATTCAGTTAATTTCTGCCTTCCAAGAAAGGAAATTACTTGCATATATAATATATAATGTTTTTCATGTGCTCAGATGGTTTTACTGCCAGTTATGTATCCAAAATCCTCGAGGCTAATTGCGTTTTGGATTTCAGATAATTTTGCTTTTCAAATAGTGCATATAGAGCTAGGCCTACTTACATTGTGGGCGGCATGACACGGTCCCACTGCTGCCTCATAACCCTAGGGTCCCGGGTTCAATTCTGGCCTCGTGATGACTGTCTGTGTGGAGTTTGCTCTTTCTCCCCGTGTCTGCGTGGGTTTCCTCTGGGTGCTCCGGTTTCTTCCCACAGTCCAAAGATGTGCAAGTTAGGTGGATTGGCCATGCTACATTACCCCTTATTTTGCAAAAGGATAGGTGGGGTTACTGGTTTACGGGGATAGGGTGGAGGCACAGGGTGCTCTTTCCAAGGGCCGGTGCAGACCCGATAGGCCGAATGGCCTCCTTCTACACCATAAATTCTATGATTACAACAGCCTAAGTCCAGGTTAGCAATAGTGTAAAGTAAATAAAATGGCTAGAAAAGTAAAATGTATTATGGAATAATAAATACACAGGGTACCTGTAATAAATTGCACCCGTGGCGCCATCTGTGATTCTGCTTGTAGGAGTGGGTTCAAAGTGCCAATGTGCAGACCAGACATCCTGCGCTAAAGGTTAGGTGCAGTCAGTGAAGTTTGTGTTTGCTTGGATCATGTCAGCTTGGGTCAAGGACTTGCTAAAGGTTGATGAGGTTCAAAAAAGTGCAATTTTTGGACCTGTTTGGTTTTTAGAGGTGTTCGATTTTTGGATTTACGAATCAAAGATACTCAACCTGTACTTTCAAAGTTCAGTGTCATAGTGATGTAGGCAAATACAGCCAATCCAATTGGAAACGAGATAACAGACCAAACGGCTTGTTACTGGTGTTGTTGTTTGAGAGATCAGTATTAGCTAGGACACTGAAAAGAATTTCATTGCTGCCTTTGGGATCTTATAAATACATCTGAGCAAGGAATTTAAAGCTAGTGGAAGGTGGCACCTCTGGCAGGGCCCAGTTATTTCCACCTCGATCATGTCATAAGGAATTGCTGTTGGCTGATGGTTGCATTGATCAACTCTATTTACAATTATTTACATTATTTAAGTTTTCTGTGCAGACATGCTGCAAAAGCTGAACAACTTCCAGGCTTGTACTGATGTGAAACAGGTAGCATTCGCACCACACCATATCAAGCAATGATTATCTTGAACAAGGGCATAACCACCTCCCTTGGGATTCAGTGGTGTTACCTTCAGCAAATTTTCGACTATCAACGTCCTAGAGGGCACCATTGACCAAATATCAGCTACATAAATGCTGTGGCTACTGGAATAGGTTGGAGACCATGCATTTTCTGGTCAGTGGCTCACGTGACTATCACCTGGAAGGCCGAAATTCAGTGTGCGATAGAACACTCTCTACTTGCCAGGATAGGTGCAGCTCCAGCAACACTAGATAAACTCAAAACTATCCAGGACAAAAAAAAGCATTTGACCTGTACTCCATCCACTGGTTAAAACATCGCCTTCCTCTACCATTGGCGAGCCGCAACTGCAGTCTAATGTGTCTATAGGATGTACCTGATGCAATTTTCCAAGATTCCTTTGACAGCATCTCTTAAACCCATGATTTCTATCACCCAAGAAGGAAAAGTGCATCATCTGTATGGGAGCATCATCACTTCCAAGTTCCACTGCAAGTCACACATCAGTATTTCTTCATTCTTATTGGTTCAAAATCCTTTGATGTCCTCCTTAAAAATAGAATTGTGCAAGTGCCTTCACCACTGCAAACAGCAGCGAATCAAGAAGAAGGCCCGTTACCACTTTCCAAGGTCAACTGGTGATGAACCAGAATGCCAATCTTATCAGTGGCATCCACATCCTGAGAATGCATTTTGGGGGGGAAACTGCTAACTATAATCTTTGTTTTTTTAATCTTGGCTGTTCCTGCCAGCAGCCAAATACTGTATAAAATCTAACAGATGACACAGTTAGTTTGTTGAACAAAGTGCTAGAAATACAAAGCAAGTAAGTAAACATCTGTGAAGAGAAAAATCAAGGTAATCTTTTAAGAGTTGCTGTTTATTTAGTTAAGTTTATCTCTGTTGATACTATAATAACCATTGATAACAACTAGTGATTAAAAAAGAATGACATAATTCCTAGATCTACAAAACCACTTTTACTTAAGAGCTAGATAACATTCTGGCCCAGTCAGATCACTGATTAATGTATTAAGTGAGTTTTGTTGCCGAAGATAATTTGTGTTTTGTATATTCATGCACACATATAAAGCAGCAAACATAAAACCAATTTTATTTGATTTGGTTTTCAGAAATTCCAGACTACAAGAACCGTATTCAGGGTATTACTGAGCTAATCAGGCTATTACCTAAACCGAACCATGACACTATGCAAGTGCTATTCAAGCACCTTGTCAAGTAAGTGTGAATTACTTTGTACCTGTGATGAGTTTTCTCAAGGCAGAGCATAACTGTGATCAAAAATAAATATTGTGCATAACATGTTGACCATGTTTGATGACAGTGGCATAGTGGTATTGTCACTGGACTAGTAATCCAGGCAATGCTCTGGGACCCATACTCACCATAGTTAGAATTGACTTTGATAAATACATGCAACTCCAGATCCACAGCAATCTAAAATGCTCTGTGAAATGGTCTAGCAAGCCACTCGGTTAAGGGCAATTAAGGATGGGGAATAAATGCTGGACCAGCCAGTGACACCTACATCCCGTGAATTAATAGAACAAAAATCCATAAATGTAAAACTCCTTTTGCACGCTGAGTTTTGTCATGTTATTTTCTCAATCAGATTTCCTTAGGGGTTGGGGGGGGGGGGGTGCATCTTGTGGTATGCCCATTGGTTAGAATTGTTTCTGCAAGTTTAGGTTTATAAATGTTTTGTCCACTAAGTTGCTGGCAGTGTGAGCTGGTTGGGGGGAACCGAGTTTAATATTTGACATTTTGAAAATCTCTAAAAACAATTCACAAGTAAATGCAAAAGATGTCACATTTATAATTTATTGGTTGATTGACAGTTAACAAATATCCCAAAACGGTACTTTAGTAGTTATTAGACTTTTTTCTCTGACAGGTTTAATGGGCAAATAATGTACAAATGCAGCAACTTCATGAAAATTAGATGGCTGTTAAAAGCAAGATGATGTGTTCACAAAGCAAACGACAGCAGCAAAATCATCTCCCAACTCTGATCATAATTCATGGGGTACTTTTTTAATATATGTTCACGGGACATGGGTGTTGCTGGCTGTGCCAGCATTTATTGTCCATCTGTAATTGCCTTTGAGGGAGCAGTTAAGAGTCAACCACATTGCTGTGGACCCGGAGTCACATGTAGGCCAGACCAGGTAAGGATGGCAGATTTCCTTCCCAAAAGGACATTAGTGAACCAGATGTGTTTTAACGACAATCAAAATGGTATCATGGTCATCTTTAGACTTTTAATTCCAGATTTTTATTGAATTCAAATTTCACCATCTGCCCAGAGTATTACCCTGGGTTTCTGGTTTACTAGTCCAGTGACAATACCACTACATCACTGTCTCCCTGCAAGTTGCTGGCCAATTTGTGCATTAATAATGCACATCCTTTCTTGTTCCCAGCAAAATCTGACCCAATATTATTCATAATATAAGCCACATTCTTACTCAATAACTTGATACTGATGTAGAACCCAAGTTATGCTCAGTATTGATGATACACTGCTTCAGTTATTAGAATTTATTTTCAAGACATTTGGTACTCATTGAGATAATAGTGATGGAATAGGAGACATTTTGTCGATTCAGGCACCCATTTTCGACATAAGACACTCTCAGGTCAGCCATAGAATCATAGAATTTACAGTGCAGAAGGAGACCATTCAGCCCATAGAGTCTGCACCGGCCCTTGGAAAGAGCACCCTACTTAAGCCCCACACCTCCACCCTATCCCCGTATGTTATTTTAGCAAAACGGAATGAGCAGTTTTCCTACAGAACAGATCTAGCGAACTAAAATATAACATTTACATCACAAATTTTAAAATGGACAGCGTGTCTATTCTCAATTGATCAGTTTGGTCTTATAAAGTAGCAGCCTTCCCTTCTGAATAAAACTGTTACAGGCCCATCCTTTGCTATCTTATATAGTACATGTATAATACAGAGTAAAGTTCCTTTTATACTATGCCCAACAATGTGCCTTACATTCTACCTCAAAAGAGGAGCATGCACTGATGTAACACTTTGACACCGATTTATAATAATATAATAATAGTCATTATTGTCACAAGTAGGCTTAAATTATTCTTTAGTATTGGAGCTGTGGCAGTGCTTACAGCCCATCAAAACAAAAAGTGAAATTAATTTATCTGATATGGTAACCTAGTATTGGTCTGTGTGGCAGCCACTTCCATTGTTATAAATAAGAAAAACGGCAAGGCATGAATTACTGAAAATGCACAACAGATCAAAGGCATTTGAAAAAGCAACGGTTAACAATTGGGGTGCTTTTATTCCCTCAGTAAATGGAACATGTTATTGGACAAGTTATTAGTAATTGCATATTGTTTGATTTTGTAGGTGTCTGTTTCTTGAACTTTTTAAAACTTTTCTCTCCAGAGTTATTGCCCGTTCTGAAGTAAACCGAATGACCAGTCAAAGTGTTGCCATAGTATTTGGCCCCACCCTCCTGAGGCCAGAAAAGGAGACGGGAAATATTGCAGTCCACATGGTATACCAGAATCAGATTGTGGAGTTGATCTTATCAGAGTATGATACCATATTTGGAAGAAGTTGAAAAAAAAATGAGCAAGTGAAATGCAAACCTACCAAAACCCACCATGAGGAAAAAAAAGATTATATTTTAAGTGTTTTTGTTTTGTACCTTGAGTCAACCAGAAAATGGTAAACTTTGCACTTGTCTTCCTCTGGTTTTTAAAAGGATCTGTTTTTTTCAGTGGTTATCAATCTTGAAAGCAGATGGCACTGCTGCAGATGTTTTGCATAAAATGTAATACAGATAGATGCAGGGAAGCATATCAATTGGTTATAACGAAGAGTAGAGACTTAAATATACTGTAGTATATACACTGGGTTCTTTTGAAACAATATTTGCCTGAGGAACTTGGCAGTACTCTTCTGTACATGTGTAGATATCTTTAGGAAATTTCTATTTCCTGCACATAGTTAGCAAACTTCTCTTGCAGCCTTTTCTGCTGTTTGGTATAGCTGAAGTCCTAATACTGTATATTGTTGCTGAGTCCACACAAAAGCGTGGCCAGGTTTTGTGTAATTTATTTTTTACAGGTTTACTCGAAAGGCAAGAGCTAAAGTATTAATGTTGATTCTTCCTGGTTGATAAATATGGACTATAAGCAATCCTGCACTTGCTGTTCCCTCAAACCTACTGTTAATACAGGGGTCATATGATCACACACTGTGTTTCAGAACACTAGTGATGTACAGATAAATAGAGTATAATACGTTAAAATAACACGCTCTCAAACAATGTATATATAATCGTGTATAGTTCCTTAACAAAGTATGTTTTTCATACAGTAACATTTTCTAATCATATTTTGCCAACTTGTAATATTCAATTGCTGGTCAGTGGACCAGCTAAGATCAATACTAAGAGCTTTTTCGGGGTATTTTATGACAGGCAACACGGGGGGCTATTCTTGGGTATACTAAGAAGCTGCGGCACTTTTTAGCTATTGGTAATTTTGATGCAGGGCAAATCTTAACCATTTGTATTTCAAATGGTACTGGAAAGTATTGTGTAGGCTTGTGCTTTCTAGGTGCACTACAACAAAAGCTGTTTATTTAAAATGTACAGACAAAATTTGAAAAGAAAATCTGCATAGCAATTTATTGTACAATAAGTGCTAACATTTGATAAAATGTCATGTGTGCACTGATTGGTATTAAAGCAGATTTACTTGATGCTCAATTGAATTTTTCCATTTTACTGATGTGGACTGGTTGTATAAACAGGTTTCTTTCGGATACTACCTGTTTCTGGGAACATGATCTGAAGATTTCTTTTGAATGTATTTTTTTAAACTAACTGCTGTATGGCGATATGCTATGTCTAATCAAAAATTAAAACAAAATTATGAAAAATCTCTCTGTTTATTTTTGAATTCTGAATAAACTTGCAAGTATTTTGATGCAGTGGTGTAATGGTTCTGGTAAGATCATAAGAAATAAGAGAAGGACCAGCCATTCAGCCCATCGGGCATGTTCCAACATTCAGTAACATCTTGGCTAATCTGATTGTGGCCATAACTACACTCACCTGCCTGCCCCCCGCCCCACTTGACATCCCTTGTCAATCAGAAATCTGTCTAACCTGGCCTTGAATATATTTAATGATCTAGCCTGAACTGCTCTCAGGGATGAGAATGTCAAAGATTAAAGACCTCTTGAGAGGGGGAAAAAACTCATCTCTGACTTAAATTGACAACCCTGCATTTTTAAATTGTGCCCCTAGCTCTAGATTCCCTCACAAGGGAAAACATCATCTCAGTATCTATCCTGTCAAGCCCCCTATGAATCATATATGTTTCACTTCTCGTTCTTAAAGACTCGAATAATTATAGGCCAAAACTGTTCAACCTTTTGTCAGAAGACAACCCCTTCTTCCCAAGAATGAACTTAGTGAGCCTCCTCAGAACTGCTTCCATTGCAAATTTATTGCTCTCTAAGTAAGGAGACCAAAACTGTATATAGTACTTCAGGTGTACTCTCACACATGTGCTGTACAGCTGCAGCAAGATATCCCTACTTTTATATTCCGCCCCTCGCAATAAAGGCCAACATTCCATTTACTATCCTAATTGCTTGCTCTACCTGCATGCTAACGTTTTGTGATTCATGTAGCAGGACATTCGCATCCATCCCTTAGGCTTCTGCAATTTCCTTATTTAAATAATATTTGACGTTTTTGTCCTTCTGTCAAAGTGGATAACCTGACATTTTCCCACATTATACTCCATATGCAAAATTATTGTCCACTCACTTAAAAGATACCACTTTACAAATTCTTTGTATCCTCCTCACAACTTCCTTTCTTACCTATCTTCGATTCGCAAATTTGGCTACAATACAATCAATCCCTTCATAGATTATCGTAGATTATCATAGAATTTACAGTGCAGTTACTTCATCCAAGTCATTAATATAAATTGTAAATTATTGAGACCCCAGCACTGATCTCTGTGGTACCCCACTCATTACAGTTTGCCAACCTGAAAATGAATCATTTATCCCAACTCTGTTTTTTGTGACTTAACCAATCCTCTATCCATGTTAATTTGGAGAGCAGATGCAAACACGATGGGCTTGAATTACCTCCTGCGCCGTAACAATACTGCGATTGTAATATGTCACCCCCTACATCACAAGCTCTTATTTTGTGCAGTAACCTTTACAGTTTGTCAAACTGAAAAGTAGCCATTTATCCTGACAATTAAGAAAACACACTAAATGCTGAACCCTCTAGTGATGCCCACATCGATGAACAAATGAAAAAAGCAGCTTGAAGTAAGAAACTGTTTTTGTTAAAATGTCCAAAGATAAATCAGCCTAGACTATCCTATAACAAGTATTTTAAACAAAAGGTGCTCTGCTTCGATTTCCTTTTTTCAAAGAATATTTAAAGTAGAAAATGGTTTTGGAAAGCATTAATAATTTGTCATTCACCACTTAAATATACTTGTAAACAAATAAACCAAGGGAAACAATGAATACAAGAAAGCTGATATCATTTGGAACTGACAATTGTATATGCAATAAACAAAGTGTGAAATAATATTAGTCCACCTGCCTGCTGGAATTTGAAGTCTGGGTAGGAAAATAGTTAATTTTAAATGGATATTTTGTATTTATTCAGGAAGTTGCATAATTCAGATGTTAGATTTACAAGTACAAAAATAGGATCAAGGCTGTATGCAATGACAAACAGTATATATAATCCATAAGTCTTAAAGGAGGTGAGAATTAAAATTGGGGAAGTTTTAACTGATATTTTTCTATGTTGCTGAAACTGAGGAATTTCTCAGGATTGTAAAGATTAACTTTTTAAAAAGAAATTCAAAATCCTGAAAGAATAAAGTCCTATAGTTCAAAACAAATACATTTTACTGTACAGGTAACAAGTAAAGTAAACACTAAATCCTCAACTAAACTTCCTCAACCAAACCTTTTCTTTTCCACTATAATCCCTGCAGAAAGTCTTTGGTTACTTATAAGGGTTTTGAAGGTTCTCTGCTTTCTGGGGACCAACTCCAAACTTTTCCACAGCTGCCTTGTAAGGTCTGGGACTTTTCAGCTCAAGCCTGAGCTTCACTCGCAATCCGACACTGTGACATAAACAAAAAATTAGAAACGCCCTGATTTCTAATAATAGCTCCATTCTCCTGTTGCACTGCTCTTGGCAAATTCTGAACTCTGCCTCTGAACTCGGGATAACACATACAGCTAAACCCAGACAAAGGACCTCCTCCTTGTACAACCTATCTCCAGAGCAATGTGGCGTAGTTGGGATGGTCCCAACAGTAATGTAAATTATCTTTTACCTTCAAAACAACCTGATGACGCGATGACCCAAATGATTAATTTATATCCCGAATAGAGTTAATGGCCTTTTTTCCAGACTTGCTGATTCCACTTAAAACCCATTGTTTACAAGCTGCATTTAGCTTCTTTGATCTGGGAACTGCATGAATAATTTAAATCGCTTACTAAGAAAGCTGTAACCATTCTATCCTTACCTAAAGCTCAGGGACGGGGTAATCATTTGTTTTGTTTTCTCATTTCTAACTGACTATAAATAAACACAGGTTACCCTTAAAACTGTAATTATCCCAGGTTTGTTTGAATTGCACTTGCTTCTGGGTTGTTTACCAGTTTCTCAATCAGATGTTTCCATTTATCTAACATTTTAATTCCTATTTTAAAGTTATACTTCTAAAACAATTGAATTGTGAAATTAGATATTTAAAAGTAATGGTTTTGTAGAAATGTAACTAGTGGACTTGTGCTGCATTCAATGCCACAAAGGTCAGCACTTGAGACACCATAAATGCTTCAGTACCCATGAACAATTGAAACAAGCGCATGGCACATCTTGGATCTTTTGACTCCACAAAAAACAGGTCAGCACCAGTGATGCATTTACTTGCCGCATTCTGTAAAATTTATCTCTGTCTTTGTTGCTGACCTCTTCTAAAGAAAACTTATTTTTACATCATACAGGCATTGGATAACTGTTCATATCTTGAAAATGTATTTCTATTATATAGTTTGTTTCATTTTGCTTCTGCACTTCACAAACATCTAGTTTTTTAAAAACTTCAAAGTTTGGGGACCTTATTCAGGTTTTTGACCTGAAGCAGTCTCCAGGTTTCAGTTGGATTTGGATTTGTTTATTGTTACATGTACTGAGGGACAGTGAAAAGTATTTTTCTACGTGCAGCTCAAACAGATCATTTAGTACATGAAAAGAAAATACGTAATAGGGCAACACAAGGTACACAATGTAAATACATAGACACCGGCATCAGGTGAAGCATACATGATTGTAGCATTAATCAGATCAGTCCATACGAGGGTCATTTAGGAATCTGGTAACAGCGGGGAAGAAGCTGTTTTTGAATCTGTGTGTTCTCAGACTTTTGTATCTTCTGCCCGATGGAAGAAGTTGTAAGAATGAGTAAGCTGTAGTTTCTTCTGGTCTTGGGCTGAGCAATTGCCATAGCAGGCTGTGATGCAGCCAGATAGGATGCTTTCTATGCTATATCTGTAAAAGTTGGTAAGAGTCAATGTGGACGTGCCGAATTTCCTTAGTCTCCCGAGGAAGTATAGATGCTGTGCTTTCTTGGTCATAGTGTTGACATGGGTGGACCAGGACCAGGACAGATTTTTGGTGATGCGCACACCTAGGAATTTGAAGCTGTCAACCATCTCCACCTCGGCTCTGTTGATGCAGGGGTGTGTACAGTACTTTGCTTTCTGAAGTCAATGACCAGCTCTTTAGTTTTACTGGCATTGAGGGATAGATTGTTGTTGTTACACCACTCCACTAGGTTCTCTTATCTCCCGCCTGTATTCTGACTCGTCGTTGTTCAAGATCCAACTCACTATAGTCGTGGCATCAGCAAACTTGTAGACGGAATTTTGCCACGCAGTCGTGTGTGTATAGGGAGTATAGTAGGGGGCTAAGTACACAGCCTTGCGAGGCCCCAGTATTGAGGACTATCGTGGAGGAAGTGTTTATTCTTACTGATTGTGGTCTATGGGTCAGAAAGTCGAGGATCCAGTTGCGGAGTGACGAGCCAAGTCGTAGGTTTTGGAGCTTTGATATGAGTTTGGCTGGGATTATAGTGTTGGAGGCGGAGCTGTAGTCAATAAATAGGAGTCTGATGTCAGAGTCGTTGTTGTCGAGGTGCTCCAGGATTCAGTTTAGGGCCAGGGAGATGGCATCTGCTGTGGACTGGTTGTGCCTGTATGCGAATTGCAGTGGATCTAGGCATTCTGGGAGTATGGAGTTGATTTGCCTCATGACCAACCTCTCGATCCACTTCATTGCAATCGATGTCAGGGCCATCGGACGGTAGTCATTGAGGCACGTTGCCTGGTTCTTCTTTGGCACTGTTACGATAGTGGTCTTCTTGAAGCAGATGGAGACCTCGGAACAGAGTAGGGAGAGGTTGAAGATGTCCGCGAACACATCTGCCAGTGGGTCCAAGGAGGATCTGAGTGCACGACCGGGGACCCCGTCCGGATCCGTTGTCTTCTGAGGGTTCACTTTCAGGAAGACCGATCTGACTTCAGCAGCTGTGATGGTGGGTATGGGCGTGACCGGGGCTGCTGGGGCAGTCGACAGCGGTTTGATGGTTTCCTGCTCGAACCGAGCATAGAATGCATTAGGTTCACCGGGAAGGGGTGCGCTGCTGCCGGAGATGCTGCTCGGCTTAAGCTTTGTAGCCCATTATTTTGTTTAGATCTTGCCACAACCGACAAGAGTCTAATGCTAGTCTGCGACTCTAGCTTGGTCTGATATTGTCTCTTGGCATCCAATTGCAAGATTGCTTGTTTATCTCAACACTCGCCAACTAACCATGCTGCTCATGTCATTCCAGGTTTATAATATTGGTCCTGATTTAAAATCCTAGGACAGAATTGTAGTTCCCATACAGACACCTAACATACTTTCACCAGACTCCGCTCTATTATTTTAATGCAGGCGTTTACCCATTTAAAATGAATAAGTTAATGTCTATGTTTATACCACAGAGAAATTTGTTACCAGAGCATTTGTACAAGAACAACGCTAATTGTAAACTCTGCTCCTTCATTCCAGACTTGTTTCTAAAGTGATGGTTTTACTTCCCTCTATGTTGACCCAGCTTCTTTGAAAATGCTACCTTCACAAATTAGAATTCCAAGTGAAGCACGCATCGCTGCTGCAGCCAATCAATCAGAGAGTCACACGACAATCAATCAGGTTCAAAGGTCAAAGCTTCACTCTTCAATAACAGAAGAGCTAGACGCTTGCAAATCACATGTCATGGCAATTCTCAAAGTTTAACAGGTTGTGGGGAAGTCTTGAAGAACAATCAGAATGTACTAAAGCAAAGGTAATAATATTTAACAATTGCTAGCTTTTTGGAAGCATTATTGACATGAGGATTGTCACCCTATGAAGTGCATTTGGACATTTTCTACTATGATGCTATATAGATAACAGTAGAGGTGAAGAAAGAAAATGTTGTTGACATGTTGATGCTTACATCATAAAGTTTGTGACAAGGCGCCATGCTCAAATTCGAAGTCATGAAATAGGAGGTGATGTGTGTCATGATATGAAACATGCAACCAATGAACACTCAGAATAGGACACAACCAGTGGACAGTCAGGACACTCAGAGGTGGCATCACCACAAGGGGACGTGACAAACACTATAAAAGGGATGAGGCACTCACACCCTGCCTCTTTCCACAGACAGACATCTAGAGAGTTAGACAGGGTTAATCAGCAGCATCACACCCCAGCACGTGGCTTAGAGCAAGCTGGTACAGTTAGACTGAGTTACTACAGTTAGACTAACAGAGAGTCAAACTCATTTGAGAACTGTGTTAATAGTTCAATCAGCACGTTGAACTCATTTCAGAGTCTGGAGCATCCTTTAGTTAAGACTGCATCAAGTAGCAGCCTGTGTTATCCGAAGCAGCATAACACAACATGATACCAGGAGTGACTGTTCAATCTATTTAGTTCAACTCAGCAAGATCCGTGACAACCAGCTACTGCATACAGGCACAATGGACAAGATTCAGGCTCCTCATCAGTTCAGGACGACTGGCAATCTTAGTGCCAACTGGCGATCATTCAAGCAGAAATTTCAACTATATGTGGAAGCATCCGACCTCAATGGCGTGACCGATGCGTGGAAGATAGTTCTTCTACTCACCACTGCGGGTGACCATGCGATAGAGATATTCAACTCCTTTCACTTTTCCGAAGAGCAGGACAAAACGAAGTACCAAACCATCCTGAACAAATTCGACAGCCACTGCGAGGTGGACACCAACAAAACCTTTGAGCGCTACATCTTCAAGCAGGGGAAGCAAGGTAAAGACGAATCCTTCACCTCCTATCTAACTAACCTTAGACTTCTAGCGCAATCCTGCAACTTCGGTGATATCTTTGATCAGGGACCAAATTGTTTTTGGAGTTCACTCTGATCCTCTGTGAGAGCAATTGTTGAAAATCAAGCACATGACCCTGCCAGTCGCGATTGAAACGTGTACTCTGCATGAGCACTCTAAAAATCGTTATTTACAAAACAAAACGGTAGAAAGTGAAAAACAAGCCTCCCACGAGGTGGAGTGTGTCAGGCCATCTCCTAGATGCAGCACCTCCACATTGATGAAAGCGGCCATTTTGCGCCCTCTTCCCGGGGCCCGACACATGTGAAATGCGATCAGGAACACGAAACGGCCGAAAATCGCACTGCGCAGGGGCAGACGTCCGAGAACTGCAACAACGCACTGAGCGTCGTGACATGTGCGAACTGCAGCACCTCCCATTTTTTTAAAAACTGCCCTGCAAGAGGCAAAGTCTGTTTAAACTGTGGGAAACCAAACCACTATGCAGCCCTATGCAGATCTGCACCACCAGTCAGGAGCCAGCGCTCCCAATTCCGGCAGCGGCGCATCAGAAATGTGCAACATCGAATGCATGACTCTGATCCAGGCACTGCGGCGGACCCAGATGATGAATACCTGGACAACACTTACCGAGTGGGCCTTATTATGAAGTGCGAATACGCCACACCGGATACATCGCAAGTCCAATCAATCCTAGCCATGGATTCCAAGGACGAATGGCATGCAGTGATGTAGGTCAACCACTGCCCCATCCAGTTCAAGCTGAACACAGGTGCATCCGCCAACCTGATTTCGCAGGTGGACTTCAAGAGAATCAAGAAGCCCCCCACAATCCTTCCAGCTGCCTGCAAACTCCTGGACTACAATGGAAACGCAATCAAGGCACTGGGGTCCTGCCATCTGCAGGTGTCCAGCCGACACACACAAGCAAGCTTACGCTTCAAGATTGTTAAACCAGACAGGGCGTCCCTGCTAGGTGCACACGCCTGCACGCAACTGAACCTCATTCAAAGGGTCTACACCACAATGCCGTCCCATTCGGATCTTCAGGCCAGCATCGACGACATCCTAACCCAGTTCCCAGATGTATTTAGCGGGATGGGCACGCTGCCGTACGAGTACAAGATTCTACTGCGGCCTGATGCCAAGCCCGTGGTCCACGCACCACAACAAGTCCCTGCTCCACTGAGAGAGCGCCTGAAGGCAGAGTTCACAAGTCTACAACATAAAGGCATCATCTCCAAGATCATTGAACCAACCGACTGGGTCAGCTCGATGGTGTGCGTAAAGTAACCTTCGGGGTACCTACACATCTGCATTGACCCCAAGGATCTAAACAAAAACATTATGCGGGAGCATTACCCCATTCCGAAGAGGGAAGAAATCAGGAGTGAGATGGCACATGCGCGCTTCTTCACAAAATTGGATGCATCCCAAGGAATTTGGCAAATCCAACTTGAAGAATCCAGCAGAAGGCTCTGCACCTTCAGCATGCCTTTTGGCAGGTTCTGCTACAGCCGAATGCCATTTGGCATCATCTCGGCATCAGAGATTTTCCATCGCATCATGGAACAGATGATGGAGGGAATAGAAGGGGTTTGTGTCTACGTTGGCGATATCATAATCTGGTCCACAACCCCAGAGGAACATGTGTCATGACTCAAGAAAGTATTCCGACGCATACATGAACATGGCCACCAGCTAAACAGGTCCAAGAGTTGTTTTGGGACATCCACGCTGAAGTTCCTGGGCGATCAGATTTTGCAACACGGTGTGCGCCTGGACACAGACAAAATTAAAGCCATCGAGGCAATGAAAGTCCTCGAGGACAAGAAGACAGTACTGCGCTTCCTGGGAATGGTCAATTTCCTTCGTAAGTTCATCCCGAATTTGGCCACACACACCATGGCCCTACGCAACCTGGTGAAAAAAATCAACCGCCTTTGAGTGGAAGGTGGAGCACCGAACAGAGTGGCTGAAACTGAAAGCCAAGCTCATCACTGCACCCGTCCTTGCATTCTTTGACCCAGACCGAGAGACCAAGATATCCACAGATGCAAGTCAGGATGGCATTGGGGTGGTGTTGCTTCAAAGAGACGACACGTCATCCTGGGTACCAGTAGCATACGCCTCATGGGCAATGACACCCACTGAGACCAGATATGCGCAGATTGAGAAGGAGTGTTTAGGTCTTCTCACTGGCATCCTCAAATTTCATGATTATGTCTATGGCTTGCCAACATTTACTGTTGAGACGGATCATAGGCCTCTGGTCCACATCATCCAAAATGACCTGAACGACATGACGCCTCGTTTGCAGAGAATTCTGCTCAAACTCCGGAGTATGATTTCAATTTGGTGTACACACCTGGCAAGGAGCTCACCATCACCGATGCACTGTCCCACTCCGTCACCTCGCCCAGTGAACCACTGGAGATCATCCAGCACATTGAATTGCAGGTACAACTGTGTGCAAGCACTCTCCCGGCAACAGATGAGATGATCGTTCTCATCCGAGAAGAGACGGCCAAAGAGTTGCAGCGAGTCATCCACAACCTCAGCAATGGCTGGCAGAAAGGGCAATGCCCTCAATTCTACAACATCAAGGACGACCTGACGCTGATCGGCATCCTGCTCAAGCTGGACAGGATAGTCATTCCTCTACGTCTCCAGAGCATGGTGCTGCGGCAGATTCATGAGGGACACCTGGGCGTAGAAAAGTGCAGGCGCAGGGCCCGGCAAGCTGTCTACTGTCCCGGCATCAACCAGGACATCACGGAGATGGTCCTCAACTGCGAAACCTCTGAGGTTCCAACCAGCGCAAAGAAAGGAGACGCTCCAACCACATGACCTAGAGACCTCCCCGTGGTCCAAAGTTGGCATTGACCTATTCCACGCGAATGGTCGCGACTATATCTTAATCATCGATTACTTTTCGAACTATCCTAAGGTGCTGAAGCTGCCAGACCTCGCCTCACGGACCGTCATCAAAGCGTGTAAAGAGACATTCTCACGGCATGGCATCCCGAACACCGTCATGAGCGACATTGGCTCATGGTTCCACAGAATGGTCCACGTTTGCCAAGAGCTACAATTTCAGGCATGTCACCTCCAGTCCTCACTATCCGCAGTCCAATGGCAAAGTCGAAAAAGGGGTGCACATCGTTAAGCAGCTCATCCTCAAGGCCTCTGACTCCGCTTCCGACATACACCTTGCACTACTTGTGTACCGGGCGACTCCCTTGTCCACTGGCATGTCGCCAGCTCAACTGCTGATGAACAGGGACCTGCGGACGACGCTTCCAGCCATACACCTGCCCAACCTTGATCACCTCCCGGTGCTGCAGAAGATGCAGCAGCTTCGCGACAGCCAGAAGCAGGGCTATGATGCACATGCCACCGATCTGGACGTGCTATCCCCGGCAGACACGGTCAGGATCAAGATACCGGATGGTGGGTGGTCTGCTCCGGCTGTCGTTGTTCGACAGGCCGCACCCAGATCCTATGTCATACGTATGGCTGATGGCTCCATTGTGCGAAGGAATCGAAGGGCACTGCGAAAAGATGCTTGCCCACAACCACTTTCCCCTCCATTTCCACATGTCGAATTGCCACCTCCAGACACCTCGAACCACGAGGCCACCAGTCGTGCCTCCCACTCGCCTGTCAAGACATCATCATCCCCTCCACCACCTCTCAGGCAGTCGACGAGGATCAGACACCAGCCTCATAGACTGGACTTATGAGCATTTGTTTTGTTTGTTCTGTTCTGTATTCCTCAGTCAGTAACATTAGACAGACACATTCACGTGTACAATATACATCTACAAAAAAAGAGGGAGATGTCATGATATGCAACATGATATGCAAACATGCAACCAATGAACATTCAGAATAGAACACAGCCAATGGGCAGTCAGGACACTCAGAGGTGGCATTACCACAAGGGGGCATGACATAAACACTATAAAAGGGATGAGGCACTCACACCCTGCCTCTTTCCACAGACAGACATCTACAGCAGGCATTGTCAAACCCGGGGGCGTGACCCACGGGTGGGTCACGGGTGGGTGTCGGGAGGGTCGCGGAGCCGTACATCGCGGCACTCCCGATCGCGCAAATCTGCGCGCAACAGCCGCAGCAGCTGGCTGTTAATAACGCTGGCTGCAAGCGGCCTTCAAAATGGCCACAATCATGTAAAACAAATACGGCCGCACTGCGCATGCGTGCCCGATCATCGGTGTGCATGCGCAGTGCGGCAGCTTTTTTTTTTAAACGGTCGCAATTTTTTGTTTTGCAAGTTCAGGGGGGTTTTAGTCATTTATTTTCTTCATTTCATTTTTATTTATTTTATTCATTTCATTTTCTTTTTCTTTACAAGTTTGGGGGGGATTTATTTGACAAAATTTTACAGGATAAAAATGCAGAACTTTGGACAGATGGAGACTCAATACTTTCCAACACCGGAAGGCTTCACCTTCATCTAACAGGTTCCATTGGAGGAGTGTGTACGAGAGCCAAAGGGACCCAAAACCATTTCCTCCATTTTTGTCAGCAGCAAACAAGGTAAGAGAAAATGGTGGGTCGCGCAGGGCGGCCGGCGTGGGTCGCGAAGATCGGCCGGGTTGTGTCCCGAAGGTTGACCGGTTGGTAAAAATGGGTCCCCGTTAAAAAAAATTTGAAGATCACTGATCTAGAGAGTTAGACAGGGTTGATCAGCATCATCACACCCCAGCATGTGGCTTAGAGCAAGCTAGTACAATTAGACTGAGTTACTACAGTTAGATTAGCAGAGAGTCGATCTTATTTGAGAACTGTGTTAATAGTTCAATAAACATGTTGAACTCATTTCAGAGTCTGGAGCATCCTTTAGTTAAGACTGCATCAAGTAGCAGCCTGTGTTATCCGAGGCAGCACAACACAACAATGTGTTACACAAGCTGGATCATTGACCTTAAAATAAAATGGTGTAAATGGTTCAGTTTGCTGCACTTTTGAAGAGAAAAATGATTGAGAGATGTGCTGAACAGACTGATGAGTGGGTTTGATCCTGGATAAAGAATAGATTTTTGTTACAAAATGCCCTTTAAAATGTAAAAAATGCTTAAAGCCCATTTCCATAGGAATCTAAAAAATGTACAACACTGAAGGATGTCATTAAGCCCATCATCTCTGTGTCAGGTTATCCTGCCTAATTCCATTTTCCAGCTCTTGATCCCATAGCCTTACAGGTTACAGCACTTAAAGTGTATATCCTGCTGTATTTTAAATATGATGAAAGGTTTTGCCTGTACTACAGGCAGATAGTGCCAGGCCACACCCAACCTCTGGATGAAGAATGTTTCTCAACTCCCTCTAATCTTTCTCCTATGTTCTTTAAATCTATGCCCCCTAGTTATTGACCTTTCTGCAAAAGAAAATGAATCTTCCCTAGTCAATCTATCTAGGCCACATAATTTTACACACTGCAATTAAATCTCCCTCCAACATTCTTGCAAATCTCTCTACCCTCTCGTGCAGGGTTTTCCCAAACGTTTCCAGCCACACAACCATTTTGATCTCCCAAGAGTACCAGCATTGTATGACTGTCTGTGTGGAGTTTGCACTTTTCCCCCATGTCAATGTGGGTTGCCTCAGGGTTGCTCCAGTTTCCTCCTCCCACAGTCCAAAGATGTATAGGTTAGGTGAAGTGGTCATGCTAAATTGCCCCTTAGTGTGACAAAGATGTATAGGCTAGGTGGAATGGTCATGCTAAATTGCCCCTTAGTGTGACAAAGATGTATAGGCTAGGTGGAATGGTCATGCTAAATTGCCCCTTAGTGTGACAAAGATGTATAGGCTAGGTGGAATGGTCATGCTAAATTACCCCTTAGTGTGACAAAGATGTATAGGCTAGGTGGAATGGTCATGCTAAATTGCCCCATAGTGTGACAAAGATGTGCAGGTTAGGTGAGGTTACGGGGATAGGGCTGGGGTGTGGGACTAGGTAGAGTGCTCTTTCAGAGGGTCGGTGCAGAATTGATGGGCTGAATGGCACTGTAGCAATTCTATGATTCTATGTGTGCTTGTAACTTAACTGCCATGATGTGGTGATGCCAGCGTTGGACTGGGGTGAGCACAGAAAGAAGTCTTACAACACCAGGTTAAAGTCCCAACAGGTTTGTTTCAAACACTAGTTTTCGGAGCACTACTCCTTCCTCAGGTGAATGAAGAGGTATGTTCCAGAAACATATATATAGACAAATTCAAAGATGCAAGACAATGCTTAGAATGTGAGCATTTGCAGGTAATTAAGTCTTTCAGATTCAGAGATAGGGGTAACCCCAGGTTAAAGAGGTGTGAATTGTCTCAAGGCAGGACAGTTGGTAGGATTCCACAAGCCCAGGCCAGATGGTGGAGGATGAATGTAATGCGACATGAATCCCAGTTCCCGGTTGAGGCCGTACTCGTGTGCGGAACTTGGCGATAAATTTCTGCTCGGTGATTCTGCGTTGTCGCGCGTCCTGAAGGCCGCCTTGGAGAACGCTTACCCGAAGATCAGAGGCTGAATGCCCTTGACTGCTGAAGTGTTCCCCGACTGGAAGGGAACATTCCTGCCTGGTGATTATCGCGCGATGTCCGTTCATTCATTGTCGCAGCGTCTGCATGGTCTCGCCAATGTACCACTCTTCCGGACATCTTTTCCTGCAGCGTATGAGGTAGACAACGTTGGCCGAGTCGCACGAGTATGTACCACGTACTTGGTGGGTGGTGTTCTCACGTGTAATGGTGGTATCCATGTCGATGATCTGGCACGTCTTGCAGAGATTGCCGTGGCAGGGTTGTGTGGTGTCGTGGTCGCTGTTCTGAAGGCTGGATAGTTTGCTGCAAACAATGGTTTGTTTGAGGTTGCGCGGTTGTTTGAAGGCAAGTAGTGGGGGTGTGGGGATGACCTTGGCAAGATGTTCATCTTCATCAATGACGTGTTGAAGGCTGCGAAGAAGATGTCGTAGTTTCTCCGCTCCGGGAAAGTACTGGACGGCGAAGGGTACTCTGTCGGTTGTGTCCCGTGTTTGTCTCACGCCACAGCAAAAAACCGCACCGACCTCCTCAGAAGACAAACACGGGACACAACCGGCAGAGTACCCTTCGTCGTCCAATACTTTCTCGGAGCGGAGAAACTACGACATCTTCTTTGCAGCCTTCAACACGTCATCGATGAAGATGAATATCTTTCCAAGGTCATCCCCACACCCCCACTACTTGCCTTCAAACAACCACGTCCTCAAACAAACCATTGTTTGCAGCAAACTACCCAGCCTTCAGAACAGCGACCACGACACCACACAATCCTGCCATGGCAATCTCTGCAAGACGTGCCAGATCATCGACATGGATACCACCATTACACGTGAGAACACCGCCCACCAGGTACGCGGGACATACTAGTGTGACTCGGCCAACGTTGTCTACCTCATACGCTGCAGGAAAGGGTGTCCCGAAGTGTGGTACATTGGCGAGACCATGCAGACACTGCGACAACGAATGAACGGACATCGCGTGACAATCACCAGGCAGGAATGTTCCCTTCCAGTCGGGGAACACTTCAGCAATCAAGGGCATTCAGCCTCTGATCTTTGGGTAAGCGTTCTCCAAGGCGGTCTTCAGGACGCGCAACAACGCAGAATCACCGAGCAGAAACTTATAGCCAAGTTCCGCACACATGAGTGCGGCCTCAACCGGGACCTTGGATTCATGTTGCATTACATTCATCCCCCACCATCTGGCCTGGGCTTGCGAAATCCTACCAACTGTCCTGGCTTGAGACAATTCACACCTCTTTAACCTGGGGTTACCCCTATCTCTGAATCTGAAAGACTTAATTACCTGCAAATACTCGCATACTAAGCATTGTCTTGCATCTTTGAATTTGTCTATATATATGTTTCTGGAACATACCTCTTCATTCACCTGAGGAAGGCGCAGTGCTCCGAAAGCTAGTGTTTGAAACAAACCTGTGGACTTTAACCTGGTGTTGTAAGACTTCTTACTGTGACGAAACCAGTACAGTTCTACCATAACCACCCTGTCCTCATAACTACCCTATTCTTACATTCTATGTGTTGGCTTATATAGGAAAGTATTCCTAATCGTCTACCTGTTCCATTTTCCAAGGACCTGTGGACATGTACTCTGCCCTCTACATTTCCCCCATTTTATTATGCTTTACCAAATTCAATACTTCACAATTAGATGGATTAAATTCCATTGGTACTTTATAACCCATCTGAACAATCCGTTTTTAACTTCCTGCTGTTTATTGTTTTCTTGCACAGTTCATTTTATAACATCTGCAAACTGTTTAATCATGCCCCAATATAAATATAATGAAAAACAAGGATCTGGTGTGGATCCCCACTGGAAACAGCATTCCAGTCACAAAAATATCAGTTGACCATTACCCTTTGCTCCCTGATACTGAACTTTTACTTTGGACCCGACTTGAGAATTTCCCTCCAATTTCATGCACTTTTACTTTTCTGACCAGTCCACCATGGTGGGACCTTATCCTAAGCCTCACTGAATTCCGTGTACACTACATCAAATGTGCTACCTGTCATCGACCCTCCTTGTTACCTCCTCAAAAATTAAATTAAGTTACTCAGACCTTCCCTTAACAAATCCATGCTAAGAAGACTTACAACACCAGGTTAAAGTCCAACAGGTTTGTTTCGAATCATTAGCTTTCAGAGCGCAGCTCCTTCATAAGGTGACTGCCCATCGATACCTTTCTAAATGATGACTTACAATGTCTCTTTTTTTTCTATAATTTGTCCACTATCCAAGGTTAGGCTGAATTTTTCAAATTCATTCTTTGGATGTGGGAGTTGCTGGATAGGCCAGTATTTATTGCCCATTCTTTTTCTTTAAATATATTTTATTCCAAATATTATTGAATTCTTACATACAAAGGCTTAACTATATCATACAGTTTGTCATTTTTATTTTAACAAAATAACAGCAACAACCCTAAATTCCCTATCGCCCTGGAGAGTTGAAATTCCTCTAGACTCGCCAACCTACCTTCCACAAACAAATCCCTGAACCTCGCAACCCCTTTTCTCCTTCATATCCTATACATTGCGCCCAGCCCTGACGGTGCAAACCTACGATTATCACAGATTGGTGACTGTAAAGACAAAACCTTCAGTCCAAAATGTTGTCTAAACTGGTTCCAAATTCTGAAAGATGCCATTACCACCGGGCTCATCAAGTCTGGCCGTGGAGAACAAAAGAGGGGCCATAACCAAAGCCCTTAGACATGACCCTATGCAAGAGGATTCGACCGCACCCGGCTCCTCAAACCATCTTCACACTTTCCCAATGTTCGCTAATAGAGCATCAGGTTTGGTAGTGCCAACCCACCTGATTGTTGCCCTCTCTGCAGAAAAGCTCTTCTAATCCTGGGAGTCTTTCCCGCCCAAACAAAGGCAGAGATTAGTCTGTCAACCTTAGCGAAAGAAGATTTTAAGGGGAAGATCAGAGTACTCTGGAACACGAATTGAAACCCCGGTAAAGCTTTCATTTTGACCGTATACTCCACCAGCCAAGGTTAATGGGAGGGAATCCCACCTCTTCAGGTCCCCCTTCACCTCTTCCACCAGACTGGTCAAGTTCAACTTATGCAACAGTCCAATCGTGTGCCACCTGAATCCCCAAACACCTAAACTGCATCTTGGCCAGTTTAAAAGGCAGCCTCCCAGATCTGTCCTCTTCCCCAGGGAATTTACTGGGAACATCTCACTCGTGCTCATATTCAATCTACACCCTGAAAAGGATCCACATTTTTCCAACAGTTTCATAATTCCTCCCATACCTGTGAGAGGATCAGAAACATACAACAACAAATCGTCCGTGTGAAGGGACACTCCTATGTTGCTCATCAGCCCCCCCCCCCCCACCCCCCATACCTTTCCATTCCCCTGACGATATAAGAACAATGACCAATGGTTCAATCGCTTGCTCGAACAATAGTGGACACAGCGGGCATCCCTGTCTCGTGCCCCTGTGGAGTCGGAAATGTCCTGAGTTCTCAGCATTGGTCCGGACACTCGCCATGGGGGAATTGTATAGCAGTTTCACCCAGAAAATAAAAGTAGGACAAAACCCAAATTGTCCCAATACCTTGAAGAGGTAGCTCCACTCCACGCGGTCAAAGGCCTTCTCCGATCCATGGCGATGATTACCTCCGGCACCTGCTCCACGAGGGCAACATGACCATATTCAAAATCCTCCTGATGTTGGACAACAAGTCTAATAAATCCTGTCTCGTCCTCAGAGATCACTTCTGGTAAGCACCCCTCCAAACGTTTCGGCAAAACGTTAGCTGGTATTTTTGCGTCCGTGTTTCATAGTGAAATAGGCCAATAAGACCCACACTGAAGGGGATCTTTGTCCTTTTTCGGGATTAGAGAAATCGAGACCTACATCAGCTTTGCAGGCAGCATCCCTCTCAGCAGAGAGTCGTTGAACATTCCCAGTAAATGCAGCGCCAACAAGACCGTGAACTGTTTGTAACATTTGGCCGGTAAACCATCCGGCCCTGGTGTTTTCCCCAATTGTTTGGAACAAATACTGTCCATAACTTCCTCCAACCTCAACGGTGCCTCCAGCCCCTCCCTCTTCACCATTTCTACCACTGGGAAGTCCAATCGGCCCAAAAATTGCTCCATCTCCGAGCCATCCTCCGGCAGATCAGATCTACATAGCCCTCGATAAAAAACCTCAAAAGCTTCATTAATCTTATCTGGGGAAGTAACCAGCTTTCCACCTTCATCTTTAACCTGAACTATTTTCTGTGTTGCTTCCTGCTGTCTCAATTGGTGAGCAAATAATTGGCTGGCTTTATACCCGTACTCATAAATTATCCCTCACAAACGGCGAAGTTGGCTCACCGCATTCCCCGTTGATTCAAGCTCAAAATTCATTTGTAGCCTCTTTTTCTCTGCCAACAACTCAGTCGTAGAGGCAGTGGAGTACTGCCGATCCAACTCTAAGATTAAATCTGCCAACCTCTGCCTTTCAGCCCTGCCAGCCTTAACTTGGGCCTTGTACGATATTATTTCTCCTCTGATCACCGCCTTCAATGTTTCCCAGAACGTGGAAGGCGAGACCTCTCCATTCTGGTTGGAATCTATGTAATTCCCTATGGTCAAAGCCACCCCTTCACAAAACCCCTTATCTGCTAGGAGTGATGTGTCCAACCTCCATGGTGGGCGCTGGGCTCATCCCGTCTCTAATCGCATATTCACATAGTGTGGAGCATGGTCCGATATTACTATCACTAAGTACCCCCAGGAGTAACGCCTTTCCCACGATGAAAAAAATCTATTCTAGAGTAGAGCCAATGCACGCAAGAAGTGGAAAACTCCCTCTCCCTTGGGTGACTAAATCTCCATGGATTCACCCACACACCTACCCCACACCCACCCCACCCCCATCTGTTCAACACCCTTTTGATAAAATCTGCATCATCCCAGTTTGGTGCATAAATGTTCACTAATACAACTGGTGCACCCGCCAGCACCTCACTCACCATAACATATGCCCCCCACCCCCCCCCTAGGGTCTTTCAAAATGCTAGTTGCTGTAAATGCCATCATCTTATAGTTCAAAATTGCAACTCCTCTCAACCTTGAATCAAAATTTGAGTGAAACACCTGCCCCACCCACCCTTTCCTCAGTCTTTTCTGATCCCTAATTCGAAAATGTGGCTCCTGTAAGAAGAGTACCTCTGCGTTCAAACTCCTCACATGAGTAAACACCAGAGACCTATTAACCAGACTGTTGTGTTCTGTGACCTTGCCGTTGGAATGATGTACGCACAACATCTGTTTGCTTAACTAGAACAATGATTTATTGATGAACACAGGGAAAGATGACAAACAGAATACTATACAGACAAAGTTACCATGTGAGTCCGGTGAACTCTCCTAGAACTATCCTATGTGCGACTGTCCTGTTGTATGCCTTACTACCAACTGACGAGTGACTCACATCACCTGACCGATGTCTGATGCCACCAGCTGGTTGGCGGTCACATTACTAACTATGTAAAGTACTATTCACGGGCATATTACCACATCCCCCTTCCTCTGGAGATGTTAACACATATATATATACATATACAAAAACATGATTTGTATTATTGTTTAACGCGTGGTACATGTAGATACAGATTCAACTGTGCTTCAATCAACATGATACGCCTGATGAATGTGCCCCTGATGCACAGCTCATTCTGCATCTTTGGCAGCATCACCCTGCTGATGATCTGGGCTCTTGTCAGCTTTCCTATGTCGCTTTTGCTTCTGGAAGACTGGTTTCCGTGCAGGACGTTTGTGCCTTAGCCATTTGACGCAATGCCTCCTGAAGGACAGTATCCTTTCTGACCATGCCTGCGCCACCAGCTTCTTTCATGTTTTTACGCGATGTCTTTTGCTGCTCTCTGGCCTATCGGCCACATTGCTGATGTCGCCTTGTTTGGTGTCATAGGTGGGACTCGCAGTATCCCTCACTCTCCTCCTCTTCCTCTTTTCTTTGTGAGAGTGATTTTGTGACTGATTTTGCAACTGCTCTTTTTTTGCTATGGTAGTACCTGTCATGCCAGTGGCCTGCGCCATGGGAACCGTTATTTGCAGGTTGTCTGCTGAGACATCTCATGTTGGCATACTTCTGAGGGACTGTGCAGTCGTAGTCAAGTCTGCATCTTCAGTGGCTACTGCAGATCCTCGCACTCTGGTGTCTGGGTTGGATCCACATCCCCAACATTGTGTGCTGCCTCTACATCCAGTGTTTGAGCCCCAGGGGATGGCTCCTTGTCACTCGAAATGACAATATTTAGGTCATCTTTTCTTGAAGAACCAAGTAATGGCTCGTTCTCGTCTTGCAATATGATATATGTATCATCTGTCCTTGTGGAGCTGCATGCAGATACAGCCATCTGCTTCTCTAACTCATCTTTCGGTAGAATGGCCTCGAGTATTGGGGAGTCCACTATCCGATCATTTCATAGACTTGAGATGATTCACTGGATGCCTCTGGAGCCAGTTTTTCCAGAATGGGTATTTTATCTTCCGTGATGAGTTTGTTCACAGTTGAGTTGTTTTCACCCGAAGGGTCACTTTCAGTCTCTGCAGACGACACCTTCGAGCTTTCACACTTCTTGGTACCCTGTGCAGGCTGGGAGTCCCTTGAGATCACCTCATCATTCCCGCTAAACCACCAGAATAGCGCTTCACAGGCTTCCTGATCTAGTTTACTGTCACTCCCGTGAAGCAGCCTGACTAGCGTTTCATTGTCGTTCTCATCTGGCTCACCCTCCGAGCCTTTACTTTCTTCCTCGCATTCATGGTCTTTGTAAGTATCATCGCAGTATTCATCATCGGAGTCACTATCATCTGCAAAGGCTTCTCCTGTAAAGTACGACATTGAACATGGAATTGTGTGTTCATGCAGAAGGCGACCAATTTCCAAGTCAGCAGCAAGTCTTCCCGCAGAACCTTTATTTAACATTCCATGCTGTGAAGCCTCAGGAGGACTGAAGAAATTGAAGAATGAGTCATTTGGTACAGTTTTCGTACCTGTTTTATGAGTACTCCGACCTTGTGCTTCGTCTTAATGGTTTTCAGTGTGACAAATATTTTTCTTTCTTCCAGTCGATCTGGCACCCTGTGCAATCCGTGACTTCTGGTTCATCAAAGAATGTGAACTCATACTTGTCAGGCCGTGACTCCATCTGGTATACTTTCATAATTACCTCATTTATAAAATACTAATGTGGCTCAAATGTAAACTCCAGAGTGAAGCTCATTAGCTGTTCAAGCTCTGAACATTAAACGTTCACATCTTGTAGATGCTTTAATATCGGCTCATCATGCTCCTGTATCTCGCCACTGAGTAAATACACCTTCTTGAAGACTGTTAACCAGAAGTCTGGAATTCTCTTTGGCTCTTCCATCTCTTCATCTGATTTGTCGTCCTCCGCCTGGACTTTCGCTTGTTTCTCATCGAATAACTGCGCCAGCATATCTCGTTGAGAGTCGCAGTAATCGTCTGGTCACTCGCTGTCTGGAAGGAACATTCAGCCGCTCAACCAAGTTCAGGGCCTCACACGGATCCGCTCCTATGATGGACTCGCTTTTCGTGCCCACAAGGGAAAATGGTAATATGTGAGTTGTGTCATGCACTCATAATTCGAATTCACATACACCCAGCGCCTCAATCTCCTTCCCACCATTGTGTATTGGCAGTCCCGATTGATCGACAACTTTCGGTTTAACGTGCAGCCCGTGCAAATCGGATAGACTGAGGAGGCTGGCCTTCGTTCCGATGTCGAGTCCGCATTTTATAAATGTGTGATTCATCAACACTAGAGTTGTCCATCTGCTTTCGGTGGCATCAGGTTTGTCATCACTATGTCACAATTGTTCAGAAAGACTTCTTCACTTTTAATGGTCAGACCCATCTTGTCCTTGGTTGACATGAGATCAATGAAGAACAGTTCTTCTGTTGAATACTACAACTGCGTTGACTGATCTGATTTGGTCCACTGTAGGATGCAAAAAGTATTGAATCGCAAAATGATTTGTATGGCCACACCTAGAGCACACTTTTCCATATGCTGGACATTGCCGTGCCACATGTCGATTGTCACATTTCTGGCATAAGATGGCGGACGCGGTTGGCCGCTTAAAATGGCTGCCCTCACTGAGACCACATTTTTTTATTGAACTGCGTCACAGTGCTGATGGCGCTGCCACCTTCCATGTTGCCGCCAAAATGTTTCAAACTGAGTATACAGATCTGTTGTGCAGCCAGCACACTAGTATGGCAAATCTTAATAGCATTTTCTAATTTCAGATCTTCCCGTAACAATCTCTCACGGAGCTTATCATTCGATATCCCAAACACTATTTGGTCGCGGATCATCGATGAGTTTAGGTTACTGAGATTGCAGGACTGAGCCTTCAGCTTCAAGTCGGTTACAAAGGTTTCAAAAGATTTGCCTTGGTTTCTGGGTACGCGTACGAGAAATGTATCTTTCAAATGTTTCATTTTTTTTCGGACAGCAATGCCGATCAAAGTACTTTGTCACCTCATCGTAGCTCTTGCTTTCCTCTTCGCTATCAAAAGCGAAGGTTTTGTGGGCTTTGATTGCTTGTGGACCTGCTACCGTGAGCAGGCTGTGCCTGCAGGCCAAGGGCTGAAACATAGAGTTTAAACTGTTGTTTGAAAACGCGCTAGTTGACTTCTGGTGGCTGCCATGGAGGAGTAGGTCGCACGTTCGATAGCTCCCGCCTGAAACGGACTTTCAGACCATTTTTCCTGGATTTTTGTGGACTTTATGAAATAAATCGGTGGAGTGAGCAATGGTAAGGAGGATTTCCCCCCGATGTATGGATAGCTGGACCAGAAGGGGCCGTGTGAAACGAATTAATCCCGATAGAGGGAAGCGAGTGGAGCTGGCAGTGCGGCGAAGCATGGCAGGCGGCAAGGACCAGGGAGCGGCGGCTCACTGGCCGAAGGAGCAGCAGAAGGATGTTTTTCAAGAGTTGCTTTGCCGAGCTACAAAGGGGTACGTTTGACCCGATGAAAGCGTCGATCGACCAAATGGTCGCGACTCAGGCGGCCCTGGGGAAAGCAATTCAGGAGATCGAGTTAAAACCCTCCAACCAAGGGGACAAGATAACTGTACTGGAGCACAAGGTGGAGGTGCTAGATGACTGTCACAAGAATATGCAGGAGGAGCTGGAGAGCAGGACCAGGAGGCAGAATTTAAGAATCGTTGGCCTTCCTGAAGGTATTGAGGGACCAGATGCGGGAGCGTATGTGTCGGGTATGCTGGAGTCGTTGATGGGAGTGGGGGCTTTCCCTCGACCCCTGGAGCTGGACGGAGCGCACAGAGCCCTCGCAAGGAAGTTCAAGGTGAATGACCCGCCGAGGGCCATGGTGGTTCGTTTTCACCGTTTTTCAGATAAGGAGCGCGGCTTGCGCTGGGCGAAGAAGGAACGGAGCAGCAAGTGGGAAAGCAGTGAGGTGCGCATCTATCAGGGCCTGGGAGCAGAGCTGGCCAAGAGACGTGCGGGGTTCAACCGGGCAAAGGCGACCCTCTTTAAGAAGGGGGTGAAGTTTGGGGTGTTATACCCAGCGAGGCTGTGGGTAACGCATGAGGATCGACACGACTATTTCGAGTCGCCAGATGATGTTTGGTTTGGGTTTGGTGAGGACTTTATTCAGTGGGTGCGATTGCTGTACCAGGCGCCTGTGGTGAAAGTGCGTACGAACCGGTTTAGGTCGGAGTATTTTAAATTGCACCGGGGGACGAGGCAAGGTTGTCCACTCTCCCCATTATTATTTGCTCTAGCCATTGAGCCGCGGCCATGGCGTTGAGAGCTTCAAGGAACTGGCAGGGGCTGGTCCGGGGGGGGTGGGGGGGGGGGGAGGTGGAGCACCGTGTCTCACTCTACGCGGATGATCTCCTCCTGTATATTTCGGACCCACTGGAGGGGATGGGGAGGTCATGCGGATCTTGAGGGAATTTGGCAGTTTCTCGGGGTATATAAACTGAACGTGGGGAAGAGCGAGCCGTTTGTGATCCAGGCTAAAGGGCAGGAGAAGAGACTGAGGGAGCTGCCGCTGAGGAGGGTAGAGAAGAGCTTTCGTTACCTGGGTATACAGGTGGCTCGGAAATGGGATTCGTTGCATAAGCTTAATTTGACCCGGCTGGTGGAACAAACGGAAGGGGACTTAAAAGATGGGACATGCTCCCACTGTCACTGGCGGGGAGGGTACAGGCCGTGAAAATGACGGTCCTCCCCAGATTTCTATTTGTATTCCAGTGCCTTCCCATCTTCATCCCGGAGGCCTTTTCAAGCGGATGAATAAGATCATCCTGGGATTTGTGTGGGCGAACAAGACCCCGCGAGTGAAGAGAGTGCTGCTGGAACGCAGTCGGGGGGAGGGTGGGCTGGCGCTGCCGAACGTTTGTAACTACTGGGCGCCCAACATTGCCATGATCAGGAAGTGGGTATTGGGGGAGGGGTCGGCATGGGAGCAGCTGGAGGCGGCATCATGTAAAGGCACCAGTTTGGGAGCGCTGGTAGCGGCGCCTCTGTCGTTCTTGCCGGCCCACTACTCCACAAGTCCAGTGGTGGTGGCGACACTGAAGATCTGGGGGCAGCGGAGGAGACACAAGAGGGTGGAGGGAGCGTCGGTCTGGACCCCGATATGTAATAACCACAGGTTCCTGTCGGGTAGGATGGACGGCGGGTTCCAGAGCCGGCAGAGGGCAGGTATCAAAAGGATGGGTGACCTGTTGATAGATGGGAGCTTCCCCAACCTGCAGGCGCTGGAGGACAAATTTAAACTGCCGCCAGGGTATGGCTTTAGATATTTACAAGTGCGGGCCTTCCTGAGAAAAAAGGTGGTGGCCTTCCCGCTTCTGCCGCCACGGGGGATACAGGACAGAATAGTTTCCGGTACCTGGGTGGGGGAGGGGAAGGTGTCGGACATCTACCAGGAACTGCTGGAAGCGGAGGAAACCCCGGTGGAGGAGCTTAAGGGCAAATGGGAGGAGGAGTTAGGAGGAGAGTTAGAGCCGGGACTATGGGTGGAAGCCCTAAGTAGGGTCAATTCCTCCTCATCATGTGCTAGGCTCAGTTTAGTCCAGTTTATGGTGGCCCACCGGGCACACATGACGGTAGCGAGGATGAGTAAGTTTTTCAGGGTAGAAGGCAGATGTGCGAGGTGTGCGGGAAGCCCAGCAAACCATGTCCATATGTTTTGGGCATGCCCGAAGCTTGAGATCTGGCAGTGGTTTGCCAGGGCAATGTCCACAGTGCTAGGTACGCGGGTGGTGCCGAGTCCAGAGGTGGCGATCTTTGAAGTGTCAGAAGACCCAGGAGTTCAGGGAGTGAAAGAGACCGACGTTCTGGCCTTTGCCTCTCTGGGAGCCCGGAGACGGATCCTGTTATTGTGGAGGGACTCGAAGCCCCCGAGTATAGAGACTTGGGTCAGTGACATGGCTGGGTTTCTCAGCCTTGAGAAATAAAGTTTGCCTGAAGAGGATCAATGCTAGGGTTCTCCCGGAGTTGGCAGTCGTTCGTCGACTTTCTTGGAGAAATTTAAAATGTCGGCAGCAGCAGCTTTCCGAGGGGGGGGGGGGGGGGGGGGTAAGTGTTGTTTTATGTTATTTCATGTGGTCTGTGAAGATAGAGCCGATTGGGGAAATGTCTATTTTTTCACCAAGTTAATGTTTAATGTTTACTGTTCTTTTTCTGTTATTGTTATACGCGCTAGTTTTCGTCTATGTTACCCAAGACTTGAAGCTGGTGGGGTGCTTTTAAACCTTCCATCCCAAACTTCGCCATGTGTTGCATTGAGTTGCCAATAGCCATAGTTCACCAGGTCGGTGGTGAACTTTTTCATTCTTCGGCCTGTTTCGCCTCATCTTTTCTGCTGTTACCTTTAAATGTTCAACACTCCTGGTAACATGTTGCGGTCCGTGTCCTTGCCATTGCAATGATGTACGCAAAACATCTGGTTGCTTAACTAGAACGATGATTTATTGATGAACACGTGGAAAAATAACAAACAGAATACTATCCAGACAAAGTTACTATGCGAGTTTGGTGAACTCTCCTGGAGCTCCCCTATGTGCGACTGTCCTGTTGTATGCCTGACTACCAACTGACGAGTGTCCCACGTCATGTGACCGATGTCTGATGCCACCAGCTGGTTGGAGGTCGCATTACTAACTATGTACAGTATTATTCACAAGGATATCACCACACGGACCATTAAATCCCCTAAAGATCCATGTCATCAACTTAGTGGGAGAGGCTCCGGAGCCTTCCTCTAGTAGAGTCAGCCATTTCCCCTCTGTGAGGACCTCCAACTGGGCCCCGACCTACCTTGAATCCAGGCCCACACAAGATGGACACCACCTCCACCCCAAGTCGGCTCTTACATAAAGAGACCCTTGTCACCAGCATGTTATCTACCCCCCACCTTCCAACTATCCCCCCCTCGGCTCTCTACCCAACAACTCCCTCCCCCTTCCTTCACCCTTCCAAACATCTGCCAACCAGTCCTTCCAGCTCAAATAGGCACCCATTCCCTCCCCTTCCCAACACAGAAAACCCAACCACCTTAAACCCATTACCTCACCCAACAAACAAAACCGAAACCACTCCCACCACAAGCATCTAGCCACCCCCCCCCGCCCCCCTTTGCTTCTGTTAACTAGCAAAACCACTAGTCAGGAGGCCCCTGTCCAGCAAGTCCGAAAGAGAAAAAAAACAAAGGCAAATCCCAACCAGAAAGAGCCAGGCACCCACTTAACCCAGTCCCTCATACAAACCAAAAGTACACATTAGGCAAAACAATAAATAAATAAAGAGTCCACACCCCTAATTGACCAATTAATCTACTCCATACAATCATGTGCGAGAAGAACAACATTGAACCCCAAATAGCTAAAAGACAAACAGTGACAGGAACTATATACATGAACATGCAAAATTTTAAAAACTTAAAACATTCTGTAACCACATACAAATCTCTCCTAGTCCACTCCTCCTCACAAAGTCATTTGCTTCCTCCGGTGTAGTAAAGTAATGGTCCTTGTTTTTAAACATGACCCACAGTCGAGCTGGGGACACCATTCTGAATTACGCCTCTTTTTTGTCAATCGCCGCCTTGGCCTTGTTGAACCCAGCTCGTTGCTTTGCCAGTTCCACCCCAATGACCTGGTAAATTTGAACACCGTGCCCTTCTCAATACCTTTTTTTTGTGGCCTTTGTCCATTTCAAGATCCGCTCTTTATTGAAAAATCTACGAAGGTGGACGATGACTGCCCGTGGTGGATCGTTGGATTTCAGTTTCTATCTTCGTGACCGGTGGGCCCAGTCCACTTCGGGAGGGCTAGCAAAGACCCACTCCTCCACCAATTTCCCAAGCATCTTCGCCACAAATTCTGTAGCATTCGTGCCTTCGATGCCCTCCGATAGCCCAACAATACGCAGATGTTGGAGCCTGGACCTGTTCTCCTGGTCTTTAACCTTGACTTCTAAAACCTTTTGGGTCTCCGCCATCAACTTAACCTCAGCCTCCAAAGAGATAATCCGGTCGCTATGATCCGAGACCACCACCTCCATCTCATGGATCCTCATGCCTTGTGCCTCCATCCACTACTCTACTCTCTCCAAGGTTAACCGAAGGGGGGGCCACCACTTACTCAATTGCTCTAGAAACATCTTTCACCATCAACTTCCTTTGTTTATGGAATCCATAAGGAATTCCATCAATTTCTCCATTGGCTCCAGGGTAGGCATTGATGATCCGGAGGGCTACACCATGTTTTTCTTCCCTCACCCCAAGGTGCTGCCTTTTCAGGTGAGGAGCTTTGAAGGGTCTTCTGCCTGGTTTTACCCCTGCCAGCGTTCCACATCGGAGGAGAGACGGGTAGGTACAAATTTGCTTCCCTTTTTTAAAAAATGTATACACGTAAAACGGGTGATAGGGGCCAAAAACATGTCACTGAATGAGAGCCGCCTTGTGCACGACCACTCACCGCATCGCCGCAACCGGAAGTCTTATTGCCCATTCTTAATTGCCCTTGAGACAGTGGTAGTGAGCTGCCTTCTTGAACAGCTGCAGTCCATGAGATGTAGATAAACCCACAGTGCTGTTAGGGAGGGAGTTCCCTGTATTTATTTGTTCTATCCATTTCGCCTTTTGTAAACAATGGTAGCAGCCCTTCAGTAGCACCAAGATATTGTAACTACCCCAGGTTTTAACGACTAGAATGCAATAAGCACAAGCCACGTGTTCCCATGGAAATGAGATGGTAGAATACATTTTCATGCTTTTTGTTGCCCTGGATGGGTAATTAGTTACCGACATCAAAAGCAGCTAGACATGTGCTGATCCCCCCCCCCCCCCCCCCCCGCCCCCCGAGATTGGAGTGCTTGTAAGTACTCCCTTTCTCTTAAACTCTCCCAATATTCCTTAGGGCAGAGGACTGGCTGCTGTTTTTCAGGACTGCCTCTGATTATCTTCTCATTCCTATTTGCCGATGAGGAAGACTTTCTCCATGGGTGTGACTGGGTCATGTTAGTGGTTTGGCCCACCCGGATTTTGGCACCTTCAGACTTGCGAAGGCAGATGCACTTAGGATCCAGTTGCTGGGAGTGCGGCTGCCAGGAAAAACAGCCCCCTTGTGTTCTTGTACACCTCCTAATAGCAGGATAGCGAACAATATTCAAGGCTACGCTGACAGATGCTTCTCAGCTGCTTATTTTAACTGTACTCCTTAGGCTAGTAATTATGTAGAGTGCCTTTTAGAGGAGAGCTGTTCAATTTGTTTTGTGGAATAGGTGGTCACTACACTTTTGAGGAGATTGACTATGGTTCCATAATAGTCTGGCACTTCTATTATTGTGAATAATGTTTATTTCTCATTATCCTGCTTGTGAAGATAATTAAACTTTCAGCTATTGGCAAGAATAAATATATTGTAACCAGTCTATTTTAGATATTTCTTAGAATATTGAGGCCGGAGTAGTGGCAGTTTCTGAATTCTGCCAAATAATCTGGTGGACTAATATCTTCATATATGTTTCAACTTTTGGGATAAAATCTAGTCAAGGGGTTATGAAAACAAAAGCCGGACTGTCTACACATGAACCGGACTAGGACGCATGACCTTGCAAGGAGATTTACTAGTGTTGTTGGGTGGGTTTAAACTAGATTGGCAGGGGGGATGGGAACCTGAGGGCAGATTCAGACAGGATGAATTCAGAGCAGGGAGCGGAAGACAGAAAATCAGTGAGTGACTGCAAGACAGAAGAAGCAACGGTTAAAAAGTGTAGGGCACGGGAATTTGGCAGTTAAAAGATATATATTTAGACGTACAGCAAACCAAGCAGATGGACTGAGGTCAAAGATAGACAAATAATAATCTTTATTGTCACAAGTTGGCTTACATTAACACTGCAATGAAGTTACTGTGAAAATCCCCAAGTCGCCACATTCCGGCGCCTGTTCGGGGACACAGAGAATTCGGAATGTCCAATTCACCTAACTAGCACGTCTTTCGGGCCAAATGATTATAGACCAGTCAGTCTGCCTTCAGTGATGAACAAATTATTAGAATCAATTCTGAGAATCAGGATAAACTTGTCAATTAGAAATATATAGAAAATATATCAGAGGATATATCAGGGATATCCAGCATGGTTTTGTTGAGGGAAAGTTGTGCATTATTAACTTAATTGAATTTATTGAAAAAGGAACGAGGAGGGATTAATGAGGATAGTGCGGTGGATGTGGTTTACCTAGATTTTAATGAGGCATTTGACAAGGTGCCACATGGCAGACTGGCTAGAAAAATAAATCCCATTGGGGACAGCGGAATGTGGCAGGTTGGATGCAAAATTGGCTCTGTGACAGGAAACAAACGGGAATGATCAACATATGTTTTAGTGCATAGAAAGCGGTTTGCAGTGGTGTTCCACAGGGCTCAGTATTGGGTCCCCTGTTCTTCGTGGTATATGTAAATGATTTGGATTAAATGTGAGAGGCATGGTTGGCAAATGTGCGGGTGACACAGTTGATGGTGAGGAGGGTAGCCATGGACTGCAGAATGATATCAATCGTTTGATTGAGTGGGCGGAAAAGTGGCAAATGGAATTCGATCCGGGGAAGTGTGAGGTCTTACATTTTGGGAGGGCAAACAAAGCGAGGGAATACAGTAAGAGGGAGGATATTGAGAGGAAGTGAGAGACCTTAAGAGTGCATGTCCACCGGTTCCTGAAGGTTATTGGACAGGTAGATATGGTGGTAAAGAAAGCATATGGAATGCTTAATTATTGCATGAGGTATAATACAAAAACAGGGATGTAATGCTGGTTAGGCCACAGCAGGAGTTTTGTATACGGCTCTGGTCACCACATTACAGGAGGGACATCATTGCTCTGGAGAGAGCACAGAAGAGATTTACTAAAGTGTTGCCAGGGCTGGAAAACTGCAACCATAGGCTAGGGTTGTTTTCCTTAGGACAGAGGAGGCTGAGGGGGTGACTTAATTGAAGTGAACAAAATTATGAGGAGCCTCGATAAAGAAGACAGGGAAAACATGTATCCCCTAACGGACACATTGGTTACCAGGGGCACAGATTTAAGGTGATTGGTAGAAGCAATATTAGGAAAAGCTTTTTCATCCAGAGGAGAGTGGATGTCTAGAATTCACTGTCTGGATTGGTGGTTGAGTCAAAAAACCCTCAAGTCCTTTATCTGCACCTGACATGCTGTAACCAGCAAGGCTGCGGACCAGGAGCTGGAAGGTGGGATTAGAATTGGCGGGGAAACTGTCTGAAAACAATGGGCTCAATAGCCTCTCTCTGCTGTAACATTTATATGGTTCTATGTGGCAATTACTCAAATTATCTGGAGAATCATGTGCCACAAATATTATGGTCACAGTAAGCAACACCCATCTCACTAATCCCCAAAATACAATTCAATATGTAAAGTTACAAAACAGCCCCACCAACACCCATTCAACCCTTGATAACAAAAAAGATAGACAGAAAACCCAAACAATCCCCACCCATCTTTGAACAAACATCCCTCAATCCTTACAAAATACATAAATACATTACAGTTATTTCAACCCCAGGCCATTTCTTTGGACAAACACCTCAGCTTTCATGGATAGTGATCCTTATTTTCGTAGGTCACCCGGAGGCGTGCTGTAAAGCACGGCAAACTGAACTTTGCTACGGTACAGTGCTGCCTTGGCCTTATTGAAAGTTGCACGCCACCTGGTCAGCTCCGCTCGAACATCCTGGTAGATTCTCATCTCGTGTCCTTCCCATCTGCTATTCCGATGCTCTTTCGCCCACCACAAAACTCTTTCTTTATCCTGGTAGCTGTAGAAACGCACCATAATCGCACGTGGTGACTCACCAGCACGGGGCTTCATGACCTGCGGGCATGATTTAGCTCAAGATGGTCTGCCCTTTCCCTTTTCCCCACCATCTTCCAGAACAACTGCTCCATAAACAGATCAGGTGTGAGCTGGCAAGGTGGATACAGAACTGGCTAGGTCATAGAAGGCAGAGAGTAGCAATGGAAGGATGCTTTTCTGATTGGAGGGCTGTGACCAGTGATGTTCCGCAGGGATCAGTGCTGGGACCTTTGCTGTTTGTAGTATATATAAATGATTTGGAGGAAAATGTAACTGGTCTGATTAGTAAGTTTGCAGACGACACAAAGGTTGGTGGAATTGCGGATAGCGATGAGGACTGTCAGAGGATACAGCAGGATTTAGATTGTTTAGAGACTTGGGCGGAGAGATGGCAGATGGAGTTTAATCCGGACAAATGTGAGGTAATGCATTTTGGAAGGTCTAATATAAGTAGGGAATATATAGTGAATGGTAGAACCCTCAAGAGTATTGACAGTCAGCGAGATCTAGGTGTACAGGTCCACAAGTCACTGAAAGGGGAAACCCAGGTGGAGAAGGTAGTCAAGAAGGCATACGGCATGCTTGCCTTCATTGGCCGGGGCATTGAGTATAAAAATTGGCAAGTCACGTTGTAACTGTATAGAACCTTAGTTAGGCCACATTTGAGTATAGTGTTCAATTCTGGTTGCCACACTACCAGAAGAATGTGGAGGCTTTAGAGAGGGTGCAGAAGAGATTTATCAGGATGTTGCCTGGTATGGAGGGCATTAGCAATGAGGAGAGGTTGAATAAACTTGGTTTGTTCTCACTGGAATGAAGGAGGTTGAGGGGCGACCTGATAATGGTCTACAAAATTATGAGGGGCATAGACAGAATGGATAGAGACTTTTTCCCAGGGTAGAGGAGTCAAATACTAGGGGGCATAGGTTTAAGGTGCGAGGGGTGTGGTGGTATGCATTAGGGGTAGTACGGTACCTTGTGATGCCGAGAGGCTATTGGTGGATAGACGTCGGGTCCCGATTGGATCAGCCGCCTACTGGCTCCACCCAGTAAAGCGGAGTATAAGAGCCCGGGTTCTCCCAGCAGCCGCATTCTGTAACTGTGCTGCTGGGGAACAAGTCTGCGTAATAAAGCCATCGATTGACTCCTTCTCATCTCATCTCGTGAGTGATTGATTGTGCTACAAGGGGCAAGGTTTAGAGGAGATGCACAAGGCAAGTTTTTTTACACAGAGGGTAGTGGGTGCCTGGAACCCGCTACTGGAGGAGGTGATGGAAGCAGGGACGATAGGGACGTTTAAGGGGCATCTTGACAATTACATGAATAGGATGGGAATAGAGGGATACGGACCCAGGAAGTGTAGAAGATTGTAGTTTGGTCGGGCAGCATGGTCAGCACGGGCTTGGAGGACCGAAGGGCCTGTTCCTGTGCTGTACTTTTCTTCGTTCTTTGTTAAACATTGTCAGATTAGGGCCCTACAGCCCCTCTGGCAACCCAACCACTCAGATTCTGCGTTCCCGACTGATTTTCCAGGGCGTCCATCTTAGCCCTCAAACCCTTGTTGTCGGCCTTGCCCACCTCCAGAGATTCTATCTGGTTGCTCTGTCTCAACAGAACAATCCCCACCTCCTGCAGACCCGCACCCAGTTGCTTCAACACCTCGTCCATCTTAGCCAGAGCCCCTCGAATCGAGGAAACCACTGCCTCGATAGCCTTATCTAGGTCTCCCCAGACCTCTCGGTGCCGTTTCTGCAGTTCCACAGCTAAGATTTGCCAGTTAGTGGAGTGGCCCCTGACACTACAGTCACCTCCGCCATTTTTGTCATTACCACGGCACTCTTACCAAAGCTTCCACCTTTGAAGCTGTTTCTTCTTCTGTTGCCTAGTTCTGTACTGATTACCCATCCCCTTACTGTGAGACACTCAATCTGTCGATCTCAACAAATTTCAGTCCAAATTTCCATTGCTGGTTGGGTTACAAAAACTTAAACAATGATCTCCGGCGAGATCCACATCATGTGCAACCATTCTGATACATGCACCCCCCCACCCTCCCCCGAAAGTTCCCTCACTGTTTTCATTAAGCCAACATAAAATCTTCTAAGATTAGTTACATTATTAGAAGATACTTTAAACTCAATTTAAAACATGTAGTGTTGTAGTTTCTGCTTCTTTGGTGTGCGTAAATTTGATTATCAAATTTATGCTCATCAGTATTGGGATGCACCAGTTTGGAAACTTTCTTGGTTTCAGACTGTCTTGATAACTTACTGCTTGGTGTTTGCTTGTAATCTAATTTATTAATGCATGTGACTGAAATTCTATTGCAAATGAAAGACTTGCACTTTTGCTAACTCGTTCGGTGTGGCAAGATTTACATTTGCTGCTTAGGCTTCGCAAGCACCTTTTCCCAAATCCGAAAGTTGAGTTATTTGGGGCAGCTCTAGAAGTGTGACAGGAGTAGCCAGATGACTATGCCATTGAGTCCCAAAGCAGGACTCAGCCTCTCCGAGGAGAGGGCTGAAGATTAAAATGAGCTCTGTTATTTCCAATCATCTCAGAATTCAAAACTACAATCCTGGACTGCTGTGATGAACGGTTACTGCCTTATCATCATGTAAGGTGATGTCCCCTTTAAGACCGGGCTTGGAACCCTGGGGACTCCGCCTCTGGCTCCGCCCATCTGTGAGCCATATATAAAGGGCTGCCTCATGGGCTGTGTAGCAGTCAGCACTTATCTCAGCTCTAATAGTTCTTAGTCTAATAAAGCCTTCTTTACAGTTTAATCTCTAAGCGTCGTTATTGAGGGTACCTCAACTGCCTTGGAGCAGTTTTATAACTTACTGTGCCAATATTGTCCTCCTTTTCCCATTCAGTCTAACGTAAGATTTCTAAAGTTGTGCTGGAATAGAAGCTTATTATAATACAGCCTCGCTTACTGCAAAAGCAAATAAATAAATTTGCGAGGAAATAATTAGAAATACATTGATGTAAGGTACAGGACTTGTACTGTCCATTTTAGAGTAGGAGAAATTCCTCAAGAATTGCCTTAAATAGATTCAGTGGTCAGATTGAATAGGTCACTAGCATGGTGGATAGGGACTGAATGGACGTGGTGCATATGGACTTCCAGAGGCTATTTGGATTGAGGCTGTTCACAACAACAAGGTGAGTTTATATAGCATCTTTCACATTGCAAAATATCCCAAGGTGCTTCGTAGGAGTATTACCAAACAAAACTTGACATCGAGCCAAGAAGGAACTTTATTAAGCCAGAAGATCAAAACCTTAATCCTTAAGAGTTTTTAAGGAGAGTCTTTAAGAAAGAAAGGTACAAAGGTTAAGAGAGGAAATTCCAGAGCTTGGGGCCTGGGTAACTGAAGAGCACACGGTGGAGCGATTCAAATCAAGAAGGTTCAAAAGGCCACAATTGCAGAATCACAAGTTATCTTGGAGTGTGGAACTGGGGAAAAACAGAGGTAGGGAAGGACAGGGTCACTGAGGGATTTGTAAACAAGGACTTGAATTTTCAGATAAATGTGTTACTTAAACAGGAGTCAATGTAGGTAAGCGAGCACAGAAGCGATGAGTGAATGGAACCTGGGTGGGTTAGGATGCAGGCAACAGTTTTGGACGATCTCAAGTTTGAAAGGGTAGAGAATGGATGGCTGATCAGGATTATGTTGGCATAGTTAAGTTTAAAGGTTATAAAGGTATAAAGAGTTGGTGGTCAGACTGAACAGGTCACAGCTTCTCACTGCCTGAGGAAGTGTTTCTTCATTTTGCCTTTGGTTCTTTGCCCATCACTTTAGACTTTTGTCAAAGAATGCAAGAAATAGGAGCAGGAGTGGACTATATGGCCCATCGAGCCTGCTCCACCGTTAAATGTTCAATTCCCGCTTTAGTTACTCTCTGTGCGAGTCTGCACGTTCTCCCCTTGTCTGCGTGGGTTTCCTCCGGGTGCGCCGGTTTCCTCCCACAAGTCCTGAAAGACGTGCTGTTAGGTAATTTGGCAATTTTGAATTCTCCCTCCATGTACCCGAACAGACGCCGGAATGTGGCGACTAGGGACTTTTCACAGTAACTTCATTGCAGTGTTTTTTAAACTAAATTTAGAATACCCAATTAAGGGGCAATTTAGCGTGGCCAATCCACCTACCCTGCACACCTTTGGGTTGTGGGGGCGAAACCCACACAAACACGGTGACAATGTGCAAAACCCACACTCCAGAGCCGGGATCTAACCTGGGACCTCGGCGCCGTGAGACAGCAGTGCTAACCACTGCGCCACCGTGCTGCCCTTCATTGCAGTGTTAATGTAAGCCTATTTGTGACAATAAAAAAATAATAATAATAAATATGATCATGGGGTGGTAGTCACCACTGTTGTATTCTATTGTATATACTGCACTGCATACGAGGGTATTACAAAGAACAAAGAAATGTACAGCACAGGAACAGGCCCTTCAGCCCTCCAAGCCCGTGCCGACCATGCTGCCCGACTAAACTACAATCTTCTACACTTCCTGGGTCCGTATCCCTCTATTCCCATCCTATTCATGTATTTGTCAAGATGCCCCTTAAATGTCACTATCGTCCCTGCTTCCACCACCACCTCCGGTAGCGAGTTCCAGGCACCCACTACCCTCTGTGTAAAAAAACTTGCCTCGTACATCTACTCTAAACCTTGCCCCTCTCACCTTAAACCTATGCCCCCTAGCAATTGACCCCTCTATCCCGGGGAAAAGCCTCTGACTATCCACTCTGTCTATGCCCCTCATAATTTTGTAGACCTCTATCAGGTCACCCCTCAACCTCCTTCGTTCCAGTGAAAACAAACCGAGTTTATTCAACCGCTCCTCATAGCTAATGCCCTCCATACCAGGCAACATTCTGGTAAATCTCATGAGGATCCAAAGATTTCTGTCAAGGCCTCAGCAATTTCCTCTCCAGCCTCCTTCAGTATTCTGGGGTAGATCCCATCAGGCCCTGGGGACTTATCTACCTTAATATTTTTTAAGACACCCAACACCTCGTCTTTTTGGATCTCAATGTGACCCAGGCTATCTACACACCCTTCTCCAGACTCAACATCTACCAATTTCTTCTCTTTGGTGAATACTGATGCAAAGTATTCATTTAGTACCGCGCCCATTTCCTCTGGCTCCACACATAGATTCCCTTGCCTATCCTTCAGTGGGCCAACCCTTTCCCTGGCTGCCCTCTTGCTTTTTATGTACGTGTAAAAAGCCTTGGAATTTTCCTTAACCCTATTTGCCAATGACTTTTCGTGACCCCTTCTAGCCCTCCTGACTCCTTGCTTAAGTTCCTTCCTACTTTCCTTATATTCCACACAGGCTTTGTCTGTTCCCAGCCTTTTAGCCCTGACAAATGCCTCCTTTTTCTTTTTGACGAGGCCTACAATATCTCTGTTATCCAAGGTTCCCGAAAATTGCCGTATTTATCCTTCTTCCTCACAGGAACATGCCGGTCCTGAATTCCTTTCAACTGACACTTGAAAGCCTCCCACACGTCAGACGTTGATTTGCCCTCAAACATCCGCCCCCAATCTATGTTCTTCAGTTCCCGCCTAATATTGTTATAATTAGCCTTCCCCCAATTTAGCACATTCATCCTAGGACCACTCTTATCCTTGTCCACCAGCACTTTAAAACTTACTAAATTGTGGTCACTGTTCCCGAAATGCTCCCCAACTGAAACTTCTACCACCTGGCCGGGCTCATTCCCCAATACCAGGTCCAGTACCGCCCCTTCCCTAGTTGGACTGTCTACATATTGTTTTAAGAAGCCCTCCTGGATGCTCCTTACAAACTCCGCCCCGTCTAAGCCCCTGGCACTAAGTGAGTCCCAGTCAATATTGGGGAAGTTGAAGTCTCCCATCACCACAACCCTGTTGTTTTTACTCTTTTCCAAAATCTGTCTACCTATCTGCTCCTCTATCTCCCGCTGGCTGTTGGGAGGCCTGTAGTAAACCCCCAACATTGTGACTGCACCCTTCTTATTCCTGATCTCTACCCATATAGCCTCACTGCCCTCTGAGGTGTCCTCCCGCAGTACAGCTGTGATATTCTCCCTAACTAGTAGCGCAACTCCACCACCCCTTTTACATCCCCCTCTATCCCGCCTGAAACATCTAAATCCTGGAACGTTTAGCTGCCAATCCTGCCCTTCCCTCAACCAGGTCTCTGTAATGGCAACAACATCATAGTTCCAAGTACTAATCCAAGCTCTAAGTTCATCTGCCTTACCCGTAATACTTCTTGCATTAAAACATATGCACTTCAGGCCACCAGACCCGCTGTGTTCAGCACCTTCTCCCTGTCTGCTCTGCCTCAGAGCCCCACTGTCCCTATTCCCTAGTTCTCCCTCATTGCTCTCACCTTCTGACCTATTGCTCCCGTGCCCACCCCCCTGCCATACTAGTTTAAACTCTCCCGTGTGACACTAGCAAACCTCGCGGCCAGGATATTTATGCCTCTCCGGTTTAGATGCAACCCGTCCTTCTTATACAGGTCACACCTGCCCCGGAAGAGCTCCCAGTGGTCCAGATAACGAAACCCTCCCTCCTACACCAGCTGTTTAGCCACGTGTTTAGCTGCTCTATCTTCCTATTTCTAGCCTCACTGGCACGTGGCACAGGGAGTAATCCCGAGATTACAACCCTAGAGGTCCTGTCTTTTAACTTTCTGCCTAGCTCCCTGAACTCCTGCTGCAGGACCTCATGCCCCTTCCTGCCTACGTCATTAGTACCAATATGTACAACGACCTCTGCCTGTTTGCCCTCCCCCTTCAGGATGCCCTCTACCTGTTCGGAGACATCCTGGACCCTGGCACCAGGGAGGCAACATACCATCCTGGAGTCTCTTTCACGTCCACAGAAGCGCCTATCTGTGCCCCTGACTATAGAGTCCCCTATTACTATTGCTCTTCTGCGCTTTGACCCTCCCTTCTGAACATCAGAGCTAGCCGTGGTGCCACTGCTCTGGCTGCTGCTGTTTTCCCCTGATGGGCTATCCCCCCCGACAGTATCCAAAGGGGTATACCTGTTCGAGAGGGGGACAACCACAGGGGATTCCTGCACCGAATGCCTGCCCTTTCTGGTGGTCACCCATTTCTCTGCCTGCACCTTGGGTGTGACCACATTTATATAACTGCTATCTATGACGCTTTCCGCCACCTGCATGCTCCTAGGTGCATCCAATTGCTGCTCCAACCGAACCATGCGGTCTGTGAGAAGCTCCAGTTGGGTGCACTTTCTGCAGATGAAGCCATCCGGGACGCTGGAAGCCTCCCGGACCTGCCACATCTCACAGTCAGAGCACTGCACCCCTCTAACTGACATTGCGTCAATTAATTAAAATTAAAAGTTTAACATTTAAAAATTTTTTTTTTTGAAAGTTACTGTTAACTATCTGTTTCCTAGCACTAGATTTCTAACATAAATGTGAAAGCTAAATATAGTACTTTCTGATCTCTGGCTTAGATACCCCTCTAAATTATAATTAAGTAATTATGTTTAATTAGTTACCAATGCTTAAGTTTTTTAATTTAGTGTAGATTCCCAACCAGCCACTCAGGTCACAGCTTTTCTGTGATGTCACTTCAGTTTCTCCCCTCCCCCCACACACACACAATTTGAAAAAGGTCTAAAAGTAAAAATGAGTAAAAATCACTTACCTACCTTCTTACCTTCTGAGTGTCTTAGATGTTCTCAGGTTCTCTCCCTGACAGAGACTGCTCCTCCTCCTCCGAACGGCTCCCGGTAAGGCCCCTGTACTACAGGTACGGGGGTAGATCCCTGCCTGCTGGCTCCGCCCAGTAGGCGGAGTATAAGTATGTGCTCTCTCCAAACTGCAGCCATTTCGGCAGCAGCTCTAGGAGGCCACACATCTCTGTGTAATAAAGCCTCGATTACTCTCTACTCTTGTCTCGTCGTAATTGATAGTGCATCACATGGCTAATCTTGGACTTCAACTCCATTTCCCGCCCACTCCCCAAATCCCTTAATTCCCTCAGAGACCAGACATCTGTCTTTCCGGGCATTAAACATCCTCCTGTCAATCCCAGCATTAAATGTCTTTAAATCCCAGCTTGTGGTGAGGGTTTTGGCCAAGGGTGGTATCATGACTGGTACAGGCTTGGAGGGCCAACGGGCTTGTTGCTGTGTTGTATTGTTCTTTGTTGACAATTACAGCCTCTCCAATCCATGTAACTTGAAGTCCCATATCCCTGGAACCATGTTTGTAAACCCTTTCTTCAGTCTTTACATTCTTCCTAAAATTGGGCGGCATGGTAGCACAGTGGTCCCAGGTTCGATTCCTGACTTAGGTCGCTGTCTGTGCGGAGTCTGCACGTTCTCCCTGTGTCTGCGTGGGTTTCCTCCGGGTGCTCTGGTTTCCTACCACAAGTCCCGAAAGACGTGCTGCTAGGTGAATTGGACATTCTGAATTCTCCCTCAGTGTACCCGAACAGGCGGGGGAATGTGGCGACTAGGGGCTTTTTCACAGTAACTTCATTGCAGTGTTAATGTAAGCCTACTTGTGACAATAAAGATTATTATTATATGGCACCTAAATTGGACAAACGTTCTAGTAGAATCCAAACCAATGTTTTATAAAGTTCTTGCTTTTGTACCCCATGCCACCTTATATAAAGTCTGTCTTTTTAACCACTGTCGCAGTGGTCAATTTAAGAATAAAGTCAGATCTGTTAATTGTATGTCAATTGTAGTTAGCTATGTATAGGTGGAGGGCATTGAAACCAAAGAGAAAATGCTGGAAAATCTCAACACATCTGGCAGCATCTGTAGGGAGAGAAAAGAGCTAATGTTTTGACTCCAGACAAGAGACTCCACAGTATAAATATTTCCCACTTGCTCTGTCTTTTATCTTTGACAAAGTGTCATCTGGACTCGAAACGATCTTCAAAATAAAATCAGGAAGGGCACCTCTAACAAAGCGAAAGTTTACCGAGATACGAGTTTATCACATAGATGTACAAGTTTTCCTGAAACCATGGGAGTTGAAATTTAACACTTAGTTCAAACACACTTACCAAGACCCAGGTGAATTTATCCAGCAGCAGAGGATCTAGGAGGATCAGAAAACACCTCTGGAGGTGAAGACACATCATGCTGGCTGCTCCGAAGGCTAACACCATCTTTTAAGAGGAAGCAAGACAACTTGATAATCCATGCCAGTTCAGAAGGACAAGGTCAGGAAACATCTGCAAACATTGCTCAATACAGGAGTGTAGTTTTCAATCCAATCTATAGAATGGCTATCGAATGCTGTTAATTTATTATTGCCAAATTACTGTGGCATGACTGATTCTATAAACTTAACCTGATTAAATTGTTTGAAGTTTAAATGTTACTTGCTATGATTCTAGAATTAATAAATAATTGGTAACTCATGACTTTGTTCCCTGATTTTTTTGATAATTGGTCGTAAAGGGTTAACTTATGTCTTTGAGGTATTTAATAGATTAGTAATGCGAATGCTAATATAATCCGAACTGGTTATGTAAGACATAACTAACTGCAGGCAGCATTAATTCTTGGCTATAAGCTGGGTGGTAACCCGCACTCCTCCAAGGGTTCTTGTCAATTGAGGAGTCGTTTGGTGCCCTTGACGAACATGCTTGTTAGGATATTGATCTCTGTGTTTTTATAGTATGTCTGAATAGAAAGAGCCTTTTGCTAAAGTATATTTTGATGTCACTCACACAGTAACGGAGAACAAGTGTTTGCTTAGTGCAGTCTGTTCAGTACCTGGGCAATAAACGTTCTCTGCAAAACAAAATCCCGCTGGTGTAATGATTTGGTCTCTAATCAAGCTCTTGTATTTGTCCCATTATTTATGTAAGATTAAGTAGCTTTTCTATCACTCTGATTAGAGCTTATTTGAACCTCAATTAAGCCATCAGTCAGACTTTACAGAGAACTGAGAAAATGACTATCTTTTCATTACGATCACCACCTTTCCTTTCTTTTAAACAAACCAGGAAAACAATTGGTTACAATAGGGCTGCTTGGTGGAACCTAACCAATCAGCACAGTCATAATAGATAAATACTACCAGGCTCCCAGAGGTGTTAAGGCACAAAGTAATTACTGTTCCTGACAGCTGAAAACAGCAGGGATTCCATTTCCTAGTATATCATAGTCCTCCATGATTGCTGGCACAGAGAGCCACTGATTATAAGTAAACATTAATTATCCCCTGCCACTAATATGATAAGTTAGGATGCAATGTTATTCCACTTAAACAATTTACCTGTATTCTTTATACCTACATGGCTGTAGTTCCCAAATGTTTTAACTCGACTGATGTACATACTCGGTTGTCTAACCACCATTTGTTTTGGACTCCTTTGCCTTGGAAGATTCCACCAATATAATATATTTTTAGACCAAAACCAGCTATCTATTTTGTTAATATTTTTCAGAAAATGCAAGGTATTATTCTATGGCGTTTGTGAAAGTTAAATATATCAGAGACCTTCCCCGCCCCCCCCCCCCCTCCCCCAAGCCAATCTTTTGTAGCTTTTTAGATTAGAAAGCTGATGTACAATTCAGCAAATCACAGCAGTACAAAACCAATAGGATTATAACATTTAAAACAGACAAGCTTATTCTCATTGCAAAATCATCATTTAGTTTCCAAAAATATTGTGTATAGATGTTTCTGTTGTCACAATAGCCTAATAATAATAATCTTTATTATTGCCACAAGTAGGCTTGCATTAAAACTGCAATGAAGTTACTGTGAAGATCCCCTAGTCAGCACACTCCGACGCCTGTTTGGGTACACTGAGAGAGAATTCAGAATGTCCAAACTACCCAACAGCACGTCTTTCAGGACTTGTGGGAGGAAACCAGAGCACCCGGAGGAAACCCACGCAGACATGGGGAAAATGTATAAACTGCACACAGACAGTGACCCAATCAGGGAATCGAACCTGGGACTCTGACGCTGTGAAGCAACTGTGCTACCATGCCGCCCCACTGAGTTTGAGTAGTATTATTGTAATTAAAAGAATGCGGATTAGTCCAAGCCACCTTGACATTTGGGAGTTCGTCAAACTATCCCATACCCGTTAATATCCTTAACCTCACTAAAATCTATCAGTCTGAGTTTTATAATTTGAAATCTCCTTTCACTTAATGAGAAATAGTTTCGGGTGGCATGGTGGAGCAGTGGTTAGTACTGCTTCCTCACGTTGCCGAGTACCCGAGTTTGATCCCTGCCCCAGGTCACTGTCCGTGTGAAGTTTGCACATTCTCCTCGTGTTTGCGTGGGTCTCACCCACAAAACCCAAAGATGTGCAGGTTAGGTGGATTGGCCACGCTAAATTTCCCCTTAATTGGGAGAAAAAATAGATTTAAGCTCATTGGCAAAAGAATCAGAAGTGAGATTAAGTGAATATTTTTCATGCAGTTAGTTGTTATGATCTGGAATGCACTGTTTGAAAATGTGGCGGAAACATAATCAATTGCAATAGTCACAAGATAATTGAATAAATACTTGAAATGGAAATACTACAGGGCTCTGGGGAACAGCAAAGGGGTGGGATGAGAAAAATATCAGCCATGATTGAATGGTGGAGCAGACTCGATGGGCCGAGTGGCCTAATTCTGCTCCTATGTCTTATGGTCTTATGGGACTAATTGAATGTTTTTTTCAAAGGGCTGGCATAGGCATGATGGCTTGAATGGCTACCTCCTGTACTATATAATTCCATGACGCATTTGATTCATCATAGGAGGGCTGTGCCAATGACCAGGTATCACTTAGTGGGCAAAGTTTTTAAAAAATATATTTTAATTCTCCTTTTTCACATTTTCTCCCAGATTTACACCCAACAATAAACAATAATGAGTAGCGGATGTAATGGCAATCCCTATATCAAAGTGGGCAAAGTCTTTAACATTGTAATTCACATCTTGCAGTGACAGCTCCAGATTTTTCCTCATTCAAGAATGTTTTGCATTCCAGTACCACATTAGTCACTTGACCACTGCTGCCTTTATTGTCTAAATTCAGATTTAGTGGGCTACTTTTAATTTTCAATTTGCATCACTTTACTTTAAACAGGAACACATAAATATATATTTTCATATCGAACCCAAGGGTAGTAAATTTTAATACTGTCACCAACAGTACAAAAATATAACCTAAAGTAGCCATTAAGTTGTTAAATATATTGTGCTTTGCATTTTTTATGTATTTCGTAGCACTGTGAAAATAAAGATACACATAATTAAATAAATATTTATGAAGTGCTTGTAATGTTGAAATGTCTCTGTTTTCACTTCATATTATTTTTGAAGTGAAATAACTGTCATGTAGACAGCAAATTAATTGAAATTACTGTTGATAACAGAGAGCAGATCTCTCCAGCCACGTTTTATTTTAATACAGATGGTCTGAATGAGCTCTGCTTATCTTTTTTGGCAAACTATTCAACCACCTATCACAACATTAAAGATGGACAGAGTTCTGAACATTATGTTTTAATCACTGCGTAAATAGACACAAAATAAACATTAATGGATGCATGTTTGTAACCTCCGACATAAGTTCCCCATGGATATGTGCACGTCCATATTCACAGAGTAAAGAAAGCCAGCCATATCTGTGACTTTCTGTCAAAATTGTGTCCAGGTTGCTAGACCTTGTAGCTTAGAGAACATTGCAAGCAGATTGGCATGAGCATTTTGAGGTTATTTCTGCTATTTTTTCCCTCCTGTTGTACTTGGGTTGCTAGAAGCTTTTAGATTCTGTAATTTTTCAATGGCTACCACACAGCAACACATCAGGCTTCTCCATGGGAATTCCCTTTTGCTTGTGTGTTATTTGGGGGAAAAATGCAAATGTAGTGGTGTAAGTCGACACCAGAGGCATTCTGTACTCACCTGCTGATACCCAAATACCAGAACCTGCAGGCAGTGTTGCACATACATGTTTCAGAGGGGTAGAATGAGTGATGGTTTGTATGTACAGTGCTGGTATGTTTGGAAGTAAGGAGGCCTGAGTCAGCTTTCTGTAGAATGTACAAGAAACAAGGGATGTAAATGCCAATGTACCATTCCTATATAGCTTTCAGCAGGATGTAATAGGAGATTCTTCACTTTTGCCACTGAATAAATAAGGAAATAGAATGAGAAGCAAGAGTAGCAAAAGATTATCCAAGTCCTCCTAATTCTCCACTTACACATGCTCTGCGGCCTCTTTCCCAAGATTTTAGAGGTCGGCTTGGCTACGGGTTAGAGGATGATCATTAGAGGGTTTCCTTTTTGAGTGTTCCTCACTCTATTAGTGTCAACGTTCCCCAAAAAGAGTTGAAGAAGTTACCAATTGGTAAGCTGACCTGCAGTGAATTCTAAGAAACTGCATGAAATCTATATTAAGCGTGATAAGTAACTGCAGGTTCTAGTGTTTGGGTATTAGCAGATAAGTGCAGACTTACCTCGCTATATTTGTCCTCATCTTCCCAAAAGCAACACACTAGCAAAAGGGAATTCCTGTGGAGAAACACAAACTGTTGCTGTGAGGTGGCAGTTGAAAAATAACTGTTAAAAGCTTACCTCTGCACAATACAGCTTTAAACAAAGAGTTCAGATTGATATAGATGGAAGCATTATTTTGAACTGAATGTTGATTCTTATATATGTGGGTTAATATTGTTGTGTGGTTGCCCGGGGTTGATTTAGCTCAGTTGGCTGGATATCTGGCTTATGCTGACGAGCGAGGCCAACAGCATTGGTTCAAATCATGTACCGGCTGAGGTTATTCATGAAGGCCCACCTTCTGATCCTTGTCCCTCACCTGATGTGTGGTGACCCTCGGGTTAAATCATCGCCAGTCAGCTCGCCCCCTCAGAGGGAAAAGCAGCCGATGATCATCTGGAACTATGGTGGCTTTACTTTTACTTGCTGTTGCATGGCCCCTTTAAGAGTCGAGTCACATGATAGGCCAACACATCATCAGCTACTTCACGAGCTTAGAGTCAAACTAGACCTAGCCTTTGCACCGTTAACAGCCATCTAATAAACCTCTGATTGTTATGTTCAACCCACATGCTTCAGCAATTACTTTCTTTTATCCTGCAAGTATAGTATGCAACAGGATAAATTAAACTGGCGACGAGGAACGGATCAGAAAAAAATATTTTTCGAAATGAAACAGATATTGAAGTTGTAGACGGTCTACATTGAGGCAATCAACAGTAAGTCAGTCATTGCACCTTACATTTAGCAACCCACACCTGGCATCGGAACGGGTATGGGTTGGGGCACGCATTCAAAGGAAAGGTTTGTTTTGAATTTAAACTGACAACCCAAGAAGTTCAGGCTGCAGAAATCGCCATGTGCAATATGGTAAAACACAGAGATAGAGAGAGCAAATAAATTTTTTAAAATTGGGCATCACTAGCTGATACAATTGGCTATTCACCATATTTAAAATAGACTATTAATAGAAGGGAAGTTGTGAGAACATTCTGATATCGCTGAAAAATGGTGGGAAAATTTGGTGCCATGGGTCCATTTGGAAAGACTCAGAAAACTGGAAATCATTCACGAAGAGTTTCCACGATTATATCCAGCCAATTTCAGACGTTATTCAGGTCCCTGTTTAGTACAATTTGAAGCAAAACTTTTAATTTGCTCAATTCTGGTCTAAAACCCAGTGGTAAAACTTATCAAGAATTGGTTAAAATATTAGAAGACCATTATAGAATTTACAGTGCAGAAGGAGGGTTTTCGGCCCATTGAGTCTGCACCAGCCCTTGGAAAGAGCACCCTACTAAAACCCATGCCTCCATCCTATCCCGTAACCCAGTAACCCCACCTAACCCCAATTTAGCACAGCCAATTCTCCTAACCTGCACATCTTTGGATTGTGGGAGTGTGGTAGTATGTATTAGGGGTCATGTGGGACTGGAAGCCCTAATGTCATTGGCTGACAGATCCCGGGTCCTGGTTGGCCGTTGACCTCTAGCTCCGCCCTGAAGGCGGAGTATAAGAAGCCGGAGTCCTCCCCCGCAGGCCATTCTACTATCGAGCTGTGGGGGAACAGACACGCTTAATAAAGCCTCATCGACTTCACTCTATTCGTCTCACGGAGTCTTTGTGCGCTACAATTTATTAAGCGTGCCTAAAAAGGACTATGGAGCTCAGGATCATCCCGGAATGCCTGAGGATTAGCCCCCACGCAGTGAACGCGGCAGCAGCCTTCAAGCACTGGCAGACTTGTTTCGAGGCCTACCTCAGAACGGCCACCGGCCGGGTCATAGAAGACCAAAAACTACAGGTCCTGCACTCGAGGGTGAGCACGGAGATTTTCTCCCTCATCGAAGACGCGGAGGATTTCCAGACGGCGTTCGCAGCACTGAAAAGTCTCTATGTCCGCCCAGTTAACCAAATCTACGCTCGCTACCAGCTCGCGACGAGACGGCAAGGTCCCGGAGAATCGATGGACGAATTCTACGCCGCGCTGCTGATTTTGGGACGAGCCTGCAGCTGCCCTTCGGTGAACGCAAATGAACACACGGACATGTTAATGCGCGATGCTTTTGTGGCAGGTATGAATTCCTCCCAAATCCGCCAAAGACTTCTAGAAAGAGAGTCGCTAGGACTCTCAGAGTCCCGGGCCCTAGCAGCCTCCCTAGACGTGGCCGCGCGTAATACCCGCGCCTACGGCCCTGACCGCGCGGCAGCCCATTGGGCTCCGTACGTACCCGTCGCGACAAACCCACCCCCCCCGGACACCCCACAGGCTTGCGCGGTCCAAACGCCAAGTCGCACCGGGGGCGCCCGCTGCTATTTCTGCGGCCAGGCGAAACACCCCCGGCAGCGCTGCCCGGCCCGCGCAGCAATCTGCAAGAGCTGCGGGGAAAAGGGCCATTTCGCGGTTGTGTGCCGGTCCCGCGAGGTCGCCGCTGTCCCGGGAGAACAGGGAGCCCTGCAAGCCGTTTACGCTCCCCAACCCCCCCAGCGCCCCATGGACGACCCGCAGGCGCAGCCGCTCTGGGTCCCGACCACCGCGGTCCCGGGAGAACAGGGAGCCCTGCACGCCGCTTACGCTCCCCAAACCCCCCCCCCCGCGCCCCATGTATGACCCGCCGGCGCTACCACTTTGGCTCCCGACCACCGCTCTCCCCGGAGAAAAGGGAGTTCTGCGCGTCTCTAACGCCCCCCAAACCCCCCCCCCCCGCGCCCCACGTCTGACCCGCCGGCGCTACCAACTTGGGTCCCGACCACCGCTGTCCCCAGAGATGAGGGAGCCCCGCGCGGTCCTAACGCTCCCCAACCCCCCCAGCGCCCCATGTGCGACCCGCAGACGCCGCCATTTTGGGTCCCGGCCACCACGAGGGGAGGAAGGGCGCCGCCATCTTGGACAACCCCAGACCTGTACGACGCGTGGGGGCGGCCATTTTGTCCACCCCCGCCGCCATCTTGTGACCCCCCCAGCCATGTGCGATGTATGGGGGCAGCCATTTTGTTCATCCCCGACGCCATCTTGGACGGCAACAACGGACCCCACTCCACTACTACAACCACGTCTCGCTTCAATTACGCTCGATCAAGCTCGGCCCCGGACACTCCAGACGACGACGACAACGGTGCTAATAAACGGCCACGAGACACCATGCCTAGTCGACTCCGGGAGCACGGAGAGCTTTATCCACCCCGACACGGTAAGACGCTGTTCCTTGACCACCTATCCCAGCGCACAAAAGATTTCCCTAGCTGCAGGATCCCACTCCGTACAGATCCAAGGTTTCTGCATAGTTACCCTAACGGTGCAGGGGAGGGAGTTCAAAAACTACAAACTACACGTCCTTCCCCAACTCTGCGCCCCCACTTTACTGGGATTAGATTTCCAGTGCAATCTACAGAGCCTTACGTTCAAATTCGGCGGCCCAATACCCCCACTCACTATCTGCGGCCTCGCAACCCTCAAGGTGCAACCCCCGTCCTTGTTTGCGAACCTCACCCCGGATTGCAAACCCGTCGCCACTAGGAGCAGATGGTACAGCGCCCAGGACCGGACCTTCATTCGGTCCGAAGTCCAGCGGCTACTAAAGGAAGGCATAATCCAGGCCAGCAACAGTCCCTGGAGAGCACAGGTGGTAGTAGTGAAGACAGGGGAGAAACAAAGGATGGTCATAGACTATAGCCAGACCATCAACAGGTACACACAACTAGACGCGTACCCTCTCCCCCGCATATCCGACATGGTCAATCGGATTGCCCAATATAAAGTCTTCTCCACCGTGGACCTCAAGTCCGCCTACCATCAGCTCCCCATCCGCCCAAGTGACCGCAAGTACACAGCCTTCGAGGCAGACGGGCGATTATACCATTTCCTAAGGGTCCCATTTGGCGTCACAAACGGGGTCTCGGTCTTCCAACGGGAGATTGACCGAATGGTTGATCAACATGGGTTGCGGGCCACGTTCCCGTATCTCGACAATGTAACCATCTGCGGCCACGACCAGCAGGACCACGACGCCAACCTCCAAAAATTCCTCCAGACCGCCAAAGCCTTGAACTTCACGTACAACGAGGACAAGTGCGTTTTTAGCACCAACCGGCTAGCCATTCTGGACTACGTAGTGCGCAATGGGATAATAGGCCCCGACCCCGAACGTATGCGCGCCCTCATGGAATTTCCCCTCCCGCACTGCTCAAAAGCCCTGAAACGCTGCCTGGAGTTTTTTTCATACTACGCCCAGTGGGTCCCCCAGTACGCAGACAAGGCCCGCCCCCTAATACAGACCACGACCTTCCCTCTGTCGACAGAGGCTTGCCAGGCCTTCAGCCGCATCAAAGCGGATATCGCAAAGGCCACGATGCGCGCCATCGACGAGTCCCTCCCCTTCCAGGTCGAGAGCGACGCCTCCGACGTAGCTCTAGCGGCCACCCTTAACCAAGCGGGCAGACCCGTGGCCTTTTTCTCTCGAACCCTCCACGCTTCAGAAATCCGCCACTCCTCAGTGGAAAAGGAAGCCCAAGCCATAGTGGAAGCTGTGCGACATTGGAGGCATTACCTGGCCGGCAGGAGATTCACTCTCCTCACCGACCAACGGTCGGTAGCCTTCATGTTCGATAATGCACTGCGGGGCAAAATCAAAAACGACAAGATCTTAAGGTGGAGGATCGAGCTCTCCACCTTCAACTACGAGATCTTGTATCGTCCCGGAAAGCTGAACGAGCCGTCCGATGCCCTATCCCGCGGCACATGTGCCAACGCACAAATTAACCGCCTCCAAACCCTCCACGAGGACCTCTGCCACCCAGGGGTCACTCAGTTTTTCCACTTTATCAAGTCCCGCAATCTCCCATACTCTTTAGAGGAGGTCCGTACAGTCACAAGGGACTGCCACATCTGCGCGGAATGCAAACCGCATTTTTTCAGGCCGGATGGTGCGCACCTGATTAAGGCTTCCCGCCCCTTTGAACGCCTTAGTCTCGATTTCAAAGGGCCCCTCCCCTCCACCGACCGCAACACATACTTTCTTAATGTGGTGGACGAATACTCCCGCTTCCCATTCGCCATTCCCTGCTCTGACATGACCGCGGCCACAGTCATTAAAGCCCTGAACACCATCTTCACACTGTTCGGTTGCCCCGCATACGTCCACAGCGACAGGGGGTCCTCTTTCATGAGTGACGAGCTGCGCCAGTTCCTGCTCAGCAAGGGTATAGCCTCAAGCAGGACGACCAGCTACAACCCCCGGGGGAACAGGCAAGTAGAGAGGGAGAACGGCACGGTCTGGAAGACCGTCCTACTGGCCCTACGGTCCAGGGACCTCCCAGTTTCACGGTGGCAGGAGGTCCTCCCGGATGCTCTCCACTCCATCCGGTCGCTATTATGTACGAGCACTAATCAAACGCCTCATGAGCGTCTCCTTGTCTTCCCTAGGAGGTCCTCCTCTGGAACGTCGCTGCCGACCTGGCTGGCGGCCCCAGGACCCATCTTGCTCCGAAGGCATGTGCGGGCACACAAGGCGGACCCGTTGGTCGAAAGGGTACACCTCCTCCACGCGAACCCGCAGTACGCTTACGTGGAGTACCCCGACGGCCGACAGGACACGGTCTCCCTGCGGGATCTGGCACCCGCCGGCAACACACACACCCCCCCGACACCATTCACCCAACCCCCCCCCTTCCTGCCACCGCCGCACCCCGCGACCGCCCCCTTCCCAGGAGGATCAGTCCTCCTCCCAGGCCCGGCCAGGAATAAAGCCCAAGCTGAAACTGTAAGGCTCCCGGAGACGACAACACCGAAACAAGCACCACCACCACCACCGAGGCCGAGGCGATCGACGCGGACGACCAGACCGCCCGACCGACTCGTGACGTCGATCTAAATCAATATATGGACTTTTCACAAGAACATTTTGCTTTTCTCCCGATACCTTCTGTAAATAGTTGAAACAGGACAAAATTGTACATACTGTATTGCCATGTGAATGTTTTCCTCCCAGGACCAGCCCTGTAAACCCTTACCACCATGCGAAGCATCACCCCGCCGGGTTCATTTTTGACAAGGGGTGAATGTGGTAGTATGTATTAGGGGTCATGTGGGACTGGAAGCCCTAATGTCATTGGCTGACAGATCCCGGGTCCTGGTTGGCCGCTGACCTCTAGCTCCGCCCTGAAGGCGGAGAAGAAGAAGCCGGAGTCCTCCCCCACAGGCCATTCTACTATCGAGCTGCGGGGGAACAGACACGCTTAATAAAGCCTCATCGACTTCATTCTATTCGTCTCACGGAGTCTTTGTGCGCTACAGGGAGGAAACCCAAGCAGACACGGGAAGAAAGTGTAAACTCCACACAGTCACCCGAGGCCAGAATTGAACCCGGGACCTTATAGCTGTGAGGCAGCAGTGCTAACCACTGTGTAACGTGTCGCCCTATTATGCACCAAAGCCATTAATTATCGTGGAGAAGTTTTGGTTTCACCGAAGAAATTAGCTAGAGGGGGTAAGCAATGCATTGTTGATTGCAACTCTCATGCACCATGCGGAGTTTTGCAAATTTGGTGACTCAGTTGATGATACCATTAGCGATCGCTTGGTTTGTGGGTTGAGAAATGAGGCCATTCACGGATTATTAAGGAAACTAAATATAAATTTGAAAACTGCATTAGATATTGCCATTTCAATGAAGCTTGCTGCAAAAGAGACTTCTTGGCTCAGAGCAGGCACAGGGATCCATAAACTGGCTGCTGCCCAGAACATGTCTATACAGCAACAGGTGTGTCATTGCTGGGCAAAGACGGGCGTTCACAGGCAGATTGCTGGAGCAAGGATAGCCAGTGCAAACATGGTGGCAGAATTGGCTGCACAGCAAGAGCTGGCTGATGTAAAACAGTCTCTCCAGATAAGGGTGATCAGGAACAAACACAGAACACTTCTAAGAGAAGAAACAAGAGGAGAACTGAAATTGAATGTACTATCTGAACAAGGTGAATCGCATTGGTTCTGGGTCATTCCAAAACTGAATGGATAACCTGTAAAAATGGAGCTCAATATGGGGGCTGCCGCCTCCTTAATTCCTGAGACCATTTATGAACAGAAATGGAATCACCTACCATTGAAGCCAGCAGATGTGGTCATGAGGATCTACACTGAGGAAATAGTGCCTGTAAGAGGATGCATCGCAGTCAAAGTAGAGTTAAGTGGGCAAACCGCGAAGCTGCCACTTCATGTGGTCCGAAGAAGTTTTCCAGCTCTCTGGGTACTCTTGATGGGAAAAGATCAATTTAAACTGGAGTCCATTAAATAACTTACTTGATTCAAAGACGGATTTACAGACCATCCAAGAAAAATACAGCAGTGCATTCAAGGACACAATGGGGTCCTTGTAAAAGATCAAGCAAAATAGCCAGCTATGTCTCTTTAGGCTAGAGCAGTATTCTGTACGTTGAAAGGTAGTATCCGAACTAACGAGACTTGTGGAGCCAGGAGCCTTAAAACCTGTCACTATCAGTGACTGAGCAACCACTATTGCGTCCCTAATGAAGCAAGATGGAACAATTTGCATCTGTGGAGATTTTAAAACAACCATCAATCCGGTACCTTGTGCAAATCAATACCTGTTACCATTGATTGAGGATTTATTTTCTGGTCAAGCGGGAGAACAAAATCTCAGCAAGATCAACCTATCGCAGACTTACCTACAAAGAATGTTGCAGCTGAATTTCAACACCTGCTCACTATTGTCACACATAAAGGCCTTTTCCAATACAAGGTTACCTTCTGGATTAACGTCAGCATCTGCTTTATTTCAATGGTCCATGGACCAGATCCTTAGTGGTTTTCATGGGGTACAGTGTTATCTTGCTGATATACTAATTACTAGCACCAATGAACCAGACAGACCACTTACGTAACTTAGAAACCACATTGAAATGCCTTCAGATGCATGGTCTTTGTGTGAGGAAAAATAAATGTGATTTCTTTCAAACATCACTCCAATATGTAGGCCATGCAATTGATAGTAAAGGTTTACACAAGGCACGCAAGAAGATGGAAGTTATAGTGGTGGTTCCACAACCAATGAATCTAACACAGTTATGATCATCCCTAAGGTTCATTAACTACTATGGGAAATCTGTCCCAAATCTAGAAACCCTGCTCAAACCGTTAGATACTTTATTGTGCCTGAAACAAACTTGGCAATGGACCGAAAGAGAAAATGCTGGAAAATGTCCACAGGTCTGGCAGCATCTACAGGGAGAGAAAAGAGCTAATGTTTCGAGTCCGATGACTCTTTGTCAAAGCTTGGCAATGGACACTAGAATGCAAAAAGCATACCAGTCAGCTAAATGAGCACTGAGGAAATCAGAAGTGTTGGTACATTTCACCCCAATATTACCATTATAACCTGCTTGCGATGCTTCGCTGAACAGCGCTGGAGCAGTGGTGTCACGTGCACTACCTTCAGGGGAAGAAAGACCAATAACTTTTGCGTCATTTACCTTAACATGTGCTGAATCAAACCACGCTCAGTTAGAGAAGGAAGCACGGAGTATTAATTTTGGTGTGAGAAAATTTCACCAATACCCATATGGTCGTCACTTCATGTTGTTGACGGATCACAGGCCCTTAGCAGCTATTTCTGGGCCACATGAAGGTATTCCTTCATTGGCAGCAAGTAAACTCCAACAATGGCCTTTGATTTGATCTGCACAATCATATGAGATCAAATACTGTCAATCAGAAAGCCATGACAATGTTGATGCAATGTCATGTTTGCCTTTGCCAGGGCAGCACGGTGGCGCAGTGCTGAGCACTGCTGCCTCACGGCGCCGAGGTCCCAGGTTCGATCCCGGCTCTGGGTCACTGTCCATGTGGAGTTTGCACATTCTCCCCGTGTCTGCGTGGGTTTCGCTCCCACAACCCAAAGATGTGCAGGGTAGGTGGATTGGCCATGCTAAATTGCCCCTTAATTGGAAAAAATGAATTGGGTACTCTAGATTTATAAAAATAATAAAAAATAAAAAAATGTTTGCCTTTGCCTGCAGGTTAGATAACACCCAGTAATGAAAATATCTTCTATTGTGCACAGATAGAACACATTGCAGTGACTGGAGCTCGGGTCCAATAACGTACTACCATAAATGATCCCGTGATGGGAAAGTACTGGACAGGGTGTTAAAGTGAAGGATAGCGTGAACGCATCCTGAATTAAAGCCATATATTTCCAGGGAACTCGAGTTGACAGTACAAGGTGGATTTCTGTTGTGGGGGATGAGAGTAATAATTCCTCCAAATTTGTGGCAAAGAGTATTGGAACAATTACAGGAAGAATACCCAGGTATAGTTCGAATGAAAGAGCTCACACAAAGCTACCTGTGGTGGTCAGGAATTGATGCCCCAGATAGTGGAAAAAGCTGGACTGTGCCAGTCATGTGTATGGCTAAGGAACGCACGCCATTGTCCCCATTACATCCATGGGAGTGGCCTAAAATGCCTTGGCAACGTCTACACATTGACTTTGCTGATTCATACGAGGTGCACTTGTTCATAGTTGATGCACTTTCCAAGCGACCTGATGTGATCACGATTATCAGAGATTATCATAGATTATCATAGAATTTACAGTGCAGAAGGAGGCCATTCGGCCCATCGAGTCTGCACTGGCTCTTGGAAAGAGCACCCTACCCAAGGTCAACACCGCCACCCTATCCCCATAACCCAGTAACCCCACCCAACACTAAGGGCAATTTTAGACACTAAGGGCAATTTATCATGGCCAATCCACCTAACCTGCACATCTTTGGACTGTGGGAGGAAACCGGAGCACCCGGAGGAAACCCACGCACACACGGGGAGGATGTGCAGACTCCGCACAGACAGTGACCCAAGCTGGAATCGAACCTGGGACCCTGGAGCTGTGAAGCAATTGTGCTATCCACAAGGCTACCGTGCTGCCCCACGATGAAATCAATGATCGCAGATGAAAAGCTTGATGAGATTTTCGCCAGATTTGACAAACTAGAACAAATAGTGAGCGACAATGGTCCACAGTTTGCGGCTCAGGAGTTTGAGGATTACTAAAAGATGAGTGGTATTCAACATATAAAATCAGCACCTTATCACCCATCCACGAGCGGTTTAGCCAAAATGTTTGTTCAGTCTTTGAAGCATGCACTGAAAGCTTCTAAGCAGCAAGGTTCCTTACCTCGCCCGCTTAGCCAGTTTCTTGGCGATGTATTACAACACCACACAGAGGGTAGAGGGTGCCTGGAACTCGCTGCCGGAGGAAGTGGTGGAAGCAGGGACGATAGTGACGTTTAAGGGGCATCTTGACAAATACATGAATAGGATGGGAATAGAGTGATACGGAGCCCGGAAGTGTAGAATATTTTAGTTTAGACGGGCAGCATGGTCGGCGCTGGCTTGGAGGGCCGAAGGGCCTGTTCCTGTGCTGTACATTTCTTTGTTCTTTGTTCACACATGTGACTACACAGAGTTCCCTAGCTTTATTACTAATGAAGAGGAATCTGAGAACGACCTTTGATTTACTCTTACTCAGGAGATGACAGAGATGGTAGAGCACAATCAGCAGGCACAGATGAGAAGAGAAGGTAATTGACGAAGGAGAGCAAGTGTTGGCACGCAGCTATACCACCAGAGAGAGTGGGTTCCTGCAACTGTATTGGCTCAAACTGGTTCAATCTCTTCTATCATACAAACAAGAGATGAGTTAGCGAGGAGACGGCACAGATCAGCTGCTATGTACACGTATCGATGTGCCAGTGCCACGTATAACAGGATTACCTCAAGTGGAAACACCATCCACACAACCATATCATGTGACTGTAACTACTGGTCAATCCACTGAAGCAAAGATTGCTGAAAAGTCCCCTGCTGCATACTAGTCGTCTTCTGCTAGAGACTGTAACACTTTCCAGGGTCATCCACAGAAGAACCTAAGAATACACTAGGGTCAAAAATAATCAAATCCCTGAAATACGCAGGCAACCCGTGTGGAATAGACGCCCACCAGGTCATTTTTACTATTGATTGTATTACCACGTTGTAATAAGTGAATGCCTGCCCTTGTATATAACTGTAATTGAGTATGTAAAAATACTATACTTATTCGTTGAGTTGGACCTCGTGGGAGGGATGTTATATATGTGGGTTGATATTGTTGTGCTGTTCCATGGTCCCTTTAAGAGTTGAGTCTGGTGATAGTCCTTGATGTCATCAGCTACTTCATGGGCTTAGAGTCAGTCTAGACCTAGACTTTGTACAGTTAACGGTCTAATAAACTTCTGTTAATTATTGTGTTCAACCCACGTGCTTCAGCAATTCCTTTCTTTTTCTTTTATCCTGCAAGTACACAATATTGATCAACATCTGCAAAGTGCACCATGCTGCAAATTGGACATTCGGTGTAAGATTTGTAAGTGGTGTTACACATTTCAGAACTTGTAAGTGCCTCAAATGATTAACATACGGTATTAATGGAAGGTAATGGTGGATTCACCTATCTTGGTTTACCAGGCAAGGTAATTAAAACTTTGCTTCCTGGCATGCTGTGTGGTGGAAGTAGCATTGGTGGTGTTCTTTGTGATTCTTGTTATCAGGATGGAGGTCATAGTGTTCACAAAGACCACAGAAGCTAAATTCATTAACAAAGCTAACTTTTATTTACACGGTAGCACAAGTGGATAGCACTGTGGCTTCACAGCGCCAGGGTCCCAGGTTCGATCCCCTGCTGGGTCACTGCCTGGGCGGAGTCTGCAAGTTCTCCCCGTATCTGCGCGGGTTTCCTCCGGGCACTTCCTCCCACAGTCCAAACACGTGCAGGTTAAGTGGATTGGCCATGATAAATTGCCCTTAGTGACCAAAAATGTTAGGAGGGGTTATTGGATTATGGGAATACTGTGGAAGTGAGGGCTTAAGTGGGTCTGTGCAGACTCGATGGGCCGAATGGCCTCCTTCTGCACTGTATGTTGTATGTTCTATGTCTCATGTTATTTCCTGTTAAACTGTGTACTTAAATTAAGCTCGACTGCTTACTCCTATAGTAAACAATAATTATAGTAATCTACACTCTACTAACACTAGTCTCTCCTCTAGCTCTAACTGCACTCTTATCCTCTCTAGATCTCTCCTGTGCACTCTCTAGCCTTCCCTCTCCCAGAAGTCTAAGAGTCAGTGCTTTATGTAGTACTGCATCTAGCTCCATCTGGTGGCTAATTGTAACATGACATTAACTCTTTGTATATTGAAAATTTCTATAATGTCACAGCAATCACAGTCTCATTTTACCTGAATTGCTTTTCTTGGAGTCATGTGGCACTGATTGCCAAAGAAAGTCCCTTTTTCTCAGCCTCAGTTTCTCAGAAGCAGAGTTTTTTTTAAAAAACTCAGATCGACAAATTTTGTATTTCCAAAGAGTTTTTCTGCCTTCCCAATTGGGACTCTATCAGGCTCTTGCAGCTCTCAAATCCTGAAGCAGTTCCTGATTTCCCACCTATCACAAGATGAACACCTTGGGATTTTATATTGGATGCTCATCCTTATTATATTGAGGTTGACCCAAATACAGGCAGGATCAGCAGTGGCGGGAAAAAAAGGTCAGAATCAATATCTCAATGATAGGGTGGGAACTCCGTGTAATTGAAATACTGGTTAAAATGTGCTATTGCAATTTTAAATACATAGATTTTTATTCTTTGGTGGAATATGGGCATTGCTGACAAAGTCAGCATTTGTTGCCCATCCCGAATTGCCTTTGAACTGAATGGCTTGCTAGGCCATTGCAGAGGGCAGCCAAGAGTCAACCACATTACAGTGGATCTGAAGTCACATGTCACAGGCCAGGTAAGGGCAGCAGTTTTCCTTCCGTGAAGGGCATTAATGAACGAGATGGTTTTTTACAACAATTGGTAATAGTTTCTTGGTCACCGTTACTAGTTTTCTCTTCCATATTTTAAGAATTGAAGTTAAATTCCATGTGCGGGATTCTCCCAGCCCCGTGCTGGGCCGGAGAATTCCCGCAACCGCGCCACGCCGCCCCGACGCTGGCACGCGATTCTCCGGCCCGGATGGGCCGAGCGGCCGCTCTGAAAAGGCAGAGTTCCGCCGGCGCCGTCCACACCTGGTGGGAACTCTGCGCGCAGGGTCGGAGGGTGGCCTCCGATGGGGACTGACCCGCGATCGGGGCCCACACATCAGCGGGCCGGCCTCTCGCTCCCCGGGCCTATTTTCTTACGCGCCGGCCCCTGAACTCCCAAGCCATGTTGCGTCGGGGCCGACACGTTGAGGGTTGGCGCCGGCACCACTGCGCATGTCCTCGTAGACGCCGGCGCCACTACACATGCGCGGGTTGGCGCGGCGCACAGTTCGCGCCAGATGGGAGGCTGGAGCGGAGAGAACCGCTCCAGTGCCGTGCTGGTCCCCTGTAGGGGCCAGAATCGGTACTCCCAGCGGTCCGTTCACGCCGTCGTGAAACGCAATGGCGTTTCCGACGGCGTGAACACTCTGCCGCCGAATGGGAGAATCCCGCCCCATAGGTTTCCATGATGGGATTTGAACCTAGATCCCAGAGCGTTAGTCTGGGCCTCTGGATGGATTATTAATGGCATTCCCACAATGCCACTAACTCCCCATAATCTCTATTTGCTACTTTCAAAGTATTTTTAACACATTGTAATAGACAACGTGACGTCTTAGTTTGACACATTAGAAATACAAGCTCCATTTAATACTTTATTTTGCAGGATAATAGTGAATTTACAGCACTTTATGTATTTGACCATATGGTTACTCTTTTCAATTCTTAGTCCTGTGTCAGGATATAGAAATATTAGGGAGTCTGGACTTTTGGTAAATCCATAAATGAAAGCAAGTGTAAATGCCACAGATGGTATTTTTCTCAAAGCATTCCACCCATGAGCAGCACAGTAGTACAGTTGCTTCACAGCTCCAGGGTCCCAGGTTCGATTCCCGGCTTGGGTCACGTTCTCCCCGTGTCTGCGTAGGTTTCCTTCGGAAAGTCCCGAAAGACACGCTGTTAGGTCATTTGGACTTTCTGAATTCTCCCTCCGTGTACCCGAACAGACGGCGGAGTGTGGCGACTAGGGGCTTGTCATAGTAACTTCATTACAGTGTATACTGAGTGCAGTCCACATTTAAAGTTATGAATAGGACATGCCTTCATTGGGTATGACACAACAGTCCCAGTATCAGATGTGGCGAGCTCCACCATAAAACTTCCTCCAACCCGAAAAACATCTATTCAGCCCTGCTCAATGTTTCTGTCACTCAACCAATTTTGTATCCATGTTGCTACTTTCCCTTTTATTGCATGAGCTCCAACTTTTCTCACAGGTCTGTGGTAAGGCACTGTATCAAATGTCTTTTGGAAGTCCATGTACACCACATCAACAGCACTGCCCTCATCAACCCTCTCTTTTTACCTCTCATCTACCTCGCATCTGTCATAAACACACTTTTTCTTTTCTTATCTTGATTTCTATATCGTTTACCCGGGAGTTCTAGCTTTATTTGCCCAACTTTCCCTTTTGGGGGAATAAACCTCGCCTGTGCCCAAACCTGTCACAATCTTGTACACTTCTTTCAAATTTCCCTTCAATCATCTTTTCTCCAAGGAGACCTAAAATCCCTCCTCTCTAGAACCATTATGGCAAATCTCTTCAGCACCCTCTTAAGGAATGTCACACCATTCCTAAAATGCAGTGGCCAGAATTGGATGCAATACTCTAGTTGGGGCTGAAGCAGAGCTTTAGAATGGTTAGCACTGATGCCTCATAGCGCCAGGGACCCGGGTTCAATTCCAGCCTTGGGTCACTGGTGCTTGTACGTTCTCCCCGTGTCTGTGTGGTATTCCTCCGGGTGCTCCACAGTCCAACGATGTGCAGGTTAGGTGGATGGGCGATGACAAATTGCACCTTAGTGTCCAGGGATGTGCAGGTTAGGTTATGAGGTTATGGGGATCGGGCATGGTGGACGGGGGAGTGGACATGGGCAGAGTGCTCATTTGAAGGGTTGGTGCAGACTCGATGGACTGAAATTCCATGATTCCGTTTGGCCCTCTATCCAGCCACCGCTCCACGCCCCTCCCTGCACCCCCCTCCCCCCCCGGATGACAAAGAGTCATCCTGACTCGAAACGTTAGCTCCCTTCTCTCTCCACAGATGCTGTCAGACCTGCTGAGATTGTCCAGTGTTTTCTGCTTTTGATTCAAATCCCAGCATCCACAGTAATTTGCTTCTATTTTTCCATCTTTTGTACTGAATATCTCTATTTATAAAAATCGAAGATCCCACATGCTTTGCTAACCACTCAAAGAACAAAGAAAAGTACAACACAGGAACATGCTCTTCGACCCTCCAATCCTGTGCCAACCATGCTGCCCGTCTAACCCTTAAACGTCACTATCGTACCTGCTTCCACCACCTCCTCCGGCAGTGAGATCCAAGCACCCACTGGATGTAAAACATTTCCCTCGCACATCTCCTCTTTCAATACGTTCTGCCATCTTCAAAGGACTGAGAATGCAGAACTGCAATTGTCCCTCACTTAGAATTGCTACTGGGGTGACAAGCTATTGTGTGTTGTAAGGCTATTATTTCCAGGTTGAATGTGTTATATATTAATAGCAACAATAGGCGCATGGTAGGACGGTGGTTAGCACAGTTTCTTCACAATTCCAGGGTCCCAGGTTCGATTCCCGGCTTGGGTCACTGTCTGTGCGGAGTCTGCACGTTCTCCCCGTGTCTCCGTGGGTTTCCTCCGGACGTCCCGGTTTCCTCCCACAAGTCCCGAAAGACATGCTGTTAGGTGACTTGGACGTTCTGAATACTCCCTCTGTGCACCCGAACAGGCGCCATAGTGTGGCGACTAGGGGCTTTTCACAGAAACTTCATTGCAGTATTAATGTAAGCCTACTTGCGACAATAATGAAGGTTATAGTTATGAGAGGTGTACCATACAGCAGAATGATTCAGACTGTAACAAGTCAAATTCCAAGGTTTGCCAGCCTCAGGCATGTTTGTTAAATCAGCATGTCATCGCATTGAGGTTTTAAAAACCTTTATACCTGAGCTGTGCAGGGGCTCCCTCAGAATATGCAGCTTAATTTCTGTAATGCAAACTGAATGTGAAGTTGAAATTCACCAACAACTAAACTTTGTTTGGGGGGTGCGAACCTGCTGAATCTATAATTGCTAATAAGTGGCTTCACTTTATATAACTCATCCTGTGTTGCCCTGCTGTGCTCTCGCCAATTGCATGTCATGAAAGGTTTGTGTGAATTAAAATTTCGGAGATCAGAATTCCTGAAAAACAATTCAAGTGAACAGCTATCTTTGGTGATCTCTGTCACGTTAAAGAAATTATTGAAAATATAACAATCTTAAAGGCTTATAAATTAAATGGATAAAATGAATTGTCTTTTGACACGAATAACCAATGGTTATCCAATCCCGCTAAGTGTTCATTTATTAAATTAATATCCCTGTTCTTATATTCGGTGGAGCAGTTAATTGTGCAGTTCTGTTAAATAGGGAAGGGCATGAGTTTGCTTCTGGAGGATCATACTCCTGCATACACTCAAGTATTTTAATAATAGAATGTCTGTATTCTATAAAATATTCATTTTGATCCCCCACTGAGATACCTTCCACAATCTGCACCAGCAAAAGAAAGTTCAGCCCATGAGACTGAAAGGAAAAAAAAAAATCAAACTTTCACGCAAATAAATGGACCAAGTTATATTTCAGCATCAATTCGCACCTCTGCATTGCTTTCATTGTCAGTGCTTGCAGGTCAGGTACAATTAGAAGTTTCAATGTGCTTCAGATCTTAATAAATTTGGTTGGAATTCATCAGAACTCACTTGCAGAATCCGAAGTTTTGACTTGGGCTATTGAAAGGGGTGTAACACATTCAGCATTGAGCTGAATGGAATTTTTGACATTCTTGCCAAAGAATGACTTTGATTTTTGATTCAGAGCAGTTGTCATATAGATTAAGTCCTTCGATATTAAAGATCAAATGGCGGTAGAGAAAAAAGAATGGCTAACTGTTGGAAAGTGAATAGATGTTTCTTGGACTAATTTGATGTAACTGAGCAGCTTTCTGCCAGGGGTCCATGTCTCCTCTTTGTCTTGTGTCTGAGCATTGACTTTAGTAACTTCAGATTTTAGTTACATCCTTCATTTTCTTTGCAGCAATTAATGTTGGTGATATGGGTGATTATGTTGGTATCAGGGGGTGGGTGGGGTTGTGGGGGGGGGAGAGCTGAGTTTATGTTTTACGCATAGACCTTTTGTGCGTTCCAGCAGCGTTATCTACCTTGTGGCTATGAATTATTTTTCCTCTTTTTGGAGCTGGCAGACCTGCGATGTTCCATATTTTCTTAATTTTTGTTTACATTTCCAGATGTTTTTCTTCCATCCACTCACCATTTTACTTTCTATGGATCTCTCCTTTATCTTTTTACACATTCTTTCAGTCTTTGAATATCTTTCTGCACTAGCATAATGGGTGCGATTTAATAGAAACCAGAGTCCCATTGTGGATGTGTTTAATGGGGTGCTTCCCAGTGCTAGAAGTGCTGAGAGCGGCCCCAATATTAAACGGGACACTGTTCTTTTTTTGAGGAAGGACCCGCCAAGGTCGCACTTACCTCCATTTCCTGCACTGAGGATTTCAGATTTCAGCTCACCAGTGCAGCAAGAGATCGGGGTGACATTTCTCTTCTCTCCACTCCCCAACACAACCCCCGGACCCCCCAAAGCAACCCCCAGCCCCCCCCCCCCCCACACAATGCCCAAACTTACCGATTAGGGGATCCTCACCACACCTCATAAGGGCAGGGCACCCCCAGGCCTGATCCCTGGCAGGGGCAAGATGCCAGCCTGGGACTGCCATGGGTGCCAGGCTGGCACTGCCAAGGTGCCCAGGTGGTATCAGCGGTAAGCGGGTATCGCCCGGCCAGAGGCCAACCACCCAGGTGCCTCCGATCAACTGGAAGATTCTGCATCCCTGGACTCCATGTGTGACCCATGGCTGACGCCATCTTGGATGGGGCCCCAGGCCCCCAGCACAGCCGACTGCACGCTGCCTGACCAGAACTGTCCTTTACTGCAGCTGGCCTCGGTGACACTGGACCAGAGTCGGCCCCGGACGCTTGCAAAAGCTACAACGACGATCTCCATCAATGGCCACGCGACGTCGTGCTAGGTCGACTCTGGGAGCACGGAAAGCTTTGTTCACCCCGACACGGTAAGGCGCTGTCCTCTTGTCACCCATCCCGTAAACCAAAGGACCTCCCTGGCCTCCGGGTCACACGCAGTGGAGATAAAGGGGTTCTGCCTAGCGAACCTCGCTGTCCAAGGCAGGGAATTCCACAATTTCCACCTGTACGTCCTGCCGCACCTCTGCGCAGCCACCCTCCTTGGGCTGGATTTCCAGTGCCACCTGCAAAGCCTGTCTTTTAAATTTGGCGGCCCTATGCCCCCCGTTACTGTCTGCGGCCTCGCGACCCTTAAGGTCGACCCGCCTTCCCTGTTTGCGAACCTCACCCCGGATTGCAAATCCGTCGCCACCAGGAGCAGACGGTACAGTGCGCAGGACCGGACCTTCATCAGGTCGGAAGTCCAAAGGCTGCTGAGGGAAGGGGTCATCGAAGCGAGGAACAGTCCCTGGAGAGCTCAAGTAGTGGTGGTAAAGACCGGGGAGAAACAAAGGATGGTCATTGACTACAGCCAGACCATCACCAGGTTTACGCAGCTGGATGCGTACCCTCTCCCCCGTATAGCCGACCTGGTGAACCAGGATTGCGCAATACAAGGTTTTCTCCACGGTGGATCTCAAGCCTGCCTACCACCAGCTACCCCTCCGTAATGGTGACCGCCAGTACACTGCCTTCGAAGCAGGTGGGCGCCTCTATCACTTTTTAAGGGTTCCCTTCGGGGTCACGAACAGGGTCTCGGTCTTCCAACGTCAGATGGACCGAATGGTTGACCTGTACGGCTTACGCGCAACATCCCCGTATCTTGATAACGCCACCATCTGCGGCCATGACCAGCAGGACCACGACACCAACCTCCGCAAGTTTCTCCAGACCGCGAAAATCCTTAACCTGACATACAATAAGGATAAATGCGTGTTTAGCACCGACCATCTAGCCATTCTAGGCTACATAGTGCGAAGTGGAGTCATAGGCCCCGACCCTGAACGCATGCGCCCCCTCATGGAATTCCCCCTCCCTCACTGCCCCAAGCCCCTAAAGCGCTGCCTCGGGTTCTTCAGCTATTATGCACAGTGGGTCCCCAATTACGCAGACAAGGCTCGACCCCTGATCCAGTCCACTACCTTCCCCCTGTTGACGGAGGCCCGCCAGGCCTTCAGCCGCATCAAGGTAGACATTGCAAAAGCCACGATGCGCCCCATCGACGAGTCCCTCCCGTTCCAGGTCGAGAGCGATGCGTCCGACGTAGCTCTGGCGGCCACCCTCAATCAAGCGGGCAGGCCTGTGGCTTTCTTCTCCCGTACCCTCCATGCTTCCGAAATCCACCACTCCTCGGTCGAAAAGGAGGCCCAGGCCATAGTAGAAGCTGTGTGACACTGGAGGTATTACCTGGCCGGCAGGAGATTCACTCCCCTCACGGACCAACGGTCGGTTGCCTTCATGTTCGATAATGCAAGATTAAGAACAAGATCTATAGGGGGGCAAGCACGCGCAGGGAATGTTATATGGGCTGGGGACGAGAGACAAGGCCGCAACAGAAGCTGCGTCAGGGGGGCGGGGCAGGCTCTGGAAAGCACGGGGTTTTTCTCCCGCTCGCGGGAAGAAAGGTGGGAGGGGAAGCGCAGGAACGTCTACTGATGGGGAGATTCCCACACGGGGGGGGTCAAAGGGATGGCGGGGGAAGCCCGTGTCAGCAGGCGTCAGCTGACTTACGGGAGTGATATGGGGGGAGCAAAAAAGCTAGACAGGGGTCTAGCGGAGGGGGGGAGGGGGGGGGGGGAAACAGGGTTGTTGCTGCACTGGCCGAAAGGGAATGGGATACAGAAGAGGTGGCCGGGACGGAGGTGAGGGAGACGCGGACATGGGACTGGCCCAGAAAAGGAGATGGCTAGTCGGCGGGGGGGGGGGTGTGGTTAGAGCCCCTCCAATCCGGCTGATAACGTGGAACGTGAGGGTCCTGAATGGACCGGTGAAGAGGGCTCGAGTGTTCGCGCACTTGAAGGGACTGAAGGCAGACGTGGCTATGCTCAGAGAGACACACCTGAAGGTGGCGGACCAGGTCAGGTTAAGAAGGTGATGGGTAGGACAGGTATTTCACTCGGGATTGGACGCGGAAAACAGAGGGGTGGCAATTCTGGTGGGAAAACATGTGTCATTTGAGGCCAAGACTATCATAGCGGACAATGGAGGCAGATACGTGATGGTGAGTGGTAGGTTGCAAGGGATGTGGGTGGTGTTGGTAAATGTATACGCCCCGAACTGGGATGATGCTGGATTTATGAAGCGCATGTTGGGGCGCATTCCGGACCTGGAGGTAGGAGGACTGATAATGGGAGGGGACTTTAACACAGTGCTGGACCCAGCACTGGACCGCTCCAGATCAAGGACGGGAAAGAGGCCGGCGGCGGTCAGGGTGCTCAGGGGGTTTATGGATCAGATGGGGGGAGTGGACCATGGAGGTTTGCAAGACCGCAGGCCAGGGAATTCTCGTTCTTCTCCCACGTGCACAAGGCATACTCCCGGATAGACTTCTTTGTGCTGGGCAGGGCGCTCATCCCGAGGGTGGAGGGGACGGACTATTCGGCCATAGCCGTTTCGGACCATGCCCCGCACTGGGTGGAAGTGGGGCTGGGAGAGGAGAGGGGCCAACGCCCGCTGTGGCGGTTGGATGTGGGACTGTTGGCAGATGAGGTGGTGTGTGGGAAGGTGAGGGGGTGTATCGAAAGGTACTTGGAGGCCAACGACAACGGGGAGGTGCGAGTGGGGGTGGTATGGGAGGCGTTGAAGGCGGTGATCAGGGGAGAGCTAATCTCCATCAGGGCTCATAGGGAGAAGATAGAGGGAATGGAAAGGGAGAGGTTAGTGGGGGAGATTTTGCGAGTGGACAGGAGATACGCAGAGGCCCCGGAGGAAAGATTACTTGGGGAAAGGCGACGGCTCCAGACGGAGTTTGACCTGTTGACCACGTGGAAGGCGGAGGCACAGTGGAGGAAGGCGCAGGGGGCGACCTACGAGTACGGGGCAAAGGCCAGTCGGATGCTGGCACACCAGCTCCGTAAGAGGGCGGCAGCGAGGGAAATAGGAGGAGTCAAAGATGGTGGGGGAGCCATGGCCCAGAGTGCAATGGAAATAAACAAGGTATTCAAGGCCTTCTATGAAGAGCTGTACAGATCCCAGCCCCCAGGGGGAGAAGAGGGGATGGTAAGATTCCTGGACCAACTGCGGTTCCCGAGGGTGGAGGAGCAAGAGGTGGCTAGTTTGGGGGCACCAATTGGGTTGGAGGAGCTGAGTAAGGGTTTGGGGAGCATGCAGGCGGGGAAGGCCCCGGGGCCGGACGGGTTCCCGGTGGAGTTCTATAGAAAGTATGCAGACCTGTTGGCCCCGCTACTAGTGAGGACCTTTAACGAGGCAAGAGAGGAGGGGTCCCTGCCCCCGACAATGTCGGAGGCGACAATTTCCTTGATCCTGAAGCGAGACAAGGACCCACTGCAATGTGGATCGTACAGGCCGATTTCGCTCCTAAATGTGGACACTAAGCTATTGGCAAAAGTGCTGGCCACGAGGATTGAGGACTGTGTCCCGGGGGTGATACATGAGGACCAGACGGGATTTGTAAAGGGCAGGCAATTAAATACGAATGTGCGGCGGCTCTTAAACGTGATAATGATGCCATCGGAGGAGGGTGAGGTGGAGATGGTGGCAGCCACGGACATGGAAAAGGCCTTTGACCGAGTTGAGTGGGAGTACCTCTGGGAGGTGTTGCGTAGGTTTGGCTTTGGGGGAGGGTTTATTAGCTGGGTTAAGCTCCTTTACAGCGCCCCGATGGCGAGTGTGGTGACGAACTGGCGGAGGTCGGAGTACCTTCGGCTGTACTGAGGGACGAGGCAGGGGTGCCCTCTGTCCCCCCTGTTGTTTGCATTGGCGATCGAACCCTTGGCCATATCACTGAGGGAGTCTAATAAATGGAGGGGGGTGGTCCGCGGGGGGAAGAGCATCGGGTGTCGCTATACGCGGATGACCTGCTGCTGTATGTGGCGGACCCAATGGAGGGGATGGTGGAGGTCATGCAGACTCTAAGGGAGTTTGGGGAGTTCTCGGGCTATAAGCTCAATGTAGGGAAGAGCGAGCTTTGTGTATTACAGGCAGGGGACCAAGAAAGAGGGATAGAGGACCTACCGTTGAGGAGGGCGGAGGGGAGTTTTCGGTATCTAGGGATCCAGATAGCCAGGAGCTGGGGGGCCCTACACAAACTGAATCTGACCAAATGGAGGTGGACTTCAAAAGATGGGACATGTTGCCGCTCTCGTTGGCGGGTGGAGTGCAGTCGGTAAAAATGGTGGTCCTTCCGAGGTTTTTGTTCGTGTTTCAGTGCCTCCCCATCATGATCACCAAAGGCTTTTTCAAGAGAGTAGGTAGGAGTATTATGGGGTTTGTGTGGGCGAACAAAACCCCGAGGGTAAGGAGAGGGTTCCTGGAGCGCAGTAGGGACCGAGGAGGGCTGGCGCTGCCAAACCTTGGGAGCTACTACTGGGCAGCAAACGTGGCGATGATCCGTAAGTGGGTTATGGAGGGGGAGGGGGTGGCATGGAAGAGGATGGAGACGGCGTCCTGTAAAGGAACGAGCTTGGGGGCGCTGGTGACGGCACCGTTGCCGCTCTCGCCATCAAAGTACACCACGAGCCCAGTGGTGGCGGCAACGTTAAGGATCTGGGGCCAGTGGAGACGGCACCGGGGTGCAGTGGGAGCCTCGGTGTGGTCCCCGATCAGGGGTAACCACCGGTTTGTCCCAGGGAAGATGGACGGGGGGTTCCAGGGCTGGCACCGGGCGGGGATTAGAAAAATGGGGGACCTGTTCATCGACGGGACATTTGCGAGCCTAGGGGCACTGGAGGAGAAGTTTGAGCTACCCCCGGGAAATGCATTCAGATATATGCAGGTGAGGGCTTTTGTGAGGCGACAGGTCAGGGAATTCCCGCTGCTCCCGACACAGGAAATTCAAGACAGGGTGATCTCGGGGGTATGGGTCGGGGAGGGCAAGGTTTCGGCAATACACCAAGAGATGAAAGAAGAGGGGGAAGCGCTAGCAGAAGAGTTGAAGGGTAAATGGGAGGAGGAGCTGGGGGAGGAGATCGAGGAAGGTCTGTGGGCTGATGCCCTAGGTAGGGTTAATTCCTCCTCGTGTGCCAGGCTCAGCCTGATACAATTTAAGGTGGTTCACAGAGCGCACTTGACGGGGGCGAGGTTGAGTAGGTTCTTTGGGGTAGAGGACAGATGTGGAAGGTGTTCAGGGAGTCCGGCGAACCATGTCCATGTGTTTTGGTCATGCCCGGCACTGGAGGGGTTCTGGAGAGGAGTGCGGGAGCAATATCTCAGGTGGTGAAAGTCCGGGTCAAGCCAAGCTGGGGGCTAGCTATATTTGGAGTAGTGGACGAGCCGGGAGTGCAGGAGGCGAAAGAGGCGAACGAGAGATTGCTTGAGGGGACGGACGAGCGGACGAGAACATGGAGGGTGGGGGAAACTGGCACGAACGGGCGAGAACCAGTGTATAAAGCTCTGTAAATATATCATCTTACCTTGTATATATCTTGCTCAGGGCGATTTTGTGTTATTTTGTTCCGGGGGGAGGGGGGGGGGGTGGTTGGGGGGGGGGGGGGGGGGGGCGGCGGGGGGGGGTTATTGTTTGTAAGGGGAAACATTTGTTTTGTTTTGTTAAAAATCTTTAATAAATATATTTTTAAAAATAGAACAACAAGATCTTGCGGTGGAGGATCGAACACTCCACCTACAATTGCGAGATCTTGTACCGTCCCGGGAAGCTGAATGAGCCTCCTGATGCCCTGTCCCGCGGCACTTGTGCCAATGCACAAGTGGACCGCCTCCGAGCCCTCCACGAGGACCTCTGCCACCCGGGGGTCACTCGTTTCTTTCATTTTATCAAGACCCGCAACCTGCCCTACTCCATCGAGGAGGTCAGGACAGTCACCAGAAACTGCCACATCTGCGCGGAGTGCAAACCGCACTTCTACCGGCCAGAGCGGGCGCACCTGATAAAGGCTTCCCGTCCCTTTGTACGCCTCAGCATGGATTTCAAAGGCCCCCTCCCCTCCACCAACCGCAACACGTACTTCCTGAACGTGATTGACGAGTACTCCCGGTTCCCATTCGCCATCCCCTGCCCAGACATGACCACACCCACCGTCATCAAGGCCCTCCAGGGTATCTTTACACTGTTCGGTTTCCCCGCCTACATTCACAGTGATAGGGGGTCCCCCTTTAAGAGCGACGAACTGCGTCAATTCCTGCTCAGCAAAGGCATCGCCTCGAGCAGGACGACCAGTTACAACCCCCGGGGAAACGGGCCGGTTGAGAGGGAGAACGGAACGGTCTGGAAGAACGGAACGGTCTGGAAGACCGTCCTGCTGGCCCTACGGTCTAGGAATCTCCCAGTCTCCCGCTGGCAGGACGTCCTCCCGGTGGCCCTTCACTCCATCCGGTCGCAGCTCTGTACTACCACAAATCAGACACCTCATGAACGTCTCCTTGTTTTCCCCAGGAAGTCCTCCTCCGGCACCTCGCTCCCAACCTGGCTAGCGACACCCATCCTGCTTCGGAGACATGTGAGGGCGCACAAGTCAGACCCGTTGGTTGAGAGGGTCCACCTGCTGCACGCTAACCCCCAGTACGCCTATGTAGCGTTCCCTGACGGCCGCTAAGACACGGTGTCCCTTCGGCCCCACGTGCACCCGCACCATTGCCCCCACCCCCACCCTCCCCGCAGCACCTGACCGGAGGGTCAGTACTCCCGCCGCCCCTACCTAGGCCCGAACAAGCACTGACCACCCCTACAGGCGCCCCTTCCCCCTGCCCACTTTTTGCCCCAACAGCGCCACCTAGGGGTGGCGAAGCTGCCTGGGAGGACGACATCACGTTCCCGGAGTCGCAACCGCCGGGGCCCCATCAGGATCACCGCCGAAGCCCAGACGCTCCAGAAGGATGACCAGGCCACCCGATCGACTGATTGCTGCACCATGAACACTTTGCTATTACCCTCGACATCACGGCACTTCCATACCTGGTCCGACCATGTGAAATGTGACATTAACACTGGCCGTGCCCGCCGGGTTCTTTTTTAACAGGGGGTGGTAATACCAGGTATTGCGGTACCTGAGAGGTGGATGACCATTGGCTAGACCCAGGAGTCTACCATTGGCTGATGTACATAGCTCCGCCCTGAGAGGCAGAGTACAAGAACCGATGACGTCCCAGCAGCCTTCACTTTCTGTATCGAAGCTGCTGGGGAACAGGTCTAGCAGATTAAAGCCTATTAGTTATGACTCACCTTGTCTCGAGAGTAATTGATTGCGCATCACTACTCACTTGAATATGCAAATCTGGGCCTCGCCCATTATGGGCGGGATCCAAATCGTGTCATCGCCCGAGATTCCGTTAGATCGCATGAGGCGTAACGAGCCAGGTAAATCTTGCGAGACGCCTGTCGCGTGATTTACCAGTCGCATCATGTCCTGAGCCGGGTGCGGCTATGAGATTGCGCCCACTAATTCTGAGCAATAGTCACTGACCTGAAATGCTAACTGTTTCCCTCTCCATCATTGCCGACTGACCGACTGCGTAGTTCCAGTGTTTTCTGTGTTTATTTCCGATTTCCAGCCCCCACATTATTTTGCTTTTTTAATCGCTCATTTCATTTAACTGTCGACGTTAGGCATTTCCCAGCTCGTTGAATCCATTAACTTCCTTTGTAATTGGAGCATCTGTCCCTTCTCTCACACTCCCCTCCCCTTTCTCCGGTTCAATGCTCAAACAGGGGATAATCGGTATCGCACAGAGGGCAACTCCAAGGTGAGTCAGTTGTTCCTGATTTTTACCTCCACAGATTAATGCGGCCCCCGCCCCCATTTATAGATAATTTTACTCTACGTGGTTGCTTAGTTTGGTAATATGGAGTTAGAGGAAAATGGCTGCTTTGGTCCATGCACATCCAACTTGTTGCGTCCCTTCAGAACTTAGACTAACGTGGATCAGTCCTAATACATGTTGGTGTGCTGCACTCGTGCCCAGCTTGAGCATCCAAACAGCCCTGATTTCAAGGCATATGGTCAGTAATTCTTCACATCCCCGAGCGGCTGCAGGTTGTTGTGAGTAACCTTGTTAAATCATTACTTTCTCAGGCAAATTATTTTCATGTATTAATTTGTACGTTGGACCATTTACTTCTTGCAACACTCTGTTTCAGGAATGCACAGGCAATTTGATTTATTAAAACATTTTGAATGGCCATATGGCTGCTATTCAACCATGGATGATTGCAGCAAAGCCTGACCGTGTCCTCACACAAGCACTTACAGCAAACATCAATTCAACCCTGGGCCTCCCTATCTCTGGGGCACAAAGGTCAATTCTACACCAGCTGAGGCCTCCTTGTCCTGTTCAACATTTCCTCCATTTATTTTTGTCACTTTAACTTGCATTGATCTTTTCGCCAATGACAACAAATGGAAGGAAATTAGCAGCTATTTATATGTGTGTATATATATATATATATATATGTGTGTGTGTGTGTGTGTGTAAGGTTCAGCTATTCAGTCTCTTAACCAGCTGTGGTATGATATGTAAACCTCTTTTCTGTATAGATTATTGTGTAAAGGGAAATTATGTTGCTGTGGAGATTAATTCAATCCAAGCAGAATCAATGTAGATTAATTTGAATTTTACACAATAAAAATAGTGCTGACAGAAAGACTTCTTGATGTAGTTTCCTTACAAACGCACCACTCCATGGCAGCTGGGAAATTTGGATTCAGGTAATTAAATAAATCTAAAATAAAAAGTTTGGCTCAGTAGTGGTCAGATTGTCATCAAACCCCATCTGGTTCACTGGTGGCCTTTTAGGTAAGGGAATCTGCCGTATTTTCCAGGTCTGGCCTATTGTGGGCGTAGACCCACAGCGATGTGGTTCATTCCAAACTCCCCTTTGAAATGGCCCAACAAACTATTCAGTGGACAGAAAGGGGGTTCGCCATCACCTCAAGAGTAATTAAGGATGGCCAATAAATGCTGGCCTTGCCAGTAATGTCCGCATCCCATGAATGAATAACATGTTAGATCCCATGGCAACAAGCATGATGTCAGATACTGATCAATACATAGGTGTTTTCCTCTTTTTTAACACATCAACCTGCTCGGAGCCAAAGTTTCATGCAGAACCAAAAAGTGTCAAACCTACATAACAATTACCTCATTACAAAATCCTGCGTCATCTCCATGACAATTTCACAGAGAACGGCATTCATAATGACATCACCTATTCTTCATTGGTGAGATGGACAGATTTAGAAAGACAATTTGGCCAAGCATGGAAAGATAAAGTTCCTTTCTGGGATTCTTATCCAACAGAGCCCCTGCAAACTCAATTTCACTGGATTAGAACAAACAATGAACAAAGAATAATACAGCACAAGAACAGGCCGTTCGGCCCTCCAAGCCTGTACCAGTCATGATACCAACCTTTGCCAAAACCCTCAGCACTTCCTTGTGCCGTATCCCTCTATACCCATCCTATCCATGTTTGTCAAGATGCCTTTTGAACGCCGTTAATGGATCTGCCTCCACAGCCTCCCCTGGCAATGCGTTCCAGGCACTCGCCACCCTCTGCGTAAAAAACCTGCCTCGCACATCTCGTCTAAACTTTGCCCCATGGGCCTTATACCTATGCCCTCTGATAACTGACCCCTCCATTCTGGGAAAGAGTGCCTGCCCACCCATTCTATCCATGCCCCTCATAATCTTGTAGACCTCTATCAGGTCACCCCTCAACCTCCATCTTTCTCATGAAAACAATCCGAGTCTATTCAGCCTTGCCACATAGCTAACACACTCTAGACCAGGCAACATCCTGGTAAACCACCTCTGCACCCTCTCCAAAACTTTCACATCCTTCTGGTAGTGTGGCGACCAGAATTGTGCACAATATTCCAAGTGCGACCTTACCAAGGTTATATACAACTGTAGCATGACTTGCCAGTGGGGCAGCACTGTAGCACAAGTGGATAGCACTGTGGCTTCACAGATCCAGTGTCCCAGGTTCGATACCCCGCTGGGTCACTGTCTGTGCAGAGTCTGCACGTTCACCCTGTGTCTGCGTGGATTTCCTCCGGGAGCTCTGGTTTCCTCCCACAGTCCAAAGATATGCAGGTTAGGTGGATTGGCCATGATAAAATTGCCTTTAGTGACAAAAAAAAAAGGTTAGGAGGGGTTACGGGGATAGGGTGGAAGTGAGGGCTTAAGTGGGCCAGAGCAGACCCGATGGGCCAAATGGCCTCCTTCTGCACTATGTTCAATGCTTTTATACTCTGCTCCGTCCAATGAAGGCAAGCATTCCATATGCTTTCTTGACTACCTTGTCCACTTGTGTTGCCACCTTCAAAGATCTGTGGACCTGCACACACAGATCTCTCTGAACTTCTATATTCCTAAGAGTTTTACCATTTACGGTATATTTCCCCTCTATGTTAGACATACCAAAATGCATCACCTCACATTTGTCCAGATTAAACTCCATTTGCCATTTCTCTGCCCAAGTCTCCAACCGATGGATGTCCTGCTGTATCCTCTGACAATCCTCAACACTATCTGCCACTCCACCAACCTTGGTGTGATCTGTGAACTTACTAATCAGACCAGCTACATTTTCCTCCAAATTGTTTATGTACATCACAAACAACAGAGGCCCCAGCACAGATCCCTGTGGAACACCACTAGTCACAACCTTCCATTCAGAAAAACACCCATCTACTGCTACCCTTTGCCTTCTGTGACCGAGCCAGTTCAGTGTCCATCTTACCACCTCACCTCTGATCCCGTGTGACTTCAGCTTTTTGTACCAGTCTGCCATGAGGCACCTTGTCAAAGGCTTTACTGAAGTCCATGTAAACAACATCCACCGCCCTCCCCTCATCAGTCATCTTTGTTACCTCCTCAAAAAGCTCGATCAAGTTAGTGAGGCACGACCTCCCCTTCACAAAACCATGCTGTCTATCGCTTATGAGTCCATTTGTTTCCAAATGGATATAAATTCTGTCCCTGAGAATTCTCTCCAATAATTTACCTACTACCGACATGAGGCTCACCGGCCTATAGTTCCCAGGATTATCCCTGCGACCTTTCTTAAACAGCGGCACCACTTTAGCTATTCTCCAGTCCTCCGGGATCTTACCTGTAGCCAATGAGGATACAAAGATGTCAGTCAAGGCTCTTGCTTCCCTCAGTATTCTGGGATAAATCCCATCTGGCCCAGGAGACTTATCTACTTTAATATCTTTTACAAGACCCAATACCACCTCCTTTTCGATGTTAACATGATCCAGACTGTCCACACACGCTACCCAGGAATCATCTTCCACAAAGTCCCTTTCTTTAGTGATCATTGATGCAAAGTATTCATTTAGTACCTTGGCCATTTCCTCTGGCTCAACACATAGATTCCCCCCACTGTCCTTAAGTGGTCCAATCCTTTCCCTGGCCACCCTCATGCCTTTTACTTATGAATAAAAAGCTTTGGGATTCACCTTAATCCTAGTTGCCAAGGACTTTTCATGACCCCCCCTCCTAGCCCTCCTAATTTCCCGCTTCAGTACTTTCCTATTTTCTTTATTCGCCTCAAGGATTTCAACGTTCTCACCCTTCTAGACCGTACAAAAGTCTATTTTTTCCTTTTGATGAGGTTCACAATATCCCTCCAAGGCTCCCTAAACATCCTATCCTTATCCTTTATTCTCTTTGGAAGTGACTTTCCTGACTCCTAATCAACTGCCGCTTGCAAGACTCCCACATGTCCGATATTGATTTACTATCCAACAGACGCACCCAATCCAAATTCTTCAATTCCTGTCTAATGTTATCGTAATTTGCCTTTCCCCAGTTTAGCACCTTAACGCGAAGATTACCCTCATCCCTGTCCAAAAGTACCCTAAAACCTACGGAATTGTGGCCACTACTCCCAAATTGTTCCCCTCATGAAACCTCAACCATCTGTCCAGGCTCATTCCCCAATCCCAGATCCAGTACTGCCCCTTCCCTAGTTGCACTATCTACATATTGCTTCCTGGATACACCTTACAAGAAGGCTTCCTGGATACACCTTACAAACTATGCCCAATCCAAACCCCTCGCACTAAGAGAGTCCCAGTCCCCTACCACAACAACCCTGTTACTTTTGCACCTATCCAAAATCTCTCTACCTATCTGCTCCTCTATCTCTTGCTGGCAGTTGCGGGATCGGTAATAAACGCCCAACATTGAGATTGCCCCCTTCCTGTTCCTGAGCTCTACTCAGATTGCCTCATTGTATGAGTCCTCCAAGGTATCCTCCAGCAGTGCGGCTATAATATTCTCCTTAACCAGTAACGTTTCTCCCCCACCCCTTTTACATCCCCCTCTATCTCTCCAGAAGCATCTATATCCTCAAACGTTCAGCTGCCAATCCTGCCCCTCCTTTAACCATGTTTCTGATTAGGAATCATCCAAATTGCACATTTCAAAGCAGCAGAAAATCTCTGGAAAGAGGTCAAGTGAGTTACTAAGGATGCAGAAACATCCCAAAAATTAGATCAGCAGCCCCAATGATGGATTTGTGTAGAAATGGCAGGCAGATGGAGTTATTTGAGGCCAATTGGAAGGCGCGGAGCTCCACCCACCAAAAAATGTCAAGGCCAACTCTTCAGAACTACTATCACCTTTCACGTGAACACCTTGACAATAATTGTTGTGAACAAGAGGGAAATTCTCAGGGCGTTAGCACGTGATGGTGACGGGTGGGGTGTGGCTGTGGAATCAAGCAGTGTTGTCCTGGCAGAGTCAGGAGAGGAATCTCAGTTGGGGCAATGAGCCAGTAATGGACACCAATGCCTGAATTTTCCTTTATATTCTCCAGTGGATTTGCTGAGAAATATATCTTTGGGAAACTTCAGTCTGTCTTATAAAGGATAAAGTCTTGAAACAAGGCCAGCCATGTCAACGAAGGCAGGATGGGGCTGAGGCCTTTCCTGCTTCCCTGGCCCATAATGGATTCTGCATGAGACTGGAGGCTGCTGTGCCCAGTTAAATGAAGTGTATCAGTCTCCAGATAGATGGATACCAGTGGTCCACAATGGCTGAGGGTGGCTTTGGAGCTACATCCCGAGGGGCTGAGATACCTCATCCTATTTCCAGTTCTCTTCAGCTTTGGCAAAGAGTCACCCAGACTCAAAATATTATCTCCATTCTCTCTCCACATTTGTGCAGCATTTTCTGTTTTTGTTAGCTATGGACCCTGGTTGCTCAGATAGTCTTGGAGCACCGGTGTATCACAAAAAGAACCAGAAATTGAGAAGGTTGGAGTATTCATCTCAGAAGCAAAATGCTCTATCTCAGATATCCAAAAAATGTGGCTAGGGAGCAGAAACCCAAACTGTGGCCGCGATTCTTCAGGCCTGGTCAATGTGTGCACAATTCCATTATGCCCGCTAAATTCTGAAAAAGGCCATAATGGGTTTGCGCCAGGGATATCTTCCCTGCCTCTCTACCAGTGACATGGACCTGATTTCCATTATTTTAAATATATTTAAATATAATTAAATGGCTTTCTAACGTACGTCTAGCTCCGTGTAGCAAGGAGCGATATAGGATCAGAAGGCATAGAATCTCTGTGGGTAGAGTTGAGGAATCGCAAAGGGAAAAAGACCCTGATGGAAGTTATGTATAGGCCCCCTAGCAGTAGTCAGGATGTGGGGCAGAAATAAATCAGGAGATAGAGAAAGCATGTAAAAAAGGCAATATCACAATAATCATGGGGGACTTCAATATGCACGTAGTACTAAAAATTGGAAAAATATGACATTTGAAACATGAAAGTAACACTGAGAATGCCTGAGACTTTTAATGAAAGGCAGGAGTCCAACAAGGGGTTAACAGCAGCAGCTTGTTTGAAATGCAGACAGCTTCACAGACGTAAAGGAAAACAGCTAGGAACAATTCATTCGGATTTAAAAGTTAAAAAGTAATTTGATCGACTTAAATTCTTAAGTTATATGAAAGGGGACAGTATTTCACAATTCTTTAAGCAATGAATTATTTTACTGAACAATTAAGAAAAACGGCCAGAATCTAAGGTTTAAAATAAGGGACAACTGTTAAGCGTGAAAACTTGCCGACACCAGTAATAAGATGAGACAACTGATTTACAAATAAAGAAACCCATAAGGTGATAAGGTTACACTATAACACACACCATTTTGACGTTAAAACCTTTTAGAAAATGGCCAAGCCAGATAAGGATAGAGTCAAAGGGGGTAACCTGAACCTGACATTAGCTTAACCCAAAGATGCCCCGGGTTAAGACTGAAAAAATCATTAAAAAAGACATAAATCTGAAAGGTGACTGACAAAGACACAGACAAATTTATTGCATGTCAAGCAAAGTGAGAAAGTTCAAAGAAAGTAATGGCGAGCTGATGGAATGAAGCTGCGCTGTTGCAAGGTGCCACGCTTCTAATCGATAGAAACTAGTTTTCAACTGTCAGGCTCAAGCAGCAGAAGGGAGCCATTTGTGAAGGTCAGGCTGCACAAATTGCTATAAAAACCCTGAAAAGTGAGCAGAAAATCACATTGTCCCTCTGTGATGGGACAAGCAGCATCTGAAGACCGAGCAACCCAGAGAAGCGAACAGAAGACCAAAAGTTAAAGAAAAACGATCGCCAAGATAGACTTGAAAGTCTTACAACTGGTCCGAACAAGAAAAGATCTTTTTCCTTTCTGTAAAAGTAGTTTTTATCTTTTTAACTTGAAAATAAAGTTAAGTTTAAATTGATAACCTGAAAGAGTGGTTATTATTATTATTAGAAAGTTTACTTTACTCTACTTGGCAAGCCGGACCCGTGTGTAAGCTACTGAGTGGTAAGTAGACGAAGATATGGATTATACCGGGGGATAACTTGAAATAATAGTTTGACCTGATTGGCATCCACCCAAGTCTGCCTAAGAGTCAGGGAAAACAAGGGAATTCCTGGATCACCATTTAGAATTTCAGCGTTCTATCGACTATAGTGGGAATTCTAAGAATAGTTGTGAGGTCTTTACTTCAACGTGGACTGGGAAAATCAGGTTGGTAGTGGATCCCAAGAAAAGGAATTTGTGGAATGTTTAAGAGATTTTTTTTTGCTGCAGCTTGTGGTAGAGCCCACTAGGGAACAGGCAATTCTGGATTTGGTGATGTTTAATGAGGTAGACTTGATTAGGGTTCTTAAGGTGAAGGAACCCTAAAGGAGCAGTGACACAATATGATAGAATTTACCCTGCAGTTTGAGAGAACTTACCCTGCAGTTTGAGAGGGAGAAGCTGGAATCAAATGTAACGGTATTACAATTAAATAAGGGTAACTACAAAGACATGAAGGAGGTGCTGGCCAGAGCTGATTGGAAAAGGAGATTAGCAGGGAAGACAGTGGAACAGCAATGGCAGGAGTCTTGGGGTTATTCAGGAGGCACAGCAGAAATTCATCCCAAGGAGGAGGAAACATGTTAAGGGGAGGACAAGGCATCCATGGCTGACGAGGGAATTCAAGAACAGCATAAAAGCAAAAGAAAAAGCATACAAAGTGGCAAGGATTAATGGGAAGCCAGAGGATTGGGAATCATTTAAAAGTGAACAGAGGGCAACTAAAAATGCAATAAGGGGAGAGAAGATGAAATATGAGCGCAAGTTAGCTAGTAATATAAAAGAAGATAGGAAGAGTTTCTTTCAATATATAAAAGGTACGAGAGGGGCAAAAATAGACATGGGACCACTGGAAAACGTGGCTGGAGAAGTAATAACAGGAAACAAAGAAATTGCAGATGGGAGCAGAGAGGGTAGCATTGTGGATAGCACAATTGCTTCACAGCACCAGGGTCCCAGGTTCGATTCCCGGCTTGGGTCACTGTCTGTGCGGAGTCTGCACGTTCTCCCCGTGTGTTCGTGGGTTTCCTCCGGGTGCTCCGATTCCCTCCCACAGTCCAAAGATGTGCAGGTTAGGTGGATTGGCCATGCTAAATTGCCCATAGTGTCCAAAATTGCCCTTAGTGTTGGGTGGGGTTACTGGGTTATGGGGATAGGGTGGAGGTGTGGACCTTGGGTAGGGTGCTCTTTCCAAGAGCCGGTGCAGACTCGATGGGCTGAATGGCCTCCTTCTGCACTGTAAATTCTATGAAAAATTCTATGAACTGAATAGTTACTTTGCATCAGTCTTCACGGTGGAAGATACCAGTGGGATACCAGAGCTCCAGGAGAACCAGAGGGCAGAGGTGAGTGCAGTGATCATTACTAAGGAGAAGGTTCTGGGGAAACTGAAAGGTCTGAAGATGAATAAGTCACCTGGACCGGATGGACTACACCCTGATGCTCGATCAATAACTCCTGAAGCGAGATTGGAGACAATTGAAGGCTATGTGAAATTAAAAGAAAATCGCTTATTGTCACAAGTAGGCTTCAAATGAAGTTACTGTGAAAAGCCCCTAGCCGCCACATTCCGACACCTGTTCGGGGAGGCTGGTACGGGAATTGAACTGTGCTGCTGGCCTGCCTTGGTCTGCTTTCAAAGCCAGCGATTTAGCCCAGTGTGCTAAACGAGCCCCTCCCTAGATGTTTCCCCCAGCAGCGCAGCTACAGAATGCAGCTGCCGGGGAGACACGGGCTCTTATACTCCGCCTTACTGGGCGGAACCAGCAGGCAAGCTTCACCAATGAAATAGCAGTGTCAGGTACCTCCCACACCAATGGTCTTACAGCATTATTCAGGGTACCGTAATACCCCTAATACCGATTACCACATTCACCCCCTGTTAAAAAAAGAGTCCGGCGAGGGTGGTGGTCTCGCGTTACACAGTGGTAGAGGTGTAGGTTATGGTGGTACCCGGTATACATTAGCACAGTGTTTTGCCTCGTTACATGTCTAGTTACAGTAATTATTTACTGTCATAATGAAGCAATTAGTTGATCGGGGGCCCTGGTCCTCCTCTGCGATCGTCGTAGCTTCGGCGGTGATCAGGCACCGGATCGGGCATCCGTGGCTCCGGGTGCGTGGCTTTGGTTTCTTCAGCAGCTTCATCACCCCTAGATGTGAACGGTGGGAGGACCGATCCACCTGGGAAGGGGGCGGCTGTGGGGTGCGCCGGTGGGAAGGAGGGTGGGGTCGGTGATGGAGGTGTGGGTGGGGATCCAGTGGGCGCCAGGTCCCGTAGGGAGACTGTATCCTGTCGGCCGTCGGGGTACGCCACGTAGGCGTACTGAGGGTTAGCGTGGAGGAGGTGGATCCTCTCGACCAATGGGTCCGACTTGTGCGCCTGCACGTGTTTGCGGAGCAGGATGGGTCCAGGAGCTGCCAGCCAGGTTGGGAGTGAGGTCCCGGAGGAGGACTTCCTAGGGAAGACAAGGAGACGTTCGTGAGGGGTTTGGTTGGTCGTGGTACACAGCAGTGATCGGATAGAGTGGAGAGGACCTCCTGCCAGCGGGAGACTGGGAGATTTCTGGACCATAGGGCCAGTAGGACAGTCTTCCAGACCGTTCCGTTCTCCCTCTCCACCTGCCCGTTTCCCCAGGGGTTGTAACTGGTTGTCCTGCTTGAGGCAATGCCCTTGCTGAGCAGGAATTGACCAAGTTCATGAAGGAGGACCCCCTATCGCTGTGTATGTAGGCGGGGAACCCAAACAGCATGAAGATACTGTGGAGGGCTTTTATGACGGTGGCTGCGGTCATGTCGGGGCAGGGGATGGCGAATGGGAACCGGGAGTACTCGTCAACCACGTTCAGGAAGTACGTGTTGCGGTCGGTGGAGGGGAGGGGGCCCTTTGAAGTCCATACTGAGGCGTTCAAAGGGACGGGAAGCCTTTATCAGGTGCGCTTTCTCTGGCCTGTAGAAGTGCGGCTTGCACTCCGTGCAGATTTGGCAATTCCTGGTGGCTGTCCTGACCTCCTCGATGGAGTAGGGCAGGTTGCGGGTCTTAATGAAATGGAAGAATCGGGTGACCCCTGGGTGGCAGAGGTCCTCGTGGAGGGCCCGGAGGTGGTCCACTTGTGCGTTGGCAAATGTGCCGTGGGATAGGGCATCAGGAGGCTCATTTAGCTTCCCGGGACGATACAAGATCTCATAGGTGTAGGTGGAGAGCTCAATCCACCATCGTAAGATCTTATCGTTAGAACATAGAACATAGAACGATACAGCGCAGTACAGGCCCTTCGGCCCACGATGTTGCACCGACATGGGAAGTCAAAAAACAAAAGCCATCTAACCTACACTATGCCATTATCATCCATATGCTTATCCGATAAACTTTTAAATGCCCTCAATGTTGGCGAGTTCACTACTGTTGCAGGTAGGGCATTCCACGGCCTCACCACTCTTTGCGTTCTTTATCTTGCCCCGCTGTGCATTATCGAACATGAAAGCAACCGACCGTTGGTCAGTGAGGAGAGTGAATCTCCTGCCGGCCAGGTAATGCCTCCAGTGCCGCACAGCTTCTACTATGGCTTGGGCCTCCTTTTCAAATGAGGAATGTGGGATTTCTGAAGCATGAAGAGTGTGTGAGAAGAAGGCCACGGGTCTGCCCGCTTGATTGAGGGTGGCCGCCAGAGGTATGTCGGATGCGTCGCTCTCGACTTGAAAGGGGAGGGATTCGTCGATTGCGTGCATCGTGGCCTTTGTGATGTCCACTTTGATGCGGCTGAAAGCCTGGCGAGCCTCTGCCGACAGGGGAAAAACTGTGGATTAAATTAGTGGGTGGGCCTTGTCCACATAGTTGGGGGCCCACTGGGCACAATACGAAAAAAATCCCAGGCAGCGTTTCAGGGCTGCTAAATGAGCCTCCTGATACACTATCCCGTGACACATGTGCCAACGCACAAGTGGACCGCCTCCGGGCCCTCCACGAGGACCTCTGCCACCCAGGGGTCACCCGATTCTTCCATTTCATTAAGACCCGCAACCTGCCCTACTCCATCGAGGAGGTCAGAACCGCCACCAGGAATTGCCAAATCTGCGCGGAGTGCAAGCTGCACTGCTACAGGCCAGAGAAAGCGCACCTGATAAAGGCTTCCCGTCCCTTTGAACGCCTCAGTATGGACTTCAAAGGGCCCCCTCCCCTCCACCGACCGCAACACGTACTTCCTGAACGTGGTTGACGAGTACTCCCGGTTCCCATTCGCCATCCCCAGCCCCGACATGACCGCAGCCACCATCATAAAAGCTCTCCACAGTATCTTCACGCTGTTTGGGTTCCCCGCCTACATACACAGCGATAGGGTGTCCTCCTTCATGAGCGACGAACTGTGCCAATTCCTGCTCAGCAAGGGCATTGCCTCGAGCAGGACGACCAGTTACAACCCCCGGGGACACGGGCAGGTGGCGAGGGAGAACGGAACGGTCTGGAAGACCGTCCAACTGGCCCTACGGTCCAGGAATCTCCCAGTCTCCCTCTGGCAGGAGGTCCTCCCGGATGCTCTCCACTCCATCCGGTCACTGCTGTGTACCACGACCAACCTCACGAACGTCTCCTTATCTTTCCTAGGAAGTCCTTCACCTGGCTGGCAGCTCCTGCACCCATCCTGCTCCGCAAACATGTGCGGGCGCACAAGTCGGACCCATTGGTCGAGAAGGTCCACCTCCTTCATGCTAACCCTCAATATGCCTACATGGCGTACCCCGACGGCCGACAGGATACGGTCTCCCTACGGGACCTGGCGCCCGCCGGATCCCCACCCACACCCCACCACCGACCCCACCCTCCTTCCCACCGGCGCACCCCACAGCCGCCCCCTTCCCAGGTGGATCGGTCCTTCCACCGGTCCCATCTAAGGGTGATGAAGAAGCCAAAGCCACGCTCCCGGAGCCACGGATGCCCGAGCTGGCGCCTGCATCACCGCCGAAGCTACAACGATCGCAGAGGAGGACCAGGGCCCCCGATCGACTAATTACTTCATTATGACTGTAAATAAATACTGTAAATAGTTGCAACTTGTAACGAGGTAAAACACTGTACTAATGTTTACCGGGTGCCACCATAGCCTACACCTCTACCACTGTATAACGCGAGACCACCACCCCAGCCGGACTCTTTTTTTAACAAGGTGTGAATGTGGTATTTGGTATAAGGGGTATTACAGTACCCTGGGTAATGCTGTAAGACCATTGTTGTGGGAGGTACCTGAGACTGCTTTATCATTGGTGGAGTCTGCCTGCTGGGTCCGCCCAGTAAGGCGGAGTATATGTGCCTGTGTCTCCCCAGCGCTGCATTCTGTACCTGTTCTGCTGGGGGAAACATCTAGTACAATAAAGCCTTCAATTGTCTCCAATCTCCATTCTGGAGTTATTGATCGAGCATCAGAAGGCAAATGTAATGTTAGCATTCATGTCAAGAAGGCTAGAATACAAGAGCAGGGATGTACTTGTGAGGCTGTATAATGCTCTGGACAGAACCCATTTGGAGTATTGTGAGCAATTTTGGAAGAGGGCGGAGAATGCCCCTCGATGCTTCTGTGGGGGGGGGGGGGCTCATACCCTAGCTTGTGCGGGGGGCCCTCCGTGGCCGTGGGGCTGTGGGAGGGAGTTCAGTGTTCTCGCTGATCAGGGTTGTAGCCATCTGGGATGGCCACTTCCCGATTACAAAATGGACACTTTGCAAAGATTGCAGGAAAATGGACAATACTGAGAAAACAAGCAGGTTCAGAGCTAGTCTGTATATTGGAGCAGCAGCTCCCAGACAAGACCAAAACTGGAGGCCCATTAGCATACTAATGGCCCATCTCCGGGAACACAAGAGTAACATTTGAGTAACCGATACTAAGGCAGACACCCCGGCACCAGAGGAGACCAGAACGAAGCAGGCCAACGACCATCTAGGACACGCCCAGCCATCAGGGCACCCACCCCTTTATTGGAAGAGATCAATATGAATGATCAAGAAACGACCCAATTGATTGGGGCCAAGTTCATGGCCTGCCCAAAAGAGCGCCAAGCCCCTTTGGGTATAAGAAGGAGCCCCCAAGAGAGAATCGTTCTCTTGGACCCAGCTCTCACCGAGGGGAGACCTGTCCACCAGCTGCACCAGAAACAAGTAAGTCCAACGTCAACACAAGCTACCAGACAGGCGTCAAAAGAACAAACAAAGAACAAAGAAATGTACAGCATAGGAACAGGCCCTTCGGCCCTCCAAGCCCGTGCCGACCATGCTGCCCTTAGCTGTTATCCCGTACCAGTTCCATCCCAGCAGCCTTAGAACAGAACGGCCATTGTTCCTCTGACTGAGTGGGCGCCCGAAGCTAAGTATAGGCTTTAGCAGTAGTGATAGTTTAGTCTATAGTATTTGTGCATGAGTATATTTAACTGTGTTTGTAAATAAATAAGCATTTGGCTTTGAACTAACTAACTGGTGTATCGAGTCTTTGATCAGTATTCGGTTTGAACCTTGTGGCGGTATCGAAAGATACCTGGCGACTCTAAAGCAAACGTAATTAGAATTAAGGAAGGCGACCATATTGACCGCCATATTCAGAGCCAATGAAAGAGAGCAACATTTAGCAACATTTACTGGCGACCTCTGACGGGACTCGACCTAGAAGTGGCCTAGTCACTCCGAGAGAACCCAAATTTGAATTGGAATCCAATTAGAAACAGAAAAACCACAAGTGTAAGAACAATACTGATCAAACCTCCGAGATTCCGAAGTTTGTTAATGCATGCGTACTATCAGGGATATAAGGTAAACCTGAGAGATTTTGTTGCGTAAAACCGTCGGGAGTTTTGTAGGCCGGAAATTAGCGTAAGCCGTACCCGTGTTTACATCACCACTTTATCACCCCCTGTTCCAAATTCAGTTGAGAACCCAGAGACAGAGAGAAAATGGCAATGATGGCAATGGAACGCCTTATGAACCCCCAAGAATTCGAGGTCGCAGCGACCAGTAGAGTAGCGTCCCCTATGGGAAGAAGAGATCAGAAAATATCTCAAAGGGAAAAGGTGACCCCTTTGGAGTGAATTCTGTGTCAATGACGAAACAGGTCCCGGGAGTATAGGACATACTTGCTGGGAGAACCTGTCAGAGATTCATAAGAAGCGCTTGGGGAAAGCTCGCAAGCCGATGGCAATCGTGTCCTGCTTGGCACAATTGCGAGGCACAGAGGAGGTCGTTAGGATGCTCCTTAGAGAGATTGAGGAGAGAGACAGAAATAGTGAGGGAGATGTGAGCGAATTTGAGAAGGAGAATAAGGAGTTAAGAGAACAGTTAGCAGCGAGGGACAGAGAGGTGGATGATGCCAAGAGGGCACACCAGTCTTGTCTCGCCCATTTGAGTAGTTTTCAGACCCAGTACGATAAGGCCTACCAGGACACGCAATGCGCGGTCTTGGTAAGACAAGAAACTGAGCAACAGGCAGAGCAGTTGCAGAAACAGTGCAACGACTTAAAAGCAGCCCTACGAGCGCTCTACACTTCCACGACGGAACAAAGGCAGAGCTCCATAGATCACGCAAATTGCCGGAAACAAATTGCAGAATTGCAATCTCTGCTTTCTGTCCAGAATGGGTTTCAAAGTATGTTTGGACCCCAGTTAGACCAGGAAAATGGCCCCGATTGGCAGGAGTTAAATGAAACTGCCCACAGATACGTACATGGGACATGTACGCAAGAAAAACCCCAGAAAAGGAAAGCACTGCAACCCCCGACTGAACAGGCAGAACACACCCCCATGAACCCTGTAACCACACTCCGCAGGGCTGCAGCAGAAGGAAACGCAGATTTCCAATATACAACCCTGTTAACCGTGACCCAATTACGGGACGCGTGTGGAATAATTACACCGTTCATTACCACATCAGACCCCCACCAGTTTTTCGCTAGAGTTAAACAGCAGGCTACCATGTACGGCCTGGACGAAAAGGAGCAAGTGAAGCTCACAGTTGTAAGCCTCGACCCTTCAGTCGTTCAGCCCTTCCCGACCCACAGAATGTAGGAGGAGGCACACTCCAAGAAATGCACACAGCAATCCTGGATGCGATCAGCTATAACAGCGGAGACTCCGTAGAAGGCCTAAACAAGTGTAGGCAAAAGAAAACAGAGCACCCCACAGCATTTGCTGGACGCTTGTGGATACATTTCACAGCAGTATTCGGAATGCTAGCCAGCGCCCATTTGTCCGCGGATAATATGGCCAAATGGACTTGAATCCTAGTCTCTCATGCGACAGAGGCAGGACAGAGAGCTTGCGCAAATTACGACCCCTCAGGCCAGGGCCACAACGAGAAATGGGTTTTGAAAAGATTGTCCCGCACTTGGGAACAATCCGTCCAAGGCAAAACCGCATTTGCAAAACCAGAGGAAGAGCAGGCAGACATGAATCCGGTCAGGACGCACCAGGACCCCGCATTGGTAAATGAGGGCAGGAACAGCCCACCGCAACCCAAATCCCATGAATGCTACAACTGTGGACAATTAGGACACTATGCACGAGAGTGCAACGTGCCCCAGAAACAGCAGAAACCCCAACAGAAAGGCACCCTGAATAAGAATAGGGCAAAGCCAATCCATAGCGTTACCGCCCGTTCAGAGAACGCAGACATGAACGGCACCGACTGACGGAGTTCGGGCTCCCCAACTTGGGTCTGCAACACCCTTTGGAACAAGTCCGGTGGACCGATCGTAGCAGGCAAAGTCCGGGGACACCCCGTAGAATTTCTTTGGGACACAGGAGGATCCCGCACCACACTCAATTCCTCCATGATGTTTCAGCGAGACACGTGACCCACAACAGACACCATCACACTCATCGGCTTTACAGGTCATTTACAACAAGGACACATCACAGCCCCCGTAGCGATACAAATAGGGAACATTATGACTAAACATCCCGTAGTTTTGGTCGATCTACCCCAGACAGCTGAACACATCCTAGGAATCGATTTTATGAGCTCCCATAACATCTCTTTTGATCTGGTTAATAAATGTGTTTGGAAAATGGCAAAGGCAGCACGAGCCCCCGCCACACTCACAGTTGGAGACTGTGCGAACAGAATTAGCGCAGTACGAGACTTCTGGTTCGACCCTCGAGCCATTAGTCAGGACAAACAAGTTAGGGAAGTCATGCAGCAACACAACGCAGCATTTTCACAGCACAAGCACGACTGTGGCAAGATCACTGGCTTGGTGAACATCACAGGTCCCGACCCCAGACCCCAAAAGCAGTACGGTTTTCCCCAAGAAGCAGAGGGAGAAATCTCAAAAGTAATACAGAGTCTGCTTGATCAAGGCGTACTCCGATCAGTAGCCTCCACAAATAATGCACCAATTTGGCCCGTCAGGAAACCCGATGGATCATGGCGACTGACCATTGATTACCGGGAGCTGAACAAAGTAACCTCAGTAGCAGCCCCCACTGTAGCCACAAGTCCCGAGACCATGCTTAAACAGGGACTCCAGTCAAAAGAAATGTTGGTTTTGGACATTAGCAACGGCTTTTGGTCTATTCCATTGGCTAAAACGTGCCAGTACAATTTCGCCTTTATATTCCAGGGACAATAATATACTAGGACGTGCCTTCCACAAGGCTTCCACAACTCCCCCTCCATTTTCCACCGACAGCTGGCAAATGGACTAGCAAAATTTTCCCGACCCGATTGTCTGGTCCAGTATGTAGATGACTTGCTACTACAGACAGACACAAAGGGAGAGCACATTTCGCTTCTCGCCGAACTCCTAGGACTCCTAAAACAGATTGGATGTAAAGTCAACCCCAAGAAGGCCCAGATTTTGCAGGAAAAAGTGATTTACTTGGGTACAGTAATCACTCATGGTAAACGCGAGATCGAGCAAAAAGAGAATTGACTCAATCGTCAAATTGCCCCTTCCCCATAACGTAACAGCCCTCCGGTCATTTTTAGGACTGGTTGGCTACTGCAGAAACCATATCGACGGTTTCGCCACAAAAGCAGCGCCCCTATCCGACCTTCTCAAGAAACAGGCACCTTGGGAATGGCTTCCACAGCACACGGATGCCGTAGATTACAGGTCCCAGATCCACTTTCCCCGTACGCAATTGAAGTAGCAAGCACTGACCGAACCCTTTCGGCCGTGCTCCTCCAGGAACGCCATGACCAATTACGCCCCGTGGCATACACCTCACGCGTGTTAGATCCTGTCGAGCAAGGATTTTCTGCCTGCGAAAGGCACCTACTCACAGTTTTTTGGGCAGCGCAGTATTTCGTCTACATTACAGGACTCAACCCCATCACCATTCTTACTGAACACACCCCAACACAGCTATTATTAGGCGGTCGATTTAAAGATGGCACAGTCAGCCAAATCCGCGCAGCCCGTTGGACTCTTCTTTTACCGGGACGGGACATTACAGTTAAAAGATCCAAGACCTACACTTTCCTAGCCGATAATTTGCAATATGCAGGTACCCCACATGAGTGTGAGATCATCACCACAAAACACAACACAGGCCCATTTATACCTAAATCAGCTCCCAGGAAAGCAGGTAATACACCCCAGAGACCCCAGCCCACAGACACGTGCGCACCCCTGAAAATATATGTGGATGGCTCCTCCACAGTTTTGAATGGAAAGAGAATCACCGGTTGCGGCATTTATATAGAGGACGCTCAGGGACGCTCCCTTGACGAGATGTCATTAAAGTTGCCAGGCTCGCAGGCAGCAGAACTGGCAGCCATAGTGTACATTGTAGACCACCCTGTCTCGTTTCCGACCCCTGCGGACATCTATTTGGACAGTTTATATGTCTGTAATAGTTTAACAGAATTCCTACCCTTGTGGGAAGCTAGAGGATTTGTTTCCGCAGACGGAAAGCCCCTACCCTCAGCCCCATTACTCCAGCATATCCTAGAGACAGCTAAAGATAGGAGATATGGTACAATTAAGGTTCGCAGTCATGACCGTTCTTCCCCCCCGATAATGTTAAAGCAGACGCCCTAGCGAAGGCAGGTTCCAGACATGGTTACTTTTGGAACTCCCCGAGAGCACCCCAGTACACGCGGTTCAGGTCTCACAGACCAAGATTCAGGATCTAGCGAAAGCCCAAAAGGAAGATGAAAAGCTCAGGGAAGTTTTAAAAGGAACCTTCCCAGCCCCGTACGATAAGTTTAAAAACACAATCACCACACATGACGGTGTGATTTTGAAAGACGGCATTTATGTAGTTCCCAGCCAGGACAGGAACCAGATTATTTGTCAGTTCCATGATAATCATGGACACCAAGGCATCTGCTGGTGGCCTGATTTAAAAGCCGATGTTACTCACTACATTGAAAATTGCTTGATCTGTGCCCAGAACAATCCGGACAGATGTGCAAGACAGGCTCAGCTTAGTCACACCCGCCCCGTTAATGGCCCCTGGACGAATTTGCAGATAAACTACATAGGACCCCTACCCCCCTGCAGAAATGGTTATAAGTATGTGTTGGTGGTCATCGACACCTTCACAAAATGGGTGGAAGCTTTTCCATCCAGAACGAATACGGCCAAAACAACAGCTAAAATCCTAACACAGCACATCTTTACAAGATGGGACCTCCCACGCAGTATAGAGTCTGATCAAGGCTCCCATTTTACAAGACGATTAATGAAGAACGTACTCACAATTTTCGGAATCAGGCAGAAAGTTCACATATCCTAGCACCCCCAGTCAAGCGGCATTGTAGAGAGGATGAACAGAACTCTAAAAGCCACCCTCAGGAAAATGGTACAACAGAACAACAGCACCTGGGATTCATTTCTCCCATTTGCATTGATGTTCTTAAGAAACACGGTATCCACGTCCACAGGACCCCCCCCCCCCCCCCCCCCCCCCACACCCTCATGACCGGACGCCCCATGAAAGGGACAGAGTATTTATTAGGACTGGATTTGGCCAGCCCCGCAGTCACTGCCCTCACGCATGAAAATGCTGTACAACAGCTTATTGAAAATATAAAGGCAGCCCAGCCCGCAGCAGCTGTGAGACTTGGGGCCAGGAGGGAACAAAGCAAGGCTTGTTTCGATAAAACAGTACACACCACTGAGTTTGTAGTAGGGCAGCAAGTGATGCTTTCCCTATACAACTCCAGTTCATTCCTTTCCCACAAATTTTCCGGACTCCATTTCAGCCCCTCGGTATACAAGATCACATATCCCAATGGCAAGTCTGCGTGGTTTCACATAAACCAGCTCAAGGCTTATGGCTCGCAGAACAACCATTCACACCACATCTTGCTCGCGGCAGCAGACGAGCACGCCCCGCCCACAGATGATGTATTCCTACCCTCCCCCAGCCAGTCCAGCCCGTCCTCAGACACATCTTCAACTCCACCCCCAGAGGCACGGCTCCGCCTCTCCCTTCCTTCAACCAGCAGCAACGGCGACAGTGATAGTGATAGCAATGACGACAGCCACAGCACACCACGTTATGATTATACCCCTGTACCAGGCCCCACTCCCAGCGAATCCGAGCATGATTCCAGCGACCCCTTCGAAGTCACATACATCAAAGCCCCTGACCCAGACCCACCGCCCGACGATTACGGATTACAACCTAGCAGCTCCAAATTCGACACACGATTCTGGCACCGCAACAATTCGTTCAGGCTCATCCGGAATGATGAGATGGACCCCAATTCACCCCAAGTAGCTGTAGCCAAACTACTCCAGTCAAGAGTATGGCAGGCAGGAGAAGATGATGACATAGAGTCTGACTCCCACCAAACGAATCCCTTTGCGACCCTGTTCGCTACTGAGCAATGAGGTGTCCACATGATGGTAAAAAGGAACCGATGGAGAGGTACGGTGTCCTTTCTGATGGAACCTGCACCATGTTGTTGTATGTTTGTTCGTTTAATGTACATGTTTGTTGTTTGTGAATTTGAAAGTTTTTCATAGCCCCACGCCACCACTCTTTTGACGCCCAATGGCTGTTAATGGAACAAGTTTGTCAACAGACAACCGTTCAGAGGAACTAGTTTGTCGGCAGACACCGCTACTCTTCTGATTCGATCATGTAGCCACCTGGGTTGGCCACTTCCCGACTTAAAATGGAGAACTGCAAAGGCTGAAGGGAAATTCAGCCAACACAGGCAAAGACTAGCAAATACAGAAATCATGTATATTGTAACCCGCAAAACAACCAGACAGCACTGAAACCAGCAGCCATCTGCATTGTAATGAGCGATTCCAAGGCACAATGGCAACAGTTAAGGTGAATAAAGCCAAGCCAGACTCTTCAGCGCCAGCAGGAGCCAAGACAAAGGAAGGCTAACGGACACTTAGGGACCGCCCAGCGATCAGGGAACCGCTCCAGCATTGGAGAAATCGATCCAAGTGATCGGACCGTAGTCCAATCACTTGGAACCAGGTACGGGGACCGCCCCGAAGGGCAGGAAGCCCCTGGGGACTATAAAGTAAAGCCCCCAAGTTCAAATCGTCCTTCTTTGGCAGGGTCACTCAGCAGCTTGAATCAACCCGTGAGAATGAACTGTCTCAGCTGCCGCCAACCAAGTAAGTCTCAAGTCAACGCTCGCTATGAGATAGGCGCTCCTAGCTACAAGTCCATACCAGCTTTTGAATCCTGCAGACTCAGAACCCGAACGAAAGGCCATTTGTTCCCCTGACCTGGTGGGCCAGTCCGAAGCTAAGTATTGGCCTTTTAGTGATAGGAAAAGCCTAGAAAGTAGAGTTTATGCATGAGTAGCGATTTACTGTGTATAATAAATGTGTTTTAAAAAAATATATATTTTTATTCTCCTCCTTTTTCACATTTTCTCCCACATTTACACCCATCAACAATAAACAATAATCAGCAAGATATGTCAATCCCCATAATAACAACGATCCCATCCGCCCACCAACCCCCAAACATCAGCCTGCATGTTTACATAAACAAATGACAAAAAGGAATCAGGGATTACCCGTAGTCACCCTTAATCTACACAGCCCCCCCCCCCCAACTAATGTTCGATGTTATCCAGTTCTTGAAAGTACTTAATAAATAGTGCCCAGGACTTGTAGAACCCCTCCGAGCTTCCCCTCAGTTCGAACTTAACCTTCTCAAGGGTCAAGTATTCCAACAGGCCCCCCCACCACGCCAGGGCACTGGGTGGAGAGGCTGCTCTCCATCCCAGCAGGACCCGCCTTCGGACGATCAACGAGGCGAAGGCTATGATATCTGCCTCCGCACCCGTTTCCAACCCTGGCTGATCCAACACCCCGAATATGGCCTCCTGGGGACCCGGGTCCAGTTTCACGTGCACCACCTTGGAAATTACACGAAACACCTCCTTCCAGTACTCCCCTAGCTTTGGACAGGACCAAAACATATGAACGTGATTAGTGGGGCCCCCCCCGCAACGCTCACACACATCATCTACTCCTTCAAAAAATCGGCTCATCCTCGCCCTCGTGAGCTGTGCTCTATATACCACCTTCAGCTGTATCAGCCCCAACCTCGCACATGAGGTGGAGGCATTCACTCTCCGGAGCACCTCACACCAGACCCCCTACTCTATAACCTCTCCCAGCTCTTACTCCCACATTGCTTTGATCCCTTCCAGTGGTGCCTTATCCTCTTCCAGAGTAGCTCCGTACACCGCTGACACTGCCCCCTTCTCCAGTCCCCCTTGTCGTCAACACCTCCTCCAGCAATGTGGAGGCCGGTTCCTCTGGAAGCTCTGTATCTCCTTCCTGGCAAAATCCCGAACCTGCATGTACCTAAACACTTCTCCCTGCTCTAGCCATACTTTGCTTCCAGCTCCCTCAATCCTGCAAACCAACCCCGAAGAAACAAATCTTTCAGCGTCTTAATCCCGTTCTCTTCCCATTTCCGAAAACTTCCATCCCACCTCCCTGGCTCAAATCTGTGGTTCCCCCGAATTGGCATTTCCCTTGACCCTAACCCCAACCCGAAGTGTTGGCGAAACTGTCTCCAGATTTTCAATGAAGCTATTATTACCGGACTCCCTGAATATTTCCCCGGAGCTATCGGGAGCGGTGCTGTTGCAAGTGCCTTCAGCCCCGACCCCCTGCACAAACTCTCCTCCATTCTGACCACTGAGAATCAACCCCTCTGACCCAGCTCCGCACTTTCTCCACGTTCGCTGCCCAGTAGTAGTACAACAGGTTCGGGAGACCCAAAACCCCTGCCTGCCTTCCCCTCTGTAGCAGCACCTTTCTCACTCTGGCCACCTTCCCTCCCCATATGAATGAGGTAATCCTTCCCTCAATCTCCTGAAAAATGACTTTGGCAGGAAAATCGGTAGGCATTGAAAAATAAACAGGAATCGCGGCAACACATTCATTTTAACCGCCTGTACCCGACCTGCCAGTGACAGAGGAAGGCCATCCCATCTTGCCAGATCGGCTTTCACTCTCCCCCACCAAACTAGTGATGTTGTACCTGCGAAGCCTCCCCCATTCCCGGACAACCTGCACCCCCAGATACCTAAAATGAGTCCCAGCTCTACGGAATGGCAGCCCCCCCCACCCCTGCCCCCACCCCCCCCCCGGCCGAGACACCACAAAATACTCACTCTTGTCCAGGTTCAACTTGTACCCCCGAGAAAGACCCAAATACCCACAGTAGCTCCAATGTTCCTCCTATCGACGCACTCGGCTCCGACACATACAGCAGCAAGTCGTCGGCATATAAGGACACCCTATGCTCTATCCGCACCCCCCCCCCCCCCCCCCCGCACTATTCACCTTTCCATGCTCCTGAACTTCTCAATGCTCAATCGCAAGTGCAAACAGTAGGGGGACATAGGACATCCCTGTCTCGTCTCACGGTGGAGAGAAATGTATCTCAAACTGATATTATTTGTGCGGACACTCGCACTTATATAATAGCTTTACCCAGTTCACAAACCTTGGTCCAATCCCAAACCGCTCCAGCACCACCATCAGGTATAATAAATGTGTTTTGGATTTGAATCTTACTAATTGGTGTGTCAAGTTATTGATCATTACTTGAACTTGAACCTCGTGGCGGTATCATAAAGATACCTGGCGACTCTAGAGCAAAGGTTAAACAAACAGAGCAAATTACGAATTAAGAGCCAACCAAAAGTTAGCAACAATCACGAAGGGCAGCCCCCCATGACGGCCACATTCTTACCCGTTCTTGCTGGTCACTCAGGCAGTGGAGAAACGGCACTGGTCCCCGCCCTGCCTGAGGACCCCCCTCTGGTCAGCTACACTCGGGTAGAGCACAAACGGCACTGGTCACCGTCCTACCCGGGGAATCCACCCATTTCTTACCTGCCGTGGCCCATACGTACCCCATTTTGGCACTTTCAGTTTGAAATTCTTTTGTTTGTTTCTGGCGACCCTCTAGGTTGCTTCCGTATGCTATTTACATCCTCAAACACTTGGATGGTAGATCGCACAGGCTGCGAGACGGCTCGCACTGTGTCAGTATTTTTCTCAGATGTCTTGTCCAAACATTCGGTTTAAAAAAAAATGAGGGAGTCACAGGTGGTGACCAATTATAATGGGTAATTGGCATCAAAGGACAGACAGACAGACATTCGAGATCTTAAGCAAGATAATAACTGATATTATGCTTGTGTTCACAGAACTTCGGAACCTCAGGAACCCAGAGGAAGAAAAGGAAGAAGACAGAAAAAAAGGAAAAATGAAGACGACCTTCATGTTTTTTACCTGGATCTTAGCGGGATCCCTTCAGTTGTGCACGGATGCTACCCCCCTGACCCCTACCACACAGGCCGTGAATGATTCCCACCCCTGCCATACACTGTACCCCCGAGATAGTTAACCCCGAGATAGTTAACCAGGAGTGTCGATGAGGATTGAGGATAGTGCAGTTGATGTAGTTCATATGGATTCTAGAAAAACCTTTAACAAGGTCCCACATGGGAGACTTATAAAAAAGGCAAATGCACATGGAATACAAGGTAAATTCATAAGGTGGATTCATAATTGGCTTAGTTGTAGGAGACAGAGGGTGATGACAGATGGCTGCTTCAGTGACTGGAAGTCAGTGTCCAGTGGCGTACCACAGGGATCTGTGCTGAGTTATTATTCTTCATTTATATAAATTATAAACAACATTAATGACTATGTGGGGGAAAGGATCAGTAGGTTTATGGATGACGCAAAGGTAGGCAGGCCGAGTGGTTAACAGTGAGGCTGAGTGTCTTGGGTTACAGGACGATATAGACTGGATGGTCAAATGGGCGGAAAAGTGAGGTGATACACTTTGGATGGAGAAATTTTACGAGGAAGTACTCAATGAACAGCATGAGAGTAGGGAGCTCCAAGGAACAAAAGGACCTTGGCATGTTGGCCCATAGAGCTCTGAAGATGGGGGGGGGGGGGGGGGGGGGGCAGGTTAATAGGGTGGTGAAAAAGGCATATGGGACACTTGCCTTTATCAACCGAGGCATAGATGACAAAAGCAGGGAGGTTATGTTGATGTTATATAAAACTTTGGTGAGGCCACAGCTGGAGTACTGTGTGCAATTCTGGTCGCCACATTACAGGAATGCTAGAAAAATACAGCACAGAACAGGCCCTTCGGCCCACGATGTTGTGCCGAACCTTTGTCCGAGATTAATCATAGATTAGCATTGAATTTACAGTGCAGAAGGAGGCCATTCGGCACTTTGAGTCTGCACCGGCTCTTGGAAAGAGCCACCCTACCCAAACTCAACACCTCCACCCAACACCAAGGGCAATTTTGGACACTAAGGGCAATTTATCGTGGCCAATCCACCTAACCTGCACATCTTTGGACTGTTGGAGGAAACCGGAGCACCCGGAGGAAACCCACGCAGACACAGGGAGGACGTGCAGACTCTGCACAGACAGTGACCCAAGCCGGAATCGAACCTGGGACCCTGGAGCTGTGAAGCAATTGTGCTATCCACAATGCTACTGTGCTGCCCATAAGAACAAATAAATCTACATTATATCATTTTACCGTAATCCATGTACCTATCCAATAGCTGCTTGAAGGTCCCTAATGTTCCGACTCAACTACTTCCACAGGCAGTGCATTCCATGCCCCCACTACTCTCTGGGTAAAAAACCTACCTCTGATATCCCTCCTATATCTTCCACCTTTCACCTTAAATTTATGTCCCCTTGTAATGGTTTGTTCCACCCGGGGAAAAAGTCTCTGACTGTCTACTCTATCTATTCCCCTGATCATCTTATAAACCTCTATCAAGTCGCCCCTCATCCTTCTCCGTCTAATGAGTAAAGGCCTAGCACCCTCAACCTTTCCTCGCAAGACCTACTCTCCATTCCAGGCAACATCCTGGTAAATCTACTTTGCACCTTTTCCAAAGCTTCCACATCCTTCCTAAAATGAGGCGACCAGAACTGTACACAGTACTCCAAATGTGGCCTTACCAAAGTTTTGTACAGCTGCATCATCACCTCACGGCTCTTAAATTCAATCCCTCTGTTAATGAACGCTTGCACACCATAGGCCTTCTTCACAGCTTTTGCCACTTGAGTGGCAACTTTCAAAGATGTATGAACATAGACCCCAAGATCTCTCTGCTCCTCCACATTGCCAAGAAATCTACCGTTAACCCTGTATTCCTCATTCATATTTGTCCTTCAAAATGGACAACCTCACACTTTTCAGGGTTAAACTCCATCTGCCACGTCTCAGCCCTTCTCTGCATCCTATCTATGTCTCTTTGCAGCCGACAACAGCCCTCCTTACTATCCACAACTCCACCAATCTTCGTATCATCTGCAAATTGACTGACCCACCCTTCAACTCCCTCTTCCAAGTCATTAATGAAAATCACAAACAGCAGAGGACCCAGAACTGATCCCTACGGTACACCACTGGTAACTGGGATCCAGGCTGAATATTTGCCATCCACCACCACTCTCTGACTTCTATCGGTTAGCCAGTTCGTTATTCAAGTGGCCAAATTTCCCACTATCCATGCCTCCTTACTTTCTGCAGAAGCCTACCATGGGGAACCTTATCAAATGCCTTACTAAAATCCATGTACACTACATCCAGTGCTTTACCTTCATCCACATGCTTGGTCACCTCCTCAAAGAATTCGATAAGACTTGTAAGGCAAGACCTACCCCTCACAAATCCGTGCTGACTATCCCTAATCAAGCAGTGTCCTTTCCAGATGCTCAGAAATCCTATCCTTCAGTACCCTTTCCATTACTTTGCCTACCACCGAAGTAAGACTAACTGGCCTGTAATTCCCAGGGTTATCCCTAGTCCCTTTTTTGAACAGGGGCACAACATTCGCCACTCTCCAATCCCGTGGTATCACCCCTGTTGATAGTGAGGACGAAAAGATCATTGCCAATGGCTCTGCAATTTCATCTCTTGCTTCTCATAGAATCCTTGGATATATCCCGTCAGGCCGGGGGACTTGTCTATCCTCAAGTTTTTCAAAATGCCCAACACATCTTCCTTCCTAACAAGTATTTCCTCGAGCTTACCAGTCTGTTTCACACTGTCCTCTCCAACAATATGGCCCCTCTCATTTGTAAATACAGAAGAAACGTACTCGTTCAAGACCTCTCCTATCTCTTCAGACTCAATACACAATCTCCCGCTACTGTCCTTGATCGGACCTACCCTCGCTCTAGTCATTCTCATATTTCTCACATATGTGTAAAAGGCCTTGGGGTTTTCCTTGATCCTACCCGCCAAAGATTGTTCATGCCCTCTCTTAGCTCTCCTAATCCCTTTCTTCAGTTCCCTCCTGGCTATCTTGTATCCCTCCAATGCCCTGTCTGAACCTTGTTTCCTCAGCCTTACATAAGTCTCCTTTTTCCTCTTAACAAGACATTCAACCTCTCTTGTCAACCATGGTTCCCTCACTCGACCATCTCTTCCCTGCCTGACAGGGACATACATATCAAGGACACGTAGTACCTGTTCCTTGAACAAGTTCCACATTTCACTTGTGTCCTTCCCTGACAGCCTATGTTCCCAACCTATGCACTTCATTTCTTGTCTGACAACATCGTATTTACCCTTCCCCCAATTATAAATCTTGCCCTGTTGCACGCACCTATTCCTCTCCATTACTAAAGCGAAAGTCACAGAATTGTGGTCACTATCTCCAAAATGCCCCACCACTAACAAATCTATCACTTGCCCTGGTTCATTACCAAGTACTAAATCCAATATTGCCCCTCCTCTGGTCGGACAATCTACATACTGTGTTAGAAAAGCTTCCTGGACACACTGCACAAACACCACCCCATCCAAACTATTTGATCTAAAGAGTTTCCACTCAATATTTGGGAAGTTAAAGTCACCCATGACTACTACCCTGTGACTTCTGCACCTTTCCAAAATCTGTTTCCCAATCTGTTCCTCCACATCTCTGCTACTATTGGGGGGCCTATAGAAAACTCCTAACAAGGTGACTGCTCCTTTCCTATTTCTGACTTCAACCCATACTACCTCATTAGGGTGATACTCCTCGAACTGCCTTTCTGCAGCTGTTATACTATCTCTAATTAACAATGCCACCCCCCCCACCTCTTTTACCACCCTCCCTAATCTTATTGAAACATCTATAACCAGGGACCTCCAACAACCATTTCTGCCCCTCTTCTGTCCAAGTTTCCGTGATGGCCACCACATCGTAGTCCCAAGTACCGATCCATGCCTTAAGTTCACCCACCTTATTCCTGATGCTTCTTGCGTTGAAGTATACACACTTCAACCCATCTCCGTGCCTGCAAGTACTCTCCTTTGTCAGTGTTCCCTTCCCCACTGCCTCATTATACGCTTTGGCGTCCTGAATATCGGCTACCTTAGTTGCTGGACTACAAATCCGGTTCCCATTCCCCTGCCAAATTAGTTTAAACTAAACTAAGAGCACTAGAAAACCTCCCTCCCAGGATATTGGTGCCCCTCTGGTTCAGATGTAACCCGTCCTGCTTGTACAGGTCCCACCTTCCCCAGAATGCGCTCCAATTATCCAAATACCTGAAGCCCTCCCTCCTACACCATTCCTGCAGCCACGTGTTCAACTGCACTCTCTCCCTATTCCTTGCCTCGCTATCACGTGGCACCGGCAACAAACCAGAGATGACGACTCTGTCTGTCCTGGCTTTTAACTTCCAGCCTAACTCCCTAAACTTGTTTATTACCTCCACACCCCTTTTCCTACCTATGTCGTTGGTACCAATGTGCACCACGACTTCTGGCTGCTCCCCCTCCCCCTTAAGGATCCTGAAGACACGATCTGAGACATCCCTGGCCCTGGCACCCGGGATGCGATTACACTGGAGCGGGTGCAGAGGAGATTCACCAGGATGTTGCCTGGGATGGAACATTTAAGTTATGGAGAGAGGCTGGATAAGATTGGGTTGTTCTCATTGGAGCAGAGAAGACTGAGGGGTGACCTGATCGAGGTGCACAAGATTATGAGGGGCATGGACAGGGTGGATAGGGAGCAGCTGTTCTCATTAGTTGAAGGGTCAGTCACGAGGGGACACAAGGCAGGAGGTTTGGGGGGGGTGAGGAAAAACCTTTCTACCCAGAGGGTGGTGACGGTCTGGAACGCGCTGCCTGTGAGGGTGGTAGAGATGTGTTGCCTCACATCCTTTAAAAAGTACTTGGATGAGCACTCGAAATGTCATAACATTCAAAGTTATGGGCCAAGTGCTGGAAAATGGGATTAAGTGGGCAGATCAGGTGTTTTTTATATGTCGGCGAAGACTCAGTGGTCCGTAGGGCAACTTGTGCACTGTATTTTCTGTGATTCTGAATTCCGCCCAGTGGCTCCAAGAAACTCCATTAACCCAGAGCCTAGGCAACGTGGGACCATTGCTCCTCTGTGCCTGACAGGTTCCATGAATGACTGGTCCAATATCTGTCTACTAATAAGAGAATCACAAAAGTCTTACCTTTAAATAACTGAAGAAAACATCACAATTACCTTCTGGGAAGTTCATTAAGCTTCTTCCTGGTTTGAATCAATATAATTATGTTTTCTGCGATATAGAAATCTAGATATGACTGATCATGACATTAGCAGCTGAATGCAGACTGTGTACCTAACAATCCTCTGCCATTGTAAGTCATTATTTTCTTTATTTTAAATAGACTAGTGCCTTCACTAAAATAACAGGCCTTTCTATCCTCTTATTTCCCTGATAAGCAGCTGCACTCTTGCAGAAGGCAATCCCTGACACAGGTATTCAAGGTGCCATCGCAGAACCTGAACTGAGATTGTGGAGACGGAGAAGTGCCACTCGCCATGAGAGGGGTTAGGTTTGGCAGAATCTCCTGCACTTTGATGTTATACAACACATTTCTGAGCATTGTGCTATTTTGACCTTTGCTGTTAGTTTGATGTGAATAGGAAAGGTTGTAATGAAAACAATAACTATTTTTACTTGCATTTCTGTGTCCCTGCTGTCATTTATTTCTCATCAGCCACGAATGAAACAGCACAGCTGGTCCATTCCAGGTCACGGTTCCATGCTATGATATAATTGAAGGATTTCCCACAGTGATGCTACATCAGGCTGTCATAATATACACCAGGATATCATGGTGCAGACACACACACACTGATGGACACACAGCGGGACCAATCAATACACACAACACCGCAGCCAATCACCAGTTAGAGCGCACGCACTATAAAGACAGGGGGCATCAGAGTTCCCGCTCAGTCGAGATGCAGCCTCCTAGTAGGACAGAGCTTACAGCTTGCAGCACAGATCTTCACCATGTGCTGAGTGCATAGACTGGTTAAGACAGGCATAGGTCTTCAGTTTAATCTACTATCATGTTAACCCACAGTGAAAGTATGTTCAACAGTTTCTGACTTAATAAAATAGTGTTGCACTATTTGAAGTGTTGGTGGCCTGTATGTGTTCCATGGATCCCGAGCACCCAACACATCATGGTACCAGGAGTTCAGGGATATTAGAACTTCTTAGACCTACCCGCAAGTGATCTGCCTTCCACCAGCATACCGTCATCCTGCAAAATGGACAGCGACTGCCCGCCGCCGCTGCTCCGCATCACCGGTAACCTAGGGGCCAACTGGAAGATATTCAAACAACGCTTCAAGCTCTACCTTGACGCCACAGACCGGAAGGATGCCTCGGACACCAGGAAGGTCGCTCTCTTCCTATCCACGGCAGGGGAACATGCCATCCACATTTTCAATTCTCTCACCATTGCGGATGATGAAGATAAAGCAAAGTTCAAGACGGTCCTCCTCAAGTTTGACAGTCACTGCAGCATAGAGGTGAATGAAAGTTTTGAGCGCCATGTATTCCAACAGCGTTTGCAGGGTAAGGAAGAACCTTTCCAGTCCTTTCTCACCCACCTCCGCATCCTTGCGCAGTCCTGTAGTTACGGGCCCACCTCCGACTCCATGATACGCGACCAGATCGTTTTCCGTGTTCAGTCGGACCCCCTCCTCAAGGTGAAGCAGCTCACCCTAGCGATTGCCATCGAGAACTGCGTGCTACACGAAAACATCACTAGTCGGTATTCCCACATCCAAGTGGCTGAAACGGCACAGCAAGGTCCCCACGAGGCAGAATGGGTCCAAGCAATCGAGCAACTCCAGGGCCTCAGCCTGGATGACGGCGGCCATTTTGCGCACTTTTCGCGGACTCCCGTGCTTGTGCACACCGAACAAGGGGACGGCGACGTTGACGAACGTAATGCGCAGGCGCGCACCATGTACGACCGCACCGTGCATGCGCGGTGGCGCAGCGAACGTACTGACGCTACGACGTGCGGCAACTGTGGCTCTGCCCACTTAAAGCGGCAATGCCCTGCCAAATCCCGACAATGCCTGAGATGTGGCAAACCTGGCCACGATGCTACTTTATGCAGAGCAGCTCAGCCTGCCAACTCATATCGCTTCAGCCAGCCTTGCAGGAATGTCTGGGCCATTCAACCCACGGTCACCGAGTCCGATGCGGACCTACTGCCCGATATTGACACCGAGGACCTGAAGGCGCCTTTTCGAGTCGGTATCGTTACAAAAAACAGGCTGTCCCCGAAGCAAAGAATCCAGCCTCTATCGGTATACAGCATCGATCCACAAGGTGAGTGGCGTGCCACCCTGACGGTCAACCGGTCCCAAATACGATTCCGCCTGGACACTGGTGCCTTCGCCAATCTCTTTGCACGGTCTGACCTCCAAAGCCTTTGTGTCAAACCAGCCATCCTGCCAGCAGCCTGCCAGGTATTAGATTACAATGGCAATGCCATTGCTGCCAGCGGCTCATGCCAACTTGAAGTGACGCACAGGTCACGCAAAGCCATCCTTCCCTTTGAAATCATGGGCTCCTCGAAGGCCTCCCTGCTTGGCGTGCAGGCATGCAAGCTGTTGAACCTAGTTCAGAGAGTTCACTCTCTTTCTCCTGCTGGCGCGTCTGCCTTTCAGGACACCGAATTCAGGGCGCAACTCGATGCCATTATCAACCAGTACCACGATGTCTTCGAGGGCATGGGCATGCTCCCGTACACCTACAAGATTTTATTAAAACCGAATGCAACGCCTGTGGTGCACGCACTTCGCAGGGTCCCAGCACCCCTGAAGGACCGCCTCAAGCAGCAGCTGCAGGACCTCCAGAACCAAGGAGTGATTTCCAAAGTCACGGAACCGACCGACTGGGTCAGTTCCATGGTATGTGTAAAAAAGCCTTCCGGCGAATTGAGAATTTGCATTGATCCCAAGGATCTAAATCGCAATATCATGAGGGAGTATTATCCAATTCCCAAGCGCGAAGAGCTCACATGTGAGATGGCTCGCGCCAAGCTCATCACCAAACTCGACGCCTCAAAAGGATTCTGGCAAATCCAGCTCGATAAATCCAGCAGGAAACTCTGCACATTTAATACCCCCTTTGGCAGATATTGTTACAACAGGATGCCGTTTGGGATCATATCTGCTTCAGAAGTGTTCCATAGGATTATGGAAGAAATGACGGAAGGCATTGAAGGTGTTTGCGTCGATGTCGACGACATAATCATTTGGTCCACCACCCTGCAGGAGCATGTCAGTCGCCTCCAGCGCGTATTCAAACGTATACATGAGCATGGCCTCCGCCTCAACAATGCTCTTTTGGTCAGACGGAACACAAGTTCCTCAGGGACCACATCTCCCAATTGGGTGTGCAGCCGGATGCAGACAAGGTAGCTGCTGTCACAGCTATGAAAACACCAGAGGACACGAAGGCGGTCCTCCGATTTCTGGGCATGGTCAATTTTTTAGGGAAATTTATCCCTCACCTTGCCTCTCATACCACGGCTCTCAGGAACCTGGTCAGGAAGACGACAGACTTCCAATGGCTCCCTGCCCACGAGCGCGAATGGAGGGAACTCAAAACAAAACTCACCACGGCCCCGGTCTTAGCTTTGTTTGATCCAGCAAAGGAGACCAAAATTTCGACCGATGCCAGTCAATCCGGCATTGGGGCAGTGCTCCTTCAACGTGATGAGGCCTCATCATGGGCTCCCGTTGCATATGCGTCATGTGCCATGACCCCCACGGAGCAGCGCTACGTGCAGATAGAAAAGGAATGCCTGGGCCTTCTGACTGGTTGGTTAAGTTTCACGATTATGTCTACGGACTTCCTCAATTCACCGTCGAGACCGACCATCGCCCGCTGGTCAATATAATACAGAAAGACTTGAACGACATGACGTCTCGCCTCCAGTGTATTCTTCTCAAGCTCCGCCGATATGACTTCCAGCTGGTATACACCCCAGGCAAAGACCTCATCATTGCTGACGCTCTCTCCAGGGCAGTCAACACTCCATGTGACCCAGCGGGATTTGTCTGCCAGGTTGACGCCCATGTGGCATTCACGACCTCCAATCTACCTGCCACGGATGAACGCCTCGTCCAAATTCGCCGCAAGACAGCGGCTGACCCTTTGCTACAGCGTGTCATGCACCACCTAACGGACGGGTGGCTCAAGGGCCAATGCTCTCAGTTCTATAATGTCAGAGATGATCTGGCGGTAGTCGATGGGGTTCTTCTAAAACTGGACCGCATTGTCATCCCGCATAGCATGCGCCCGCTCGTCCTGGAACAGCTACACGAGGGCCATCTTGGCATGGAAAAGTGCCGCCGACAGGCCCGAGAGGCAGTGTACTGGCCCGGCATTAATGTGGACATAGCCAACACCGTGCTCAACTGCCCCACTTGTCAGCGCTTCCAGCCGGCCCAACCACGTGAGACCCTGCAGCCCCATGAGTTGGTCACGTCACCTTGGACCAAGGTGGGCATCGACTTGTTCCACGCGCTGGGTAGAGACTATGTCCTGATCGTGGACTACTTTTCGAATTACCCGTAGGTGATCCCGTTGCACGACATCACCTCGTCTGCAGTCATTCGTGCCTGTAAAGAAACCTTTGCTCGACACGGCATCCCGCTCATGGTTATGACGGACAATGGCCCTGCTTCGCCAGCCAGGAATGGTCCAACTTTGGCAGGCGGTATAATTTTGCCCATGTGACGTCCAGTCCCCTGTACCCCCAATCCAACGGCAAAGTGGAGAAGGGAGTACACATAGTCAAACGGCTTCTCTGCAAGGCTGCCGATGCTGGGTCCGATTTCTACCTTGCCTTGCTGGCCTATCGCTCTGCCCCACTGTCCACTGGCCTGTCGCCAGCCCAGTTACTCATGGGTCATACCCTGAGGACGACGTCCATTCATATCCCAGACCTCGACCACGTTCCGGTCCTTCGCTGGATGCAGCTGTCTCGTGCACAGCACAAGGCGGCTCATGACTCCCGTGCAGCTGATCTCCCTGTTCTGTCTCCAGATGACAACGTCCGCGTCCATCTTCCGGATGGTGGCTGGTCTGCAACCGCTGTTGTCCTTCGGCAGGTGGCCCCCCGCTCGTTCCTGGTTCGTCTACCGGATGGCTCTATTCTGCACCGCAATCGACGTGCCCTTCGTCTCATTCCACGCTCGCTACGTGATCCTCCACTGTCGCCTCGCCCTCCTGCTGACCCTGCCACGGACAATGCAGAGCTCCCTGTCACTCTGCATCCCCCTGACTCTGACGCAGTCCAGCCCGCTCCTGAACCGGCGGCTCTCGACCCACCCTTGATGCGGTCAACCAGAATTCGTCGCCCACCTCAGAGACTTAATATATGAACTTTGCGGACTTATAGACTTTCTGAATTGTTTTGTTGCTTTGTTTGATCGTTTCCCTGGTTTGTATATAGTGTTGATCTCGTTACTCTTGTTGCATACTGCTTCTCTGCACCAGGCACCTTCCCATGTAAATATCCTAATTCTCATGTACATAGTCCTGTAAATATTTCTTCGCACCCCACACATAGTTAGGAACATTCTCACCACACATTATTTATTGCCACACACCCACATTCTTTTATAAAAGGGGGATGTCATAATATACACCAGTATATCGTGGTGCAGACACGCACACTGATGGACACACAGCAAGACCAATCAACACACACAACACCGCAGCCAATCACCAGTTAGAGCGCACGCACTATAAAGACAGGGGGCATCAGAGTTCCTGCTCATTCAAGATGCAGCCTCCTAGTAGGACAGAGTTTACAGCTTGCAGCACAGATCTTCACCATGTGCTGAGTGCATAGACTGGTTAGGACAAGGCATAGGTCTTTAGTTTAATCTAACATCGTGTTAACCCCACAGTGAAAGTATGTTCAACAGTTTCTGACTTAATAAAATAGTGTTGTTCTATTTTAAGTGTTGGCAGCCTGTATGTGTTCCACGGATCCAGAGCACCCAACACATCACAGGCATGTGAATCAATGTTCCTTTATTTTGTGATATGCCAGGAGTGACTGGATTTCACACCTTGTGTACAACTTGGCTGAAAACAATCTTGAACTTGAAATATTAAAAAATATTATAGAATTGTGACTTCCCATTAATCTCTGACACCACAGGTTTCTGACTTCCTTGTAATCACATACCTTTTATTTCTTTGACTCCTATATTGTTGGAGGGATCTCCAGGGAGGTTCCATGATAGTTCCAGTAACAGCTGTACTGTATGTTAATGTACATACATTATCTCAACTGTTATTAATCAGGTGCCTTCGCGTAAGCTTTTGTATCTTGCAATTAAATGCAGCCAGGATGTAAAGACACTTGCATGAAAAATATAAACCTTTCTCTGCTTTATATAACTAACCTTCTCGACATTAATTTCAATTTTGCAAGCATGTACGAGGCCTTGGCAAAACACTCTTGTAATCTTTTGAATTGATTGAAGACAGAAATTAATAAATCCTACTACAGCTTGTAGCTTGGGTGATCTTCATTCATCACAAGCAATCCTTTGTTCCAATATGAATTGCATTTGGTATTGAAACTAAATGAGTAAACTTTTATGTTGAGGGTATTTACTTTCTTATGAATTCAGGTTTTCCAGTCAGACGATTCTCACTATGAATCGAAAGAATATTAACACCATTCTTTCATGTGGAACATTATGGTTGCAGCCAACTTGCTTTTTTCCCTAGCCTGAGGCATTTCAGCTGCTGACTCTGTTTCTTTAGTCTTTTGGGGGTCTTTTAATACTCGCTGATGCACTTACCTACAGTACAGTTTTCACTATACCTAGTTCCTATCTAAAATTTGCCACAGGCAACCCAACGTCAATTATGTCGATTCATTTTTAATGAAATTCTTGCTGTGACTTCCACAAGACCTCGGCCATGTTAGCTACTCAAATTAATGGCGGAGTCATTTGCACCGTATTTGCAGTCCAATCTTTCCATAAAATCCTCACCCCAGCACCTGAAGTATTGCATTTTAGTTGAATTAAAAGTGAGTACGTTACTGGCCCTCCTCCACCGCACGGGTTCATGGTTTCCGTTTAATCTGCAAGACACGTGGCATCAGTAAAAAGACAAAGAGCTGTTGAGAAATCCTGACTTATTAAGAAAGTTGACATACAGCTGATTTGCTGTACGTCAGCATATCTCAGTTTTGCAGATGTGGGAGGTGGTGGGGAAAAGGGGGCGGGTGGGGTTGCAGGTGACATTGGTGTCCAGGAGTTCAGAGTGAGAAGAACCAGACAGATATCCTGCTTCAAACAATGGTCTCTTTTGGAATGTGCAGTTTTATGAACATCACGCTAAGTATTCGTCTCGATGTTTAAATTTCAGGATTTAAATTAATTTAACATAACTGATTGGCAGTTAAGTGTCAGTCACTTAAATCTACCTTAATCTATAGGCAGGTGGGGGAGGGGAGTCAATTCAGGACAATTTAAAAAGAGCAACTTGTAAACTCACTCCCAGTGAGTTCTCCCAGTGAGTTAGAGGAGACACAGCCAAAGTGAGACAAAACCAAGAGTGAGTTTGGGAATTTGAATCTAGGTGGGAATTGAATCAAATCAGTAAGGCAGCTCCTTTTAAATTTCAGGAGTTTAAATTAATTTAAATTAAGCTAGAATTGTGCCGTGTAGGTTAACAAGGGCTGTCCCACCCACTCACATAACTGGTTGGCAGTTAAGTGTCAGTCACTTAAATCTACCTTGATCTAAAAGCAGGTGGGGCAGGGGAGTCAATTCAGGACAATTTGAAAAGAGCAACTTGTAACTCACTCCCAGTGAGTTCTCCCAGTGAGTTAGAGAAGACACAACCAGAGTGAGACAGCAAAGAGTGAGTTTGGGCAACACGGTAGCATTGTGGATAGCACAATTGCTTCACAGCTCCAGGGTCCCAGGTTCGATTCCCGGCTTGGGTCACTGTCTGTGTGGAGTCTGCACATTCTCCCCGTGTGTGCGTGGGTTTCCTCCGGGTGCTCCGGTTTCCTCCCACAGTCCAAAGATGTGCGGGTTAGGTGGATTGGCCATGCTAAATTGCCCATAGTGTCCAAAATTGCCTTTAGTGTTGGGTGGGGTTGATGGGTTATGGGGATAGGGTGGAGGTGTGGACCTTGGATGGGGTGCTCTTTCCAAGAGCCGGTGCAGACTCGATGGGCCGAATGGCCTCCTTCTGCACTGTAAATTCTATGGTTCTATGAATCTAGGTGGGAATTCAAAGCTGGATGGGGAGGAAGTCTTTTTATCCCTGGTAAGTGACTGGTAAGTAGTGTTTCTGTTTTCTTTTTCTTTTCATTGGTATATATATATATTATTTTCTTTGTTGTTTGTTTATTTATTTATTTATTTTTTTGCAAATTGTAATTGTTGAAGTTAACCGAAGGTTTAAGACATGGCAGGAGATCTCAGACCCGTGTCATGCTCCTCGTGTGCGATGTGGGAGCTCAGGGACACGTCCACTGTCCCTGGCTCCTTCATGTGCAAGAAGTGTGTCCAGTTGCAGCTCCTGTTAGACCACTTGATGGCTCTGGAGCTGCTGATGGACTCACTTTGGAGCATCCACGATGCTGAGGACGTCGTGGATAGCATGTTTAGCGAGTTGGTCACACTGCAGGTGAAAGGTACTGAGGGAAATAGAAAATGGGTGACCAAAAGACAGAGCAAGAGTAGGAAGGCAGTGCAGGTGTCCTCTGCGGTCATCTCCCTGCAAAACAGATATACCGCTTTGGATACTGTTGAGGGAGATGGCTCACCAGGGGAAGGCAGCAGCAGCCAGGTTCAATGCATCGTGGCTGGCTCTGCTGCGCAGCTGGGCAGGAAGAAGAATGGCAGGGCTATAGTGATAGGGGACGCGATTGTAAGGTGAATAGACAGGTGGTTCTGCGGACGCAATCGAGACTCCAGGATGGTATGTTGCCTCCCTGGTGCAAGGGTCAAGGATGTCTCGGAGCGGCTGCAGGACATTCTGGGGGGGGGGGGGGGTGAACAGCCAGTTGTCGTGGTGCACATAGGCACCAACGATATAGGTAAAAAATGGGATGAGGTCCTACAAGCTGAATCCAGGGAGTTAGGAGTTAAACTAAAAAGATGGACCTCAAAGGTAGTAATCTCAGGATTGCTACCAGTGCCACGAGCTAGCCAGAGTAGGAATGTCAGGACAGATAGGATGAATGCGTGGCTCGAGAGATGGTGCAAGCGGGAGGGATTCAAACCCCTGGGGCATTGGAACCGGTTCTGGGGGAGGTGGGACCAGTACAAACCGGATGGTCTGCACCTGGGCAGGACTGGAACCGATGTCCTATGGGGGGTGTTTGCTAGAGCTGTTGGGGAGAGTTTAAACTAATGTGGCAGGGGGATGGGAACCGATGCAGGAAGTTGGTAGGTAGTAAAACAGGGACAGAAACAAAAGGCAGTAAGGGGGAAAGTGTAAGGCAGAGAAGCCATAGTCAAAAATCAAAAAGGGCGACAGTACAAGGTACAGTGACTGAGGGGAGCTCAGTGAATAGGACCAGGAATATTAAAAGGAATAAAATGGTAAGTGAAAACATTAATGGTAAGCGACGCGGCAGGTTGCTACATGAAGATATGGGTTCAACAACAAGGAAAATTAGGAGAAAGGTTAAGAGGAAATATAACTTAGGAGAGGTTACTGATGGAGGTGTTAAGATTCAGAACAGAGGTAAAAAAGCCAACATAAGTGTACTTTACCTGAATGCTCGTAGTATTCGGAATAAGGTAAATGAGTTGATGGCGCAAATCATCGTGAATGACTACGATTTAGTGGCCATTACTGAAACATGGTTAAAGGATGGTCACAACTGGAAGTTAAATATCCAAGACTATCAAACTATTCGGAAGGACAGAGTGGATGGTAAGGGAGGTGGTGTAGCTCTGTTATTTAAGGATGACATACGGGCAACAGTAGGGGATGACATTGTTGCTATGGAGAATAAGGTTGAATCCATTTGGGTGGAAATCGGGAATAGTAAGGCGAAAAAGTCACTAATAGGAGTAGTCTATAGGCCACCAAATAGTAACATTATGGTGGGGTAGGCAATAAACAAAGAAATAACTGATGCATGTAGAAATGGGACAGCAGTTATCATGGGGGATTTTAATCTACATGTCGATTGGTTTAACCAGGTCGGTCAAGGCAGCCTTGAGGAGGAGTTTATAGAGTGTTTCCGCGATAGATTCCGAGAACAGCATGGAATGGAACCTACGAGGGAACAAGCGGTCCTAGATCTGGTCCTGTGTAATGAGACAGGATTGATTAATGATCTCATAGTTAGGAATCCTCTCGGAAGGAGCGATCACAATATGGTGGAATTTAAAATACAGATGGAGGGCGAGAAGGTAAAATCAAACACTAGTGTTTTGTGCTTAAACAAAGGAGATTACAATGGGATGAGAGATGAACTAGCTAAGGTAGACTGGGAGCAAAGACTTTATGGTGAAACAGTTGAGGAACAGTGGAGAACCTACCAAGCGATTTTTCACAGTGCTCAGCAAAGGTTTATACCAACAAAAAGGAAGGACGGTAGAAAGAGGGAAAATCGACCGTGGATATCTAAGGAAATAAGGGAGAGTATCAAATTGAAGGAAAAAGCATACAAAGTAGCAAATATTAGTGGGAGACTAGAGGACTGGGAAATCTTTAGGGGGCAACAGAAAGCTACTGAAAACGCTATAAAGAAGTGTAAGATAGATTATGAGAGTAAACTTGCTCAGGATATAAAAACAGATAGTAAAAGTTTCTACCAATATATAAAACAAAAAAGAGTGGCTAAGGTAAATATTGGTCCTTTAGAGGATGAGAAGGGAGATTTAATAATGGTAGATGAGGAAATGGCTGAGGAACTGAACAGGTTTTTTGGGTCGGTCTTCACAGTGGAAGACACAAATAACATGCCAGTGACTGATGGAAATGAGGCTATGACAGGTGAGGACCTTGAGAGGATTGATATCACCAAGGAGGTAGTGATGGGCAAGCCAGTGGGGCTAAAGGTAGACAGTTCTCCTGGCCCTGATGGAATGCATCCCAGAGTGCTAAAAGAGATGGCTAGGGAAATTGCAAATGCACTAGTGATAATTTACCAAAATTCACTAGACTCTGGGGTGGTCCCGGCGGATTGGAAATGAGCAAACGTGACAGCACTGTTTAAAAAAGGAGGTAGGCAGAAAGCGGGTAATTATAGGCCAGTGAGCTTAACTTCGGTAGTAGGGAAGATGCTGGAATCTATCATCAAGGAAGAAATAGCGAGGCATCTGGATGGAAATTGTCCCATTGGGCAGACGCAGCATGGGTTCATAAAGGGCAGGTCGTGCCTAACTAATTTAGTGGCATTTTCTGAGGACATTACCATTGCGGTAGATAACGGTGAGCCAATGGATGTGGTATATCTGGATTTCCAGAAAGCCTTTGACAAGGTGCCACACAAAAGGTTGCTGCATAAGATAAAGATGCATGGCATTAAGGGGAACGTAGTAGCATGGATAGAGGATTCATTAATTAATAGAAAGCAAAGAGTGGGGATTAATGGGTGTTTCTCTGGTTGGCAATCAGTAGCTCGTAGTGTCCCTCAGGGATCAGTGTTGGGCCCACAACTGTTCACAATTTACATAGATGATTTGGAGTTGGGGACCAAGGGTAATGTGCCCAAGTTTGCAGACGACACTAAGATAAGTGGTAAAGCAAAAAGTGCAGAGGATACTGGAAGTCTGCAGAGGGATTTGGATAGGCTAAGTGAATGGGCTAGGGTCTGGCAGATGGAATACAATGTTGACAAATGTGACGTTATCCATTTTGGTAGGAATAACAGCAAAAGGGATTATTATTTAAATGATAAAATATTAAAACATGCTGCTGTGCAGAGAGACCTGGGTGTGCTAGTGCATGAGTCGCAAAAAGTTGGCTTACAGGTGCAACAAGTGATTAAGAAGGCAAATGGAATTTTGTCCTTCATTGCTAGAGGGATGGAGTTTAAGACTAGGGAGGTTATGCTGCAATAAAGTGTTGGGTGAGGCCACACCTGGAGTATTGTGTTCAGTTTTGGTCTCACCTGAGAAAGGACATACTGGCACTGGAGGGTGTGCAGAGGAGATTCACTAGGTTAATCCCAGAGCTGAAGGGGTTGGATTACGAGGAGAGGTTGAGTAGACTGGGACTGTACTCGTTGGAATTTAGAAGGATGAGGGGGGATCTTATAGAAACATATAAAATTATGAAGGGAATAGATAGGATAGATGCGGGCAGGTTGTTTCCACTGGTGGGTAAAAGCAGAACTAGGGGGCATAGTCTCAGAGTAAGGGGAAGTAGATTTAGGACTGAGTTTAGGAGGAACTTCTTCACCCAAAGGGTTGTGAATCTATGGAATTCCTTGCCCAGTGAAGCAGTAGAGGCTCCTTCATTAAATGTTTTTAAGATAAAGATAGATAGTTTTTTGAAGAATAAAGGGATTAAGGGTTATGGTGTTCGGGCCGGAAAGTGGAGCTGAGTCCACAAAAGATCAGCCATGATCTCATTGAATGGTGGAGCAGGCTCGAGGGGCCAGATGGCCTACTCCTGCTTCTAGTTCTTATGTTCTAATGTTCATTTGAGTGCAAAATAGACATGAGCAGGACTTCCGGGTGCGGCGATGACCAGCTGAGTCGCACGTTTCGGCAGCTCCCGGTGGAACGGACTTTTGGGCTCTTGATAGGAGCCCCAACGGCAATTTTAACGGCTAAAAACACCGTGCGGTAAACCAGAAGGGTGTTCCCCCTGGACACGGATGGAAAAAGGAGAGGAAAGTGGCCGGATTGCAGCAGATCCTTTGGAACAACGGCAAGGAAGGCAAGCAGAAACCAAGATGGCGTCGGAAGGTGGCAGTTTCATATGGGGCCCTGAACAACAAGAGTTCTTGAAACGCTGCGTGGAGGAGATAAAAAAGGAAATGAAGAAAGAGTTGTTGGCCCCGATATTACAGGCGATTGAAGGGCTGAAAGAGGAACAAAAGACCCAGGAGCAGGAGCTTCGGGTCGTGAAGGCGAAAGCAGCAGAGAATGAGAACGATACACAGGGCCTGGTGGTGAAGTCGGAGATACAGGAGGCACACCAGAAACGATCTGTGGAGAGGTTGGAGGCACTGGAAAACAACGCAAGGAGGAACAACTTGAGGATTCTTGGCCTTCCTGAAGGTGTGGAGGGGGCGGACGTCGGGGCATATGTGAGCACGATGCTGCACTCGTTAATGGGAGCGGAGGCCCCGACGGGTCCGTTGGAGGTGGAGGGAGCATACCGAGTTATGGTGCGAGGATCGAGAGCAGGAGAAACTCCCAGAGCCATAGTGGTGAGATTCCTCCGTTTTAAGGATAGAGAAATGGTCCTTAGATGGGCGAAGAAAACTCGGTGTAGTAAATGGGAGAACGCGGTGATCCGCGTTTATCAAGATTGGAGTGCGGAGGTGGCGAGAAGGAGGGCGAGCTTTAATCGGGCCAAAGCGGTACTTCACAAAAAGAAGATAAAATTTGGAATGCTGCAACCGGCAAGACTGTGGGTCACATATCAAGGGAGGCACCACTACTTTGAAACGGCGGATGAAGCGTGGACTTTTATTGTAGAAGAAAAATTGGAATGATTGGATTATGAAAATGAACGTTTGGACAAAGTGGTGGGGCGAATGGGGGGGGGCGAAGAGGGGTTTTATGTTTTAATCCTGCGGTATGGTAACTTTTCTTTCTCCCACAGGTGGTGATGGGGGGAGGTGGGGAGGGAGAGGAGATGGGGCGTTGGCCATGGGAGGCGGGGCCGAGGGAGAGGCGCGGGCTTGGTTCCCGCGCTATGATAATTATGGCGGGAATAGAGAAGCAGGAAGGAGGGGGCGTCGCACGGTGCGAGCCGTGATCACGGGGGGAAGCCGAGGTCAGCCAGAGTTTGCTGACTTCTGGGAGCAACATGGGGGGAGTAATTACGCTAGCGGGGGGTCTTGCAGGGGGGGGAGGGGGGAATTACTGGGTTGCTGCTGCTGGGGAAAGGGGGGAGTGGGTATGGGAAAGGATGGGCGGGGGGGCACCGTCTGGGAGAGATACAGCTGCGTGGGAACTGGGTGAGAAGCTGGAAAATGATGATGGCTAACCGGCAAGGGGGGGGGTGGGAAGCCCCCCAACTCGGCTGATCACGTGGAACGTGAGGGGGCTTAACGGGCCGATAAAGAGGGCACGAGTACTCGCACACCTTAAGAAACTTAAAGCAGATGTGGTTATGCTACAGGAAACGCACCTGAAACTGATAGACCAGGTTAGGTTGCGCAAAGGATGGGTGGGGCAGGTGTTCCATTCGGGGCTGGATGCGAAAAACAGGGGGGTGGCTATATTAGTGGGGAAGCGGGTAATGTTCGAGGCGAAGACTATAGTGGCGGATAACGGGGGCAGATACGTGATGGTGAGTGGCAAATTACAGGGAGAGATGGTGGTTTTGGTAAACGTGTATGCCCCGAACTGGGACGATGCCAACTTTATGAGGCGAATGCTAGGACGCATCCCAGACCTAGAGACCGGAAAGCTGATAATGGGGGGAGACTTTAACACGGTGTTGGAACCAAGGCTGGATAGGTCGAAGTCCAGGACTGGTAGGAGGCCGGCAGCAGCCAAGGTGCTTAAGGATTTTATGGAGCAGATGGGAGGGGTGGACCCGTGGAGATTCAGTAGACCTAGGAGTAAGGAGTTCTCGTTTTTCTCCTATGTCCATAAAGTCTATTCACGCACAGACTTTTTTGTGTTGGGTAGGGCATTGATCCCGAGGGTGAGGGGAACGGAATATACGGCTATAGCCATTTCGGATCATGCCCCACACTGGGTAGACTTGGAGATAGGGGAGGAAACAAGAGGGCGCCCACCCTGGAGAATGGACATGGGACTAATGGCGGATGAGGGGGTGTGCCTAAGGGTGAGGGGATGCATTGAAAAGTACTTGGAACTCAATGACAATGGGGAGGTTCAGGTGGGAGTGGTCTGGGAGGCGATGAAGGCGGTGGTTAGGGGGGAGCTGATATCAATAAGGACACATAAAGGGAAGCAGGAGAGTAAGGAACGGGAGCGGTTGCTGCAAGAACCTTTGAGGGTGGATAGACAATATGCGGAAGCACCGGAGGAGGGACTGTACAGGGAAAGGCAAAGGCTGCATGTGGAATTTGACTTGCTGACTACAGGCACTGCAGAGGCACAATGGAGGAAGGCGCAGGGTGTACAGTATGAATATGGAGAGAAGGCGAGCAGATTGCTGGCACACCAATTGAGGAAAAGGGGAGCAGCGAGGGAAATAGGGGGGGTGAGGGACGAGGAAGGAGAGACGGAGCGGGGAGCGGAGAGAGTGAACGAAGTGTTCAAGACATTTTATAAAAAATTGTATGAAGCTCAACCCCCGGATGGGAGGGAGAGAATGATGGATTTTTTGGATCGGCTGGAAATTCCCAAGGTGGAAGAGCAGGAAAGGGTGGGACTGGGAGCACAGATCACGGTAGAAGAAGTGGTGAAAGGAATTAGGAACATGCAGACGGGAAAGGCCCCGGGACCGGACGGATTCCCAGTTGAATTTTACAGAAAATATTTGGACTTGCTCGCCCCGCTACTGACGAGGACCTTTAACGAGGCAAAGGAAAGGGGACAACTGCCCCCGACTATGTCAGAAGCAACGATATCGCTTCTCTTAAAGAAGGAAAAGGATCCGCTACAATGCGGGTCCTACAGACCAATTTCCCTCCTCAATGTGGATGCCAAGGTCCTGGCCAAGGTAATGGCAATGAGAATAGAGGAATGTGTCCCGGGGGTGGTTCATGAGGACCAAACTGGGTTTGTGAAGGGGAGACAGCTGAACACGAATATACGGAGGCTGTTCGGGGTAATGATGATGGCCCCACCAGAGGGTGAAACGGAGATAGTAGTGGCGATGGATGCCGAGAAAGCATTTGATAGAGTGGAATGGGATTATCTGTGGGAGGTGTTGAGGAGATTTGGGTTTGGAGAGGGGTATGTTAGATGGGTGCAGCTGTTGTATAGGGCCCCAGTGGCGAGTGTGGTCACGAATGGACGGGGATCGGCATATTTTCGGCTCCATAGAGGGACAAGGCAGGGATGTCCTCTGTCCCCATTACTGTTTGCACTGGCGATTGAGCCCCTGGCGATAGCGCTGAGAGGTTCCAAGAGATGGAGGGGAATACTTAGGGGAGGAGAAGAACACCGGGTATCTTTATATGCGGATGCTCTGCTACTATATGTGGCGGATCCAGCGGAGGGGATGCCAGAAATAATGCGGATACTTGGGGAGTTTGGGGATTTTTCAGGGTATAAATTGAACATGGGGAAGAGTGAGCTGTTTGTGGTGCATCCAGGGGAGCAGAGTAGAGAAATAGAAGACCTACCGTTGAGGAAGGTAACAAGAGACTTTCGTTACCTGGGGATCCAGATAGCTAAGAATTGGGGCACATTGCACAGGCTAAATTTGACGCGGTTGGTGGAACAGATGGAGGAAGATTTCAAGAGATGGGATATGGTAGCATTGTCAATGGCAGGGAGGGTGCAGGCGGTTAAGATGGTGGTCCTCCCGAGATTCCTCTTTGTGTTTCAGTGCCTCCCGGTGGTGATCACGAAGGCTTTTTTCAAAAGGATAGAAAAGAGTATCATGGGTTTTGTTTGGGCCGGGAAGACTCCGAGAGTGAGGAAGGGATTCTTACAGCGTAGTAGGGATAGGGGGGGGCTGGCACTACCGAGCCTAAGTGAGTATTATTGGGCCGCTAATATTTCAATGGTGAGTAAGTGGATGGGAGAGGAGGAAGGAGCGGCGTGGAAGAGATTAGAGAGGGCGTCCTGTAGGGGGACCAGCCTGCAGGCTATGGTGACAGCCCCATTGCCGTTCTCACCAAGGAACTATACCACGAGTCCGGTGGTGGTAGCTACACTGAAGATTTGGGGACAGTGGAGACGACATAGGGGAAAGACCGGAGCATTGGGGGGGTCCCCGATAAGAAACAACCATAGGTTTGCCCCGGGGGGAATGGATGGGGGATATGGAATGTGGCAAAGAGCAGGAATAACGCAATTGAAAGATCTATTTGTGGATGGGAAGTTCGCGAGTCTGGGAGCGCTGACTGAGAAATATGGGTTGCCCCAAGGGAATGCATTCAGGTACATGCAATTGAGGGCTTTTGCGAGGCAACAGGTGAGGGAATTCCCGCAGCTCCCGACACAAGAGGTGCAGGACAGAGTCATCTCGAAGAAATGGGTGGGGGACGGTAAGGTGTCGGATATATATAGGGAAATGAGGGATGAAGGGGAGACTATGGTGGACGAACTAAAAGGGAAATGGGAAGAAGAGCTAGGGGAGGAGATCGAGGAGGGGCTGTGGGCAGATGCCCTAAACAGGGTAAACTCGTCGTCCTCGTGCGCCAGGCTAAGCCTGATTCAGTTTAAGGTATTACACAGGGCACATATGACTGGAACACGGCTCAGTAAATTTTTCGGGGTGGAGGATAGGTGTGCGAGGTGCTCGAGAAGCCCAGCGAATCATACCCATATGTTTTGGTCATGCCCGGCTCTACAGGGGTTTTGGATGGGGGTGACAAAGGTGCTTTCGAAAGTAGTAGGAGTCCGGGTCGAACCAAGCTGGGGGTTGGCTATATTTGGGGTTGCACAAGAGCCGGGAGTGCAGGAGGCGAGAGAGGCCGATGTTTTGGCCTTTGCGTCCCTAGTAGCCCGGCGCAGGATATTGCTAATGTGGAAAGAAGCCAAGCCCCCGGGGGTGGAGACCTGGATAAATGATATGGCGGGGTTCATAAAGTTAGAGCGGATTAAGTTCGTCCTAAGGGGGTCGGCTCAAGGGTTTACCAGGCGGTGGCAACCGTTCGTCGAATATCTTGCGGAAAGATAGATGGGGGAAAAAAGAAGGCAGCAGCAGCAGCCCAGGACTTGGGGGGGGGGGGGGGGGGGGTGGCCTGAGACAAGGCAGTTGCCAATTAGGGCTAGTTTTTATTTTTGTTATTTAATATTTATTTATTTGTTGTTGTTTTCTTTTGTTCTTGTTTAAATAAAAAAGGTCATTATTATCTGTATTGTTATAATGTTGTGTAAAGGATGCACAATGTACTGTGTTGGTTGACCAAAAATTTTCAATAAAATATTATTTAAAAAAAAAAAATAGACATGAGCAAACAGAATCACAGAATTGTTACAGCACAAAGGAAGCAAATTGGCCCAGCGTGTCTGCATAGAATCTCCAAACGAGCAACGTGACCTTGTGCCATTCCCCTGTCTTTTCCCCTTACCCCTGCACATTGTTTCTATTCTTTAAAAAAAAAATCTTTATTGACACTGCAATGAAATTACTGTGAAAAGCCCCTAGTCGCCACATTCCGGCGCCTGTTCGGGTACACAGAGAGAGAATTAAGAATGTCCAATTCACCTAACGGCGCATCGTTCGGGACTTGTGGGAGGAAACTGGAGCACTCAGAGGAAACCCACGCGGACACGGGGAGAAAGTGCAGACTCCACACAGACAGTGACCCAAGCCGGGAATCGAACCTGGGACCCTGGAGCTGTGAAGCAACAGTGCTACCCACTGTGCTACCGTGCTATTCAAACAATCTCGAATGAACCTCCACCTGGTTTCCAGGCAGTATATTCCAGAGCCGAACCACTCATTGTATGAAAATGTTTTTTCTCACATTACATTTGCTCCTGTCCACTTACAGGAAAAATTCTGCAGACTTACTCCTCTAGAAATATGAAGGCAAAGTGAGGGAGAGAGAAGGGTTTTGATTTGTTACGGTCCTGTAAAAAGCCGATGATGAAGAATGTGCGGAGGATTGTGTACCATAGGGATTACAAGAATCTAATAACAAAAAATTATTGGCAAGGTAGAAGCCTCAGGGGATCACATTTTTACTGCCTTATTTCTTACATTCATAGAAATATTCCTTGGTGCAAATGAAGTTTTCCCTGCTTCAAGAATAGGGGGCGGGATTCTCCGAAATGGAGGCAGAGTGTTCGCGCCGTCGTGAATGCCGTCAAGGTTCACGTCGGCGCAAAACGGCCCCTATCCCGACCAATTCAGGGCCCGATAATGGAGGCCTTGGCGCCGCGTAAAGGCGGCGCCCCATACATGACGCGGCCGGCGCCGCATAACTGCCGTCACCTGCGCATGGCAGGGTTGGCCGGCACCAACCCGTGCATGCGTGGTTGCCGTCCTCTCCGAGTCCGCCCCGCAAGAAGATGTCTGACGGATCTTGCGGGGCTGCGGAAGAAAGGAGGTCCTCCTTCAGAGAGGATGGCCCGGCGATCAGTGGGCGCCATTTGAGGCCCCCCTCCCGATGCAGGATCCCCCCTCGCCCCCCCGCAGGCCGCCCCCCCCCAGTGTTCCCACGCTGTTCCCGCCAGCAGTGACCAGGTGTGGACGGCGCCGGGGGGAACCCGCTGTTTTGGGCAGGCCGCTCGGCCCATCCGGGCCGGAGAATCGTGGGGGTACCGGTGAATCGCCATTTTGGCTGTCTCGGGCGATTCACTGTACCGCACCGCACGAAACACGATTGTGCCGATCTGGCCGCTTTCGTGAATCGCGGGAGGGCGTCGGACCGGCGTCGCGGGGAAATTTGGTGACCCAGGCGATTCTCCCAACCGGCACGGGAGCGGAGAATCGCAGCCAGGGACTGGCGTTTGACAATTTAAATGGTGTTTTAAAATTCTGGAAATAAAAAGCAAGTATACGTGAAAGTGACAGTGAAGATGTTGAATTGTTGTGTGCACCCAACTGATATCCTTTTGGAAATAAGCCTCCTCTTCTGATCCAATCCGGCCCATTTGCGACTCCTATCCGTCACCAACATAGTTGACTCTTAGCTAATTTCTGAAGTGGTCGGGGGAGCTATTCAGTTGTCGCAAACCTGAGGAATGGGAAATAACGTCAGCTTCACCAGCAATGCTCACATAGAGGGAATTTATTTTTAAATATTCAGTTTAGGCAAATTGACAATATTAATGTGCTGCGCAACTAGATGATCAAACATTTTATTATTTGTACTGGATTTCAGTTGCTGCCTAATCGACTGTTTTTGTACCTTGGCTGTGTTTCCATGAACTATAAGTGTGCATTTAAAATAAACATTCTCCTGCTAATACATGCGGTTCAGAATTATTTTTAAAAATGCACCTGATCCTCTTTTGAGAAAAAAAATGTTGACTTGATAGCATCTGCTGTAATATCCCTTGGGATTGAAGGGTCTGGAAACACTTGCCTGGACTCAAATATATGGGTATTTTTATCAATCCAGACTGTCAACGAAGAGTGAGTTTCTGAAAAAGCCATTGCTGGAACCTTGGCTCAGGAACAACACAGGCAAAAATTAAAGAGGGACATTTCAGAAAGACTTTGTCATCTCGATGTGGAGTCCACAAGATAATATCCCATAGTTTCTCTCACGATATTCAAAATTCAGTAAATGATCGTCAAGATTATCCTTCCTCAATAAAAAAAGGCGCCTTCCCTTTTTTAACACTTCATTCTGCTGCAAGCACTTAATCCTTGAGAAGGTGCTGAATTTACACACAGTTAACCAACAGTTTTCTGTGGTCCAAGCGAAGCATTATGAGATATTAGCTTCAAAAACACAACTTGCCTTACGTCTTATTACTTTCTTTTCTACTCGTGCAACGCTTCTTTTTACCATTTTGTGCACTTCTCAATTCTCTCAACAGTGTCTTGAAACTTTGTTAATTTTGTTATGTTTATTCTCAGATGGGTGAGGATAACACTGCAGTTTCTGTTTGTATGGCCGAATGGTTTGCTAGACTGCTTTGACCAGCTTTAAAAGTCGACTGCGTAGTGAGGATTGGAGTCATACGTAATGCCAGGGTGGGTAGGAGTGACCTAATGAACAAGTTAGTTTTATTTTAAAAATCTGACAGCTTTCAGCATCAAGCTCATAAAGTGCTATCTTCATTGGATTATATTACACAACTTGCTATGGGTTGGGATTTGAAGTCGCAACTAAAGGATCTTTGTACCTCAACCAATCCATCAACATACCTGTGATTAGGTTCAGCCAGTGACCAACTACTCCTCACCCCTTCCTCGTGTACCTCCAAATTTGGACACTTGCCAGTGGTCATCAGCGAAACTCAGACTACAAGAATGTGAAATAGCCAATAAATGTTCCAGTAACATCAGGATGATGGCAGCGTCAGCAACCTGTAAAATAAATGTGCAAAACTCTTAATCTCCAGTTGGAGTATCAGTATCCAGACTTTTCTAGGCTTAAAGCTGGTGATGTGGAGTGGGGTCCCCATGATGCTCATAAGAACAAGGAACAGGAGTAGGCCATCTGGCCCCTCGAGCCTGCTCCGCCATTCAATGAGATCATGGCTGATCTTTGTGGACTCAGCTCCACTCTCCGGCCCGTACACCAGATCCCTGAATCCCTTTATTCCAACAGATGCTCGGTGAAGAGTTACTAATATTATGATCTCTCGTATGTCAGAGTGTTAAAGCGGGCAATCACTCAGACCCCATTTCTTATCCGAGACTTTACCAGACCCAGTCCAAGGCCATTTTATCTCTGTCACTGAAATAGCTACCCTGTCTCAGAGACTACGCTCTTGGGCTGATATAAATCATGCTCTGTTGCTGCTTCGATCAATTGCTGACTTGTAGGTTTTAGAACTGCGAAACTGTTCACTGTTTGTGTGCTTGACAGCTCAACTTGCTGACTTTATGAATCAGATATCACATCTAGATTTGGATATGCTGATGTAGACGCTGTTCAAAGGAGAGATGAAATAGAAAAGTAATTGTTTTCTACAGAGATCAGTACAACTCCATGGTAAGCACAAGTCAGCGCAATATTTCATCTGGGAAGAGTTCCAAACGGCTAGAAGTTAATATCTATTTATTCTAGTGGCAGCACTCTCACTTCTTAAACAAGAAGTTTTGCAAATCAAACACCACTGCAGTATTCGAGTATATCATTTAGGCTGACCCTCTGGTGCAGCGGTGATGGAGTGCTATACTGTAACAGACATATGGCATCTTTCACCTCTACCCCCCATAGACCCCAAGAGGAAGGTCTGCCTCACTGGGTTTGAAAAGCGCTAACAAGTTATTACAATGGTCTAGAATTTGAGGTGAAAATTTGATACCTTGGAGTTACACCCATTCTAAAATAAATTCCAGTAGAAGTAGCGGGCAGCAGAAGGTGTGCACATCTCCATTGCGATATATGTGTGTAAATGTGAGGGTAACAAGGAACTTTCATTGAGGGTGGCAGCTGCGAATTGAAAACACAAAAAGGAGAGAGAAACAAGAAAGCCAAAGCCTGGGGTTGTTCTCCTTAGCAAGATAGAGGTAAGGAAGATGGGGCCGGTGTTATGATGAACTCCATGTTGAGTCCGGTAGGCTGAGTGCCAGATCGAAAAGTGAGTTGCTGTTCCTCAAGCTTGCGTTGAGCTTCATTGAAACACTGCATGAGGCCAAAGATCAGACTGCTAGCAAGGTGGAGAATTAAAATGACAGGCGACTAGGGGCTCCGGGTCACACTTGCGGATTGAATGAAAGGGTTCCGCAAAGCAAGTTCATGAAATGGGACAGACACGGACGGATATCAGACTTGTCGGATTGGTATTTGCATCGTTACAACAGATGCAACAAAGAAGGAGAAACTGGGAGACTATAATGGAGTTCTTACAGGAGGTGCGCTGTGAGAATCAGTGGGTTTATAGTCGATAGCTCGTCCCTAGATATAGAGACAGTGAAGTCAAGGTAGTGAAGGGAAGAGTCAGGGATAGACTGTGTGAAGATGAGAGAAGAGTGGAAATTGGAAGCAAAATTGATATTTTCCAGTTCAGTGGGGAGAGCACGACACAGACTGATCCAGGCACCAGAACAATGCTCGAGAGAAGAGGCCTGAGTAAGACTGGAACAAAGAATGTTCTCCACATCTCACCAAAAAACCAGCATAGCTAAAGCCAGTGCAGATACCCACAGCAACACCTTTCATTTGAGGTAATGAATGGAATTGAAGGAGAAGTTTACAAGTTCAGGCAGGAGGTATTTAGGGGATTGGTTGGAGGAAGTGGAGATCTCTCAACCCAGCTGCTGAGGGATAGGACTGTAGAAGGATTGGACGTCCATTGTGAAGCCAAAATGGTTAAGGCCAGGAAATTGAAACTGTTGAAGTGATGGATGTTGGTGGGAGGAGACTGGACAAGGGGAGAAAAAATAGAATTTAGATAGAAATCAGTTCAGTGGGCAGGAACAGGCTAAAGTGATTGGCCCTTTAGAGCCTTCTGGACTTAACACTAGACACGATTTAATGGTCTCGCCTGCCCAACTTGGTGATGCGATGAGGCCTCTCGCGAGATTCACAAAGCTCAAAACGCCTCATGGGATTTAATGAGATCTCGTGAGGCGTCATGATCTGGATCTTGCCCCTTGCTGCTCGAGATCCAGATTAACATATTTAAATGACTCATTAGGCTCATTTAAATATGTCTGCGCCATATTCTTCCCGGGATCTAAAGGCCGCACCTGGGAGACCTCTCCAGGAGGTACTGGACCTGGTATTGGGGAATGAGCCTGGCCAGGTGATAGAAGTTTCAGTAGGGGAGCATTTCGGGAACAGTGACCACAATTCAGTAAGTTTTAAAGTGCTGGTGGACAAGGATAAGAGTGGTCCTAGGGTGAATGTGCTAAATTGGGGGAAGGCTAATTCTAACAGTATTAGGCAGGAACTGAAGAACCTAGATTGGGGGCGGATGTCTGAGGGTAAATCAACATCTGACAGGTGGGAGGCTTTCAAATGTCAGTTGAAAGGAATTCAGGACCGGCATGTTCCCGTGAGGAAGAAGGATAAATATAGCAAATTTCGGGAACCTTGGATAACGAGAGATATTGTAGGCCTTGTCAAAAAGAAAAAGGAGGCATTTGTCAGGGCTAGAAGGCTGGGAACAGACGAAGCCTGTGTGGAAGATAAGGAAAGTAGGAAGGAACTTAAGCAAGGAGTCAGGAGGGCTAAAAGGGGTCACGAAAAGTCATTGGCAAATAGTGTTAAGGAAAATCCCAAGGCTTTTTACACGTACATAAAAAGCAAGAGGGTAGCCAGGGAAAGGGTTGGCCCACTGAAGGACAGGGGAGTGTAGCCATCTGGGATGGCCACTTACAATAAGAAACATGGATGGTCGCAAAGCATAACTGGAAAAATGGACATTCAGGCAGGCTCAGAGCCTGAATGTATATTTGTGAGCGACGAATCCAGACAGCATCGAAATCCCCAACCGATTAGCATTTTGATGGCCCACCTCCGTCAGACAAAAGACTGATACTTGAGCAACCGATACAATCCCAGACATTTCGGCACCACTCCCTGTACTCAGGAAGCATCAACAACAGGGTCAATGACCGCTTAGGACATGCCCGGCTATCAAGGCACCCGCCCCTTTATTGGCTCAAATTAAATCCAGTGATCAAGAACTGCCCAATTAATGGGGTCCAAACTGAAGGACTGCCCATAGAGCACGAAACTCCCCAAGGATAAAATGAGAGACCGCCATGCGTGCGATCTCTCTTGGACCTGGCGCTCCGGCAACGTCCACCTCTAATTGCAGCACCACCAGGAGCAAGTTCAAGTTCAACGCCCGCTACCAGACGGATGAGCCCCGCTGAGCAGCAGTTACTTCTCCAGACCCGATAGATCCAGATTCGAACAACGAACACTGTTCCTCTGACCTAAGCCTGAAGTTAAGTACAGGTTGTCTTAGTTGATAGGTGTAGTTAACTAGTAGTGTCTATGTTGCATGATAATTGTTTGTGTAAATAAAGTACCCTTGACCTTGAACTAACTAACTGGTGTTTGGCTCTTTGATCGATACCCGGTTGAACCTTGTGGTGGTATCATTTGATACCTGGCGACTCTGAGCAATATAATATTGATATCCAAAGAAAGAAGGGCAACCTTATTGATTGCCGTATTTATAGCAGGTAAAAAAGGCAACAGTTATTGGCGACATCTGACGGGACTCGACTCAGAAGTGACTGAGTCACTCCGAGAGAACACACAAAACGATTGAATTGGAAATCCAAATTGGAAAAGTAAAAAGAAACCACAAGCGTAAGACCAGTATCGGTCAAACCTCTAAGATTCGGAAGTGTGTAATTTGCATGCGTACTAACAAGGGATATAAGGTAACCTCGATAGATTTTGTTGCGTGAAACTTTTGGGAGTTGCGTAAACCGGAAAATAGCTTGAGCCGTACCCGTGTTTGCACCACCGCTTTATTCCCTCTTGTCCCAAATTCCCGGTAGAGATACAGAGATAATCGTAGAGGTGGCAATGAAGGCAATGGAATGCCTTATTCACCCACAGGAACCCGAGGTCCCAACGACCAAAAGAGCAGAACAGTGTCCCATATGAGAAGAGGAGATTAGAAAGTACCGAAAGGGGAAAGGATGGCCCCTATGGTCTGAGTTTTGTGCGAATGAGGAAACAGGTCCTGGTAGTAGAGGACAAACTTGGTGGGATAACCTGACCGAGATCCACAAGAAGAATCTAAGTAGAGTTCGTAAGCCGATGGCAATCGTGTCCTGCTTGGTACAATTGCGAGGCACAGAGGAGGCGGTGAAGACGCTCCGCAGACGGCTTGAAGAGAAGGAGAGGAGTAGAGAGGGAAATGTTAGCAAGTGTGAGAAAGTAAATGAGCAACTCCGAGAGCAGCTGGCGGCGAAGGACAAAGAGATGGCTGATGTCAAACGGGCACACCAATCTTGTCTCGCTCACCTAAGCAGCTTTCAGATTCAATATGATAAGGCCTATGAGGACACGCAATGTGGGGTTTTGGTAAGAGAGGAAACGGAAAACCAAGCAGAACAGTTGAAAAAGCAATGCGTGGACTTTAAGGCAGCCCTACTAGCACTCCACAGTTCCACCACGGAACAGAGGCAGAGTTTGGTAGACCATGTCAAGTGCAGGCAGCAAATTGCAAAATTGCAATCACTGCTCTCAGTTCAGAATGGGTTCAGAAATACCTTTGGCCCACAGTTAGATCGGGAAGGTGGCCCCGATTGGCAGGAACTTAATGAAATTGCCCATCGATATGTGAATGAGACAGAAAGTCAGAATTGAGCCCCCCAGGCCCCGAAAAGAAAAGCACCCGCACCACCGACTGCACAGACAGCATCCAACCCAATGAATCCCATCACCACGCAGCGTAGAGTAACAACAGAAGACCAACCCGATTTTGTGTACACCACCCCATTAACCATCACCCAGTTAAGAGATGCCCGCGATAAAATTGAAACTTTTCACTCCATGTCAGACCCACACCACTTTTTTCGAACGAGTTAGGCAACAGACCGTCATGTACGGTCTGGACGAGCAGGAAGAAGTAAAACTCATAGTAATGAGCCTTGACCCGTCTATTAGTTCAGCCCTTCCCGATCCACAAAATGTAGGAGGAGGTAGCCTCCAAGATATGAAAACAGCCACCTTAGATGCCATTGGCTACAATAGAGCAGAGCAGATCCAATAGAAGGACTCAACCGGTGTGGACAGAAAAAGGGAGAGCATCCAACAGCATTTGCTGGACACCTCTGGATCCACTTCACCGCATTATTCGGTGATTTAACACGCACCCATCTATCTGCAGACAATATGGCCAAATGGACCCGTATTTTAGTCTCCCACGCCACGGAGGCAGGACAAAAGGCATGTACGAATTACGACCCCTCAGACCCAGCACACAATGAAGTATGGGTACTGAAGCAACTATATAGAGCTTGGGAACAGTCCCTACAGAAAAAGACAGAGCAGGAAAGAGTAGACGCCAACATGAACGCCAACTGTGGGGCAGCACGGCAGCATTGTGGATAGCACAATTGCTTCACAGCTCCAGGGTCCTAGGTTCGATTCCGGCTTGGGTCACTGTCTGTGCGGAGTCTGCACATCCTCCCCGTGTGTGCGTGGGTTTCCTCCGGGTGCTCCGGTTTCCTCCCACAGTCCAAAGATGTGCAGGTTAGGTGGATTGGCCATGATAAATTGCCCTTAATGTCCAAAATTGCCCTTAGTGTTGGGTGGGGTTACTGGGTTATGGGGATAGGGTGGAGGTGTTGACTTTGGGTAGGGTGCTCTTTCCAAGAGCCGGTGCAGACTCGATGGGCCGAATGGCCTCCTTCTGCACTGTAAATTCTATGATAATCTATGAATCCAGTAAGGGCATACCAAGACCCCACATGGGTAAATGAAGGCAGAGGTAACACGCAGCACCCTAAAGCGCAGGAATGCTACAATTGTGGACATGAGAGGCATTACGCCCGAGAATGCAATGCCCTTCTGAAACAACAACGGAATCAGCCCACAAATGCATCCCCTAGGAACAATGCCAGACCTATCCACAGCGTTAGCGCCCGTGCAGACAATTTGGCCATAAATGGCACTGATTGACAGTGTTCGGACTCCCCAACTGGGTCTGTGACACACTTTGGGATAAGTCCGGAAAACCGGTAGTTGTAGGCACAGTCCGGTGACACCCAGTAGAGTTCCTTTGGGACACAGGAGGGTCCCGAACCACATTAAACTCCTCCACGATGTACCAGCAAGATATATGGCCCACTACAGATACCATCACTCTTTGTGGCTTTACAGGGCACCTCCAGCAGGGACACATTACAGCCCCCGTGGATATCCAGATCGGTAACATTAAAACTAAGCGCTCAGTCGTTTTGGTAGATTTACCCCAGACAGCAGAACACATCTTGGGCATAGATTTTATGAGCTCACACAACCTTTCTTTCGACCCCGTAAATAAATGTGTGTGGAAAATGGCCAGAGCAGCACAAGCCCCTGCCACGCTCACAGTAGGAGACTACGCACACAGGATTAGCTCAGTGGGAGAGTACTGGTTTGATCCACAAACTATTACCATGGACAAAACAGTTAGAGAAGTCTTGAAGAGACATAAAGCATCGTTTGCCCAGCACAAGCACGATTGCGGTAAAATTCCAGGAATGGTCAACATTACAGGTCCCGATCCTAAGCCCCAGAAACAATACGGTTTTCCACAGCAAGCCGATGGAGAGATAGCCAAAGTAATCCAGAGTTTATTGGACCAAGGAGTGATTTGGCCCGTAGCATCAACGAACAATGCCCCGATTTGGCCCGTAAGGTAATCAGATGGTTCATGGTGACTGACCATCGATTACAGGGAATTAAACAAAGTAACTCCGTTAGCAGTCCCCACCGTTGCCACGAGTCCCGAGACCATGTTAAAACAGGGACTTCAGTCAAAACCTTTCACGGTTTTGGACATTAGCAATGGCTTTTGGTCCATTCCATTGGACAAAACGTGCCAGTACAAATTTGCATTCACTTTCCAGGGACAGCAGTACACGTGGACATGCCTTCCAGAAGGCTTCCGCAACTTCCCCTCCATTTTTCACAGACAATTGGCGAACGGATTAGCAAACTTTTCCCGGCCTGAATGCCTCATTCAGTATGTGGACGACTTACCCCGACAGACTGACACCAAGGAACTATTAGGACTCCTCAAAGAAATTGGATGCAAAATGTTTAAAGAATGCACTTTGCCATAACTTTTATTTGCTTTCCGGCGACCCTTCGGTTGCTATCCCCCACCTGCTACTTACACGTTAAAACACTTGGTTGAATCGAATTTGCAATGGACGGAGAAATTGTCCGCCCACTCAGCCCGTCAAACACAGGCTGCGGAAGTGCTCGGATGTCTTGTCTCCCAAATGGTTGTTTAAAAAAAAAATGAGGAAGTCACATATGGTGACGATTCTAAATGGGAAATTGACGTTAAGGAGACACAGACAGCCAAACAAGATATTAAACAACAAGATAATAACAGATATTATACTTGTACCCCCAGGAAGATACGGATATACCAGAAGACAGAGGAAGACACAGACAAGATGAAGACAGACCTGATGATCTGCATCAAGCGTTTGATAAGGTTCCCCACGGTAGGCTATTGCAGAAAATACGGAGGCTGGGGATTGAGGGTGATTTAGAGATGTGGATCAGAAATTGGCTAGCTGAAAGAAGACAGAGGGTGGTGGTTGATGGGAAATGTTCAGAATGGAGTACAGTCACAAGTGGAGTACCACAAGGATCTGTTCTGGGGCCGTTGCTGTTTGTCATTTTTATCAATGACCTAGAGGAAGGCGCAGAAGGGTGGGTGAGTAAATTTGCAGACGATACTAAAGTCGGTGGTGTTGTCGACGGTGTGGAAGGATGTAGCAGGTTACAGAGGGATATAGATAAGCTGCAGAGCTGGGCTGAGAGGTGGCAAATGGAGTTTAATGTAGAGAAGTGTGAGGTGATTCACTTTGGAAGGAATAACAGGAATGCAGAATATTTGGCTAATGGTAAAGTTCTTGAAAGTGTGGATGAGCAGAGGGATCTAGGTGTCCATGTACATAGATCCCTGAAAGTTGCCACCCAGGTTGATAGGGTTGTGAAGAAGGCCTATGGAGTGTTGGCCTTTATTGGTAGAGGGATTGAGTTCCGGAGTCAGGAGGTCATGTTGCAGCTGTACAGAACTCTGGTACGGCCGCATTTGGAGTATTGCTTACAGTTCTGGTCACCGCATTATAGGAAGGACGTGGAGGCTTTGGAGCGGGTGCAGAGGAGATTTACCAGGATGTTGCCTGGTATGGAGGGAAAATCTTATGAGGAAAGGCTGATGGACTTGAGGTTGTTTTCGTTGGAGAGAAGAAGGTTAAGAGGAGACTTAATAGAGGCATACAAAATGATCAGGGGGTTGGATAGGGTGGACAGTGAGAGCCTTCTCCCGCAGATGGAAATGGCTAGCACGAGGGGACATAACTTTAAACTGAGGGGTAATAGATATAGGACAGAGGTCAGAGGTAGGTTCTTTACGCAAAGAGTAGTGAGGCCGTGGAATGCCCTACCTGCTACAGTAGTGAACTCGCCAACATTGAGGGCATTTAAAAGTTTATTGGATAAACATATGGATGATAATGGCATAGTGTAGGTTAGATGGCTTTTGTTTCGGTGCAACATCGTGGGCCGAAGGGCCTGTACTGCGTTGTATTGTTCTATGTTCTATGTTCTATGATAGTCGTTGGATCAATACAGTTGCGCGCGTTATCCGCCCCTACACACCTCACCACACAGGCCCTAAACATGACCCAACACGATACCCCGAGCCCGGACACAACACCACACATAGACACAGCCACTGATACCCCCACATGGTGTGATAATATCATAAAATGGTATTCCCTTTCGTACACAGTAGAAGTTCTATTGATTATAGCCATACTTTGCAGTGTCATCCAGACAATCAGACTTCGGAAATGGCAAAGGAGAGCCTCCCGGCCTCCAGTATACACACTCAGAGCCCTTTTCTCGGACTCCAGCAAACCCCACACTCTTTCTGAACGTTTTCTCCCTAATAGATTCCGCGGTTTGTTTTTTAATAAAGTTACTTTCTCTGTAAATTGACATTAGTGTTAAGTAGGAATGTGATGCTGCTATTATTTATTTTGTACTGTAATATAAGTTCTTTGGTTATTAGATAGCAGCATAAGTGCAGTTTAGTTAAGGACAGTTAGAGGTCCCCCTTTTGTGTAAAGAAACTGAAATGTATGTTCAAATGTTACAGTGCCCCCTTAGAATTTTGAGAGATGTGTGTTGTATTAAGGAAAACTAAGGTAAATGTTTCGACCCATGGGACAGAGTAGGGTAGAACCTGTCCTTGATTGAGGGTACCTGGCATACCAGAGAACAGGAGAAGATTCAGTAGCGTGATCCTTCACGCTTCACTTTGAGGATCAAGAGGACGGCCTGTAGCCATCTGGGATGGCCACTTACAATATTAAACATAGACGGTCACAAAGCATAACGGGAAAAATGGACACTGTAAGGTTCAGGCAGGCTCCGAGCCTGAATGTATATTTGTGAGCGACGAATCCAGACAGCATCGAAACCCCCAACCGATTAGCATTTTGATGGCCCATCTCCGTAGGACAAAAGACTGATACTTGAGCAACCGATACAATCTCAGACATTTTGGCGCCACTCCCTGTAGCCAGGAAGCATCAACAACAGGGTCAATGACCGCTTAGGACATGCCCGGCTATCAAGGCACCCGCCCCTTTATTGGCTCAAATCAAATCCAGTGATCAAGAACTGCCCAATTAATGGGGTCCAAACCGAAGGACCACCCAAAGAGCGCGAAACTCCCCAAGGATAAAGAGCGAGACCACCATGTGTTCGGCCTCTCTTGGACCTGGTGCTCCGGCAACGTCCACTTCCAATTGCAGCACCACCAGAAGCAAGTTCAAGTTCTACGCTCGCTACCAGACAGATGAGCCCCGCTGAGCAGCAGTTACTTCTCCAGACCCAGTACATCCAGATTTGAATAACGGCCACTGTTCCTCTGACCTAAGTCAGGTGCCTGAAGTTTAGTACAGGTTGTCATAGTTGATAGGTGTAATTTAACTAAGTAGTGTTATAATTTAACTAAGTATGTTGCATGATAATTGTGTGTGTAAATAAAGTACCCTTGATCTTGAACTAACTAACTGGTGTTTGGCTCTTTGATCGATACCCGGTTGAACCTTGTGGTGGTATCATTTGATACCTGGCGACTCTGAACAATATAATATCGATATCCAAAGAAAGAAGAACAACCTTATTGATTGCCATATTTATAGCAGGTAAAAAAGGCAACAGAAGGGAATCTATGTGTGGAGCCAGAGGAAATGGGCGAGGTACTAAATGAATACTTTGCATCAATATTCACCAAAGAGAAGGAATTGATGGATGTTGAATCTGGAGAAGGGCGTGTAGATAGCCTGGGTCACATTGAGATCCAAAAAGACGAGGTGTGGGGTGTCTTGAAAAATATTAAGGTGGATAAGTCCCCAGGGCCTGATGGGATCTACCCCAGAATACTGAAGGAGGCAAGAGAGGAAATTGCTGAGGCCTTGTCAGAAATCTTTGGATCCTCACTGTCTTCAGGTGAAGTCCCGGAGGACTGGAGAATAGCCAATGTTGTTCCTTTGTTTAAGAAGGGAGCAAGGATAATCCAGGGAACTACAGGCCGGTGAGCCTTACATCAGTGGTAGGGAAATTACTGGAGAGAATTCTTCGAGACAGGATCTACTCCCATTTGGAAGCAAGTGGACATATTAGCGAGAGGCAGCACGGTTTTGTGAAGGGGAGGTCGCGTCTCACTAACTTGATAGAGTTTTTCGAGGAGGTCTCAAAGATAATTGATGCAGGTAGGGTAGTGGATGTTGTCTATATGGACTTCAGTAAGGCCTTTGACAAGGTCCCTCATGGCAGACTGGTACAAAAGGTGAAGTCACACGGGATCAGAGATGAGCTGGCAAGCTGGATACAGAACTGGCTAGGTCATAGAAGGCAGAGAGTAGCAATGGAAGGATGCTTTTCTAATTGGAGGGCTGTGACTAGTGGTGTTCCGCAGGGATCAGTGCTGGGACCTTTGCTGTTCGTAGTATATATAAATGATTTGGAGGAAAATGTAACTGGTCTGATTAGTAAGTTTGCGGACGACACAAATGTTGGTGGAATTGCGGATAGCGATGAGGACTGTCAGGATTTAGATTGTTTGGAGACTTGGGCGGAGAGATGGCAGATGGAGTTTAATCCGGACAAATGTGAGGTAATGCATTTTGGAAGGTCTAATGCAGGTCGGGAATATACAGTGAATGGTAGAACCCTCAGAGTATTGAAAGTCAGAGAGATCTAGGTGTGCAGGTCCACAGGTCACTGAAAGAGGAAACACAGGTGGAGAAGGTAATCAAGAAGGCATACTGCATGCTTGTCTTCATTGGCCGGGGCATTGAGTATAAAAATTGGCAAGTCATGTTGCAGCTGGATAGAACCTTAGTTAGGCCATACTTTACTGTTCAATTCTGGTCGCCACATTACCAGAAGGATGTGGAGGTTTTAGAGAGGGTGCAGAAGAGATTTACCAGGATGTTGCCTGGTACGGAGGGCATTAGCAATGAGGAGAGGTTGAATAAACTTGGTTTGTTCTCACTGGAATGAAGGAGGTTGAGGAGTGACCTGATAGAAGTCTACAAAATTATGAGGGGCATAGACAGAGTGGATAGTCAGACACTTCTTCCCAGGGTAGAGGGGTCAATTACTAGGGGGATTAGGTTTAAGGTGCGAGGGGCATGGTTTAGAGGAGATATACGAGACACGTTTTTTACACAGAGGTTAGTGGGTGCGTGGAACTCGCTGCCAGAGGAGGTAGTGGAAGCTGGGACGATAGTGACGTTTAAGGGGCATCTTGAAAAATACATGAATAGGATGGGAATAGAGGGATACGGACCTCGTTATCCAAGGTTCGGAGAAGATTTTAGTTTAGCCCCCAAGCATGGAATCCTGGATCAACGATATGGCAGGGTTCATTAAATTGGAGAGGGTGAAATTCGCCTTGAGAGGGTCGGTACAAGGGTTCTTTAGGCGGTGGCAACTGTTCTTAGACTTCCTGGCAGAACGGTAGACATTGGTCAATGGCAGCAGCAGCTCGGGGGGGGGGGGGGGGGTTTACTTTATTTTTGTTTTTGTTATTTACACTGGAGGGTCTGAGGGGGTGTATATACCTGTTGTGTTAAGTCGGGGTGTTAATGTTAATTTATTATTTACGTACAGGTGGGAGGGGGGTATGGAGGGATGCTTTTCTAGACTGTGTTTTGTACTTAACCCTGTTGGGTTCCTTTTTCATTTTGTTAGTGATATTTTCTGAAAACCTTAATAAGAATTATTTTTAAAAAAAAAGATTTTAGTTTAGGCGGGCAGCATGGTCGCTGCAGGCTTGGAGGGCCGAAGGGCCTGTTCCTGTGCTGTACTCTTCTTTGTTCTTGATGCCTAGTAGCACTCGTTACCACAAATATGGACCAGACATAACCGGGGGGTGGGGGGGGGGGGGGGGGGGGGGGGGGGGGGGATTTCCTAGGCCATTGGAAACCCCCGGATACCCTGGCACCCGGGCACCTTGGCACTGCCAGGTTGCTGGGTGATGCTGGCAGGAGCACTACCAGGGTGCCAGGCTGGTAGTTGAAAGTGCCCAGGTGCTGAGTGCTCATGCCTGGGATCAGGCCTAGGGATGCCTTGCCCTTAAGAGGTGGGGCATTAAATCAGTCCCACTGACTTCAACAATTTCAGGTTGTAACCTCTGCCCCCATTTTGTTTCCTTTTTCTTTGCCTATTTGTTTTTATGTTCTTGTTTTTCTTCCTTTTATGCTTTCAGACAGCAGTTTTCCTTCATGCCTAAAATAATAATAAATGCAAATTACTGCGGATGCTGGAATTTGAAACGAAAGAGAAAATGCTGGAAAATCTCAGCAGGTCTGGCAGCATCTGTAGGGAGAGAGAAGAGCTAACGTTTAGAGTCCAATGACTCTTTGTCAAAGCTAACAGACAGAGAAAGTGGGAAATATTTATACTGTGGAGTGAGAATGAAAGATGGGTCATAGCCACAGAAACCCAGGGAAACTGGGTGCTAATGGCCACAGAAACCAAGGGGAAAGAGTGCTAATGGCAGTCCCCAGAGAGGACAAAAGATGTGAAAGGTCAAACAGCAGGGAAACTAACATCAGAGGATGGACTGTAGATGTGGGGGGAGGGGATGAGGGAAGCAAAGGGTAAGGAAAGGTGCATAAGATTGGGGGGGAAATTAACTATATATTAAGAAAGAAAGAAATGGTAAAAGACAGTTAAAATGAAATGGGATGAAAACAAATGGGTCGAGGTGGGGTAGAGCTGATGATCTGAAGTTGTTGAAAGCCTGCTCCCATGCCCACATGGCTGTTCTTGGCTTGCTGCAATGTTCCAGTGAAGCTCAACGCAAACTGGAGGAACAACATCTCATATTCCAGTTAGGCACGCTACAGACCTCCGGCCTGAACATCAAATTCAACAACTTCAGATCATCAGCTCTACCCCACCTCGACCCATTTGTTTTCATCCCATTTCATTTTAACTGTCTTTTAGGGGCAGCACGGTAGCATAGTGGTTAGCACAATTGCTTTACAGCTCCAGGGTCCCAGGTTCGATTCCCGGCTTGGGTCACTGTCTGTGCGGAGTCTGCACGTTCTCCCCATGTGTGCGTGGGTTTCCTCCCACAGTCCAAAGATGTGCAGGTTAGGTGGATCGGCCATGGTAAATTGCCCTTAGTGTCCAAAATTGCCCTTAGTGTCAAGTGGGGTTGCTGGGTTGTGGGGTGGAGGTGTGGGCTTGGGTGGAGTGCTCTTTCCAAAGAGCCGGTGCAGACTCGATGGGCCGAATGGCCTCCTTCTGCACTGTAAATTCTATGAATCTATGATACCATTTCTTTCTTTCTTAATATATATTTAGTTCCCCCCCCCAATCTTATCCACCTTTCCTTCACCTTTCTCCTCTTTGCTTCCCCCTTCCCCTGCCCCCACATCTACAGTTCATCCTCTGATGTTAGTTTCTCTGCTGTTTGACCTTTCACATCTTTTGTCCTCTCTGGGGACTGCCATTAGCACTCTTTCCCCTTGGTTTCTGTGGCTATTAGCACCCGGTTTCCCTGGGTTTCTGTGGCTATGACTCATCTTTCATTCTCACTCCACAGTATAAATATTTCCCACTTTCTCTGTCTGTTAGCTTTGACAAAGAGTCATTGGACTCGAAACGTTAACTCCTTCCTCTCCCTACAGATGCTGCCAGACCTGCTGAGATTTTCCAGCATTTTCTCTTCCATCATGCCACCTTGAGACACATTGTTTGTTCCTTCATTACACCCCCCCCCCCCCCCCTCCCGCTTCCATTTGTTTAAAGCCTATTCAATCTCTAACTTTTCCTGGCTCTGATGAAAGGTCACAGATCTGTCATGTTAACGGTTTCCCTCTCCGCAGATGCGGCCAGACTTTCTGAGTATATTTGCATCACATGGGCAGGGGGAAAGGCTTTAGTTTCTGGCTCATTGGGACTAGCTCTGGGAGAGATGGGACATATGCAGAGCAGACAGGTTGCGCCTAAACTGAGCTGTAATGAGTTACTTGCAGGCCAAGTTGCTACTGCTATTTCAAAGGGTTTAATCTAAATCGGCAGGGGATAATATCAGGGAGAACTAGCAAGGAGCACGGAATAATGGAGAGGTAGACCGCACTAGAATAATAAATAATTATTTTTAAAAATGGATTTAGAGTATTTAGAGTACCCAATTCATTTTTTCCAATTAAGGGGCAATTTAGCGTGGCCAATCCACCTACTCTGCACATCTTTGAGTTTGGGGGAGAACCCCACGCAAACACGGGGAGAATGTGCAAACTCCACTCGGACCAAGAGCCGGGATCGAACCTGGGACCTCAGCGCCATGAGGCAGCAGTACTAACCCACTGCGCCACCATGCTGCCAGAATAATAAATAATTTAATAAGTGGGGTCAGAGCAAGCGGGAAAGTAATGAACTCTAAATCAGAGTTACTGCATGTATGTGAATGCACAGAGCGTAATAAATAAGATTGGGCGGCATGGTAACACAGTGGTTAGCACTGTTGCTTCACAGCACCAGGGACATGGGTTTGATTCCGGCGTAGGTCACTGTCTGTGCGGAGTCTGCACATTCCCTCCGTGTCTGCGTGGGTTTCCTCCGGGTGCTCTAGTTTCCTCCCACAAGTCCCGAAAGACGCGCTTGTTAGGTGAATTGGACATTTTGAATTCTCCCTCTGTGTACCCAAACAGGCGCTGGAATGTGGCGACTAGTGGATTTTCACAATAACTTCAATGCAGTGTTAATGTAAGCCTACTTGTGACGCTAAGTATTATTATTAGATTGGGGAGATTGCATTGTGGAAATGTGATGTGGCAATAACCAGGACCTGGCTCAAAGAAGGGCAGAACTGAATGCTAAATATTCCTGGGTACAATGTGTTCAGGAAAGAAGAGAAGGAGGAGAGGGTGATGGTATTGGTTAAAGAGAGCACTGAAGTGCTGGAGAAATAGGATATTCCAGAGGGTTCAAAGACAGAATCTATTTGCTGAGAGTTAAGGAACAAAAAGGGTGCAATTGCATTGCTCGGTGTATTCTATAGACCACCAACTAATGGGCAGGATATAGAGGGAAAAACCTGCAAAGAAACGAGAGATGTGCAAACATTATAGCGTAGTAACAACATGGGACTTTAATTATTTGAGTATAGACTGGGATAGTATTAGTGTAAAGAGCAGGGAGGGGCAAGAGTTCCTTGAGTTTGTTTAGGAATTTATTCTCCAAAGGTTTGTTTCCTGTTCAGTGAGAAAGGAAGCATTGCTAGACCTGGTTCCTGGGAATGAGGTGGGCCAAGTGGTTCCAGTGTGAGTCGGAGAACATTTAGGAGCAGTAATCATGAGGTTTAGGATGATTATGGAAAAGGACAATGAACAATCCAGAGTAAGAATAATTAACTGGGAGAAAGCCAACTTCTGTGGAGTAAGAACAGATCTGGGCCGAGTAAATTCGAGTCAAAGGTTGACAGGAAAAACTATAGCTGAACAAGGACCTGCATTCTGTCATTACAGGGAGATATCAGGAACTTGGGAACAGAAATGGGTTCAAGATGTAGCAGGCAATTTAGGGGTTAGAAAAACTGCTAACAGCAGAGTTATAGAGATACACCCACACCAGAGTGCCTGGTCCTAAGAGAGGTCATGTCTGTCAAATCTGTTAGAGTTCTTTGAGGAGGTAACAAGGAAGGTAGACAAAGGAGAACCAGTGGTCGTGATTTATTTAGATTTCCAGAAGGCCTTTGGCAAGGTGCCGCATAAGAGATTGTTAAATAAGTTAAGAGCCCATGGTGTTAATGGTAAGATCCTGGCATGGATAGAGGATTGGCTGACTGGCATAAGGCAGAGAGTGGGGATAAAGGGGTCTTTTTCAGGATGGCAGCCGGTGACTAGTGGTGTGCCTCAGGGGTCTGTGCTGGGACCACAACTTTTCACAATATACATTCATGCAAGAAACAATACTTTTCACTGTATACTAATACATGGGACAATAATAAATCAAATAATGATCTGGAAGAATGAACTGAAGGCACTGTTGCTAAGTTTGCAGATGATACAAAGATCTGTAGAGGGACAGGTAGTATTGAGGAAGCAAGGGGGCTGCAGAAGAATTTGGACAGGCTAGGAGAGTGGGCAATGAAGTGGCAGATGAAATACAATGTGGAAAAGTGTGAGGTTATGCATTTTTGAAGGAGGAATTTAGGCATGGACTATTTTCTGAATGGGGAAATACTTGGGAAATCAGAAGCACAAAGGGACTTGGAAGTCCTTGTTTACGTTTTTCTTAAGGTTAACGTGCAAATTCAGTCGGCAGTTAAGAAGGCAAATGCAATGTTAGCATTCATGTTGAGTGGGCTAGAATACAAGACCAGGAATGTATTTCTGAGGCTGTATAAGGTTTTGGTCAGACCCCATTTGCAGTATTGTGAGCAGTTTTGGGCCCCGTATCTAAGGAAGGATGTGCTGGCTTTGGAAAGCGTCCAGAGGAGGATCACAAGAATGATCTAGGGGTTACATGGGGGCTGCTTTAGCACACTGGGCTAAATCACTGGCTTGGGCAGCACGGTAGCATTGTGGATAGCACAATTGCTTCACAGCTCCAGGGTCCCAAGTTCGATTCCGGCTTGGGTCACTGTCTGTGCGGAGTCTGCACATCCTCCCCGTGTGTGTGTGGGTTTCCTCCGGGTGCTCCGGTTTCCTCCCACAGTCCAAAGATGTGCAGGTTAGGTGGATTGGCCATGATAAATTCCCCTTAGTGTCCAAAATTGCCCTTAGGGTTGGGTGGGGTTACTGGGTTATGGGGATCGGGTGGAGGTGTTGACCTTGGGTAGGGTGCTCTTTCCAAGAGCCGGTGTAGCTGGGTTAATGGGCTGAATGGCCTCCTTCTGCACTGTAAATTCTATGTTAATCTATGTTAATCCCTGGGATGAACAGCTTGTCATATGAGGAACGATTGAGGACTCATTGGAGTTTAAAAGAATGAGGGGGGATCTTATTGAAACTTACAGGATACTGCGAGGCCTGGATAGAGTGGACGTGGAGAAGATATTTCCACTTGTAGGAAAACCTAAAACCAGAAGATACAATCTCAGACTAAAGGGACAGATCCTTTAAAACAGAGATGAGGAGGAATTTCTTCAGCCAGAGGGTGGTGAACTCTTTGCAGCAGAAGACTGTGGAGGCCAAATCACTGAGTGTCTTTAAGACAGAGATAGATTAATAAGTGGATCAGAGGTTATGGGGAGAAGGCAGGAGAATGGGGATGAGAAACATATCAGCCATGATTGAATGGCGGAGCAGACTCGATGGGCCGAGTGGCCTAATTCTGCTCCTATGTCTTATTGTCTTAATCAGACTTAACCTCGTTAGTGGGAATATGCAGGATCCATTCAGCCAGGATGATCCACTCGAGATCCATTGTTATTTGGGACAACCTTGTTTGACCAGCCATCAGCCCAGCACAGAATCCGATGACCTATGTGTCTGTCAATGGAAGGTTAGTTGCATATAAATGGCGTAGCTCTATTCATTTGTATAAATGGGAGTTTATACAAATCAGCCAAAGTAATGAGAATAGATTCAAGTCTAACCACTGCAGGGGAGAACCTTTGTTTGAGGAGTGAGAAACAATGAGAGAGAGAGCAAGATTGAATGCCTTTTTTGAACAGCTACAAGCAGAAGGCTGTGGGGGTCACTTAGAGAGGTCATGGAGGCAGCTATTCGGATTACAGACTTTTGAAAAGGATTCTGAAGGAACTTGACTTACAGAAGTGAATTGGGGCTTCATAAATACATGCATTATCTTTGCCTGTCTATGTAAAAGGGTTCTGAAGGAACTTGACTTACAGAAGAGAATTGGGGCTTCATAAAGACATGTATTATCTTTGCCTGTCTATGTAAGTGGAATGAGAAGTGTATGTTCATTGGACGTGTGGTTTAATGGAAACAAATATGTTAAGGTTACGAAACTGCATGTATTCTGTTAGTGTTAGAATTGAAGTAAAAGTGTTGCGGACCCTGTAGAGGGGATGACAAAGGTTATGCAGATATTGAGGGAGTTTGGAGATTTTTTGGGATACAGGCTAAATATGGGGAAGAGCGAGCTTTTTGTAATACACCCCGGGGACCAGGGAAGAGGAATAGATGCCCTGCCGTTCAGGAGAGTGGAAAGGAGCTTCCGATATTTGGGGATCCAGGTAGCTAGGAGCTGGGGAACTCTACACAGACTTAATCTGACGCGGCTGGTGGAGCAGATGGAGGAGGATTTCAAGAGGTGGGATATGCTGCCGCTCTCATTGGCGGGCAGAGTGCAGGAGGTAAAAATGATGGTCCTCCCGAGGTTTCTTTTTGTGTTTCAATGTCTCCCCATTCTGATCACAAAGGCCTTTTTCAAGAAAATAGACATGAGCATTATGAGCAGTGTGGGCAGGGAAGACCCCGAGGGTAAGGAGGGGGTTCCTGCAGCGTAGCAGGGACAGAGGGGGACTGGCGTTGCCGAGCCTGGACGACTACTACTGGGCCGTCAATGTGGCGATGGTTTGTAAGTGGATTAGGGAGGGAGAGGGGGCGGCGTGGAAGAGGCTGGAGATGGCGTCCTGTAAAGGAACGAGCCTAAAGGCGCTGGTGACGGCGCCGCTGCCGCTCTCCCCGAAAAGGTATACCACAAACCCAGTGGTGGTGGCAACCTTAAGGATCTGGGGGCAGTGGAGGTGACACAGGGGGGTGACGGGTGCCTCGGTGTGGTCCCCGATCAGGAACAACCATAGGTTTGTCCCAGGAAGGATGGACGGAGGGTTCCAGAGCTGGCAACGAGCAGGAATTAGAAAACTGAGAGATTTGTTTATAGATGGGGCGTTTGCGAGCCTGGGAGCGCTGGAGGAAAAGTATGAGTTGCCCCCGGGGAATATCTTTAGATATATGCACGTGAGGGCGTTTACGAGGCAACAGGTGAGGGAATTTCCGCTGCTCCCGACACAGGGGATCCAAGATAGAGTGATTTCGGGGGTATGGGTCGGGGAGGGTAAAGTGTCCGAAATATATCAGGAGATGAGAGACGAGGGGGAGGCGCTGGTAGAGGAGCTGAAGGGAAAATGGGAAGAAGAGCTGGGAGACGAGATTGAGGAGGGGCTGTGGGCTGATGCCCTAAGTAGGGTAAATTCCTCGTCCTCGTGTGCCAGGCTTAGCCTGATACAATTTAAGGTTCTATACAGAGCACATATGACGGGAGCAAGTCTGAGCACTACTTTTTGTTACTTTGTTAGTTCACCATATTATTTAAATAATGTTATTTATCAGTTACTGTACTATTTTTATGTTGATTTGTAAAAGGGAAAAATTCTGTTAGAAAACTTTAATAAAATATATTTTATGAAAAAAAGAATTGAAGTAAAAATATTGTTTTCTTTTCTTTAATTTTAATAAAAGTTGGTTTATAAAATAACCAAGCCTTATTTCTTATTTAACACTCCTGGAACAAATTGATCTTTCTGCACAGTCTTAAAACTTAAAAAATATTATGCCTCTAGTTCAGTACCTTAGCCAGGTGTCTGTAACTTCAAAGAAACGATTGTTTGGGAACAGCGTAGCCACCTAAAATGGCAGATTCCCGATTAAAATGGTCAAACCCCGATCTAAAATGGCGAACAAAAGAGGCTGATGGGAAAATCAGCCAACAGGACCCAAACGGACAGCTGCAGGCAAAACAGTGTATTCGGCTCTGAGGAAGTCGGCCCAGACCGATACCACAACAACCCAGCCATCTGCATACTAAGCAGCCAACCCCGGGAACAATTGCTACACATTAGCAACATCAAGCCGATCCAGACTTTTCGGCGCCAGCAGTGGCTGACACAAAGAAAGGTGGACGACCACCCCCCGATCAAGGAATCGCCCCATTATTGGAGCATATCGAACCAAGTGATTGGGACCAAGTCCAATCACTTGGAACCAGGGTCAAGGTCCGCTCCGAGAGGCGGGAAGCCTCTGGGAACTATAAAAATAGGGGCCAAGTTCAGATCGACCCTTCTCTTCCTGCTCGCAACCTTCGAGACCCTCCGACAAAGAAACAAGTAAGTTTTACTCCAGCGATCGCTACCAGGTAGGTGCTCCAGACTATCGACCCGTACCAGCCTTTTGAATCCCGCAGCCCAGACCCAATTCGATAGACCATTCGTTTCCCTGACCTGGTGGGCCATCTCCAAAGTTAAGTATTGGCCTTTAGTGGTAGGTAGTAATCTAGAAGTAGGATTATTGTATAAGTATTTATTGCTGTATATAATAAATGATCGTTGGTTTAACTTTTACTAAGCGGTGTGCTGCATTATTAATCATTACTTGAGCTTGAACCACGTGGCGGTATCAGAAAGATACCTGGCGACCCGTGAGCAAAGGTGACAGAATTAGAGCTAATAAAACTAAGGCTAATAAGAGCAACAACAGTCAAGGTATACAGTATTCCCTAAAAAGGGATAGGTCGGGCAAATAATGCCAGAGCTCCCTGGATGACAGGAGATAAAAATCATGAAGAGAAAGTGTACATCTGGAGGTGAAAAATCAAATAAAAGAAGCAAAGAGGGAACAGAGACTGGCAGCCAATATAAAAGTGAATCCCAAAGTAATCTATAGGCATATAAATAATCAAAGGTGGAGTAACAATAATAATCGCTTATTGTCACGAGTAGGCTTCAATGAAGTTACTGTGAAAAGCCCCTAGTCGCCACATTCCGGTGCCTGTTCAGGGAGGCCGGACGGGAATTGAACCCGTGCTGCTGGTCTTGTTCTGCATTACAAGCCAGTTGTTTAGCCCACTGTGCTAAACCAGCCCCAGAGTAGGGCCAATTCAGGCCCAAAAAGGTGATTCACACATAGAGGCAGGGGCATAGCTGAGGTAGTAAATGAATGTTTTGCATCTATTTTTACCAAGGAAGAAGATGCCACCCAGGTTGTGGTGAACAAGGGCGTAATTAATATACTAGAAGGATTTAAAATTGATAAGGAGGAGGTATTGGATAGGCTGAATGTACCTGGAGTTGATAAGGCACCATGACCGGATGAGATACATTGAAGGATACTGAGGGAGGTGAGAGTGGAAATTGCAGAGGTATTGGCCATAATGTTTCAGTCTTCTTTAGACTCTGGGTGGTGCCAGAGGACTGGAGAATTGAATAAGTTATACACTTGTTCATGAAAGGGTGTAAAAGTAAACAGCAACTACCAGCCACTCAGTTTAACTTCGGTTGGAGGGAAACTTATAGAAACAATAATCCAGGACAAAATTAATAGTCATATGGGCAAATGAGGATAAATTAACGAAAAGCCAGCATGATTTAAAAAAATAAAATTTAGAGTACCCAATTATTTTTTTTCCAATTAAGGGGAAATTCAGCTTGGCCAATCCACCTGCCCTGCCCATCTTTGGGTTTGGGGGGGGTTGACGCGGCTGCCTCACGGCGCCGTGGACCCAGGTTCAATCCCCGGATTGAACCCGGGTCCTTGGGACCGTGAGACAGCAGTGCTAACCACTGCGCCACCGTGCTGCCCCCAGCATGAATGTCTTAAAGGAAAATTAAGTGAAACTAACTTGCTGAAGTTTTTTGAGAAGGTAACAGAGAGGGTTGATGACAGGGACCCTGTTGATGTGGTGTTCATGGACTTCCAAAAGGCATTTGATACAGTGATGCACAACAGACTTGTGAATTAAGTTTGACCTCATGAAATAAAAAGGGAAGTACTGGAGCAACATGGATACAAAATTGGCTGAGTGACAGGAAAGAGAGCGCAGTGTGTAATGGATGTTTTATGAGCTGGAGGAAGATTTGCGAATGGAGTTCCCCATGGGTCGGTGTTGGGACCCTTGCTCATCCTGATGTAGTTTAATGTCCTCGGCCTTGACTTATTGGGTACTCTTTCAAAGTTTGTGGATGATCAAAAATCTTGTAAGCATTGTGAGCTGTGAGGATGCTAGTGTAAAACATCAAAAGGACATTGACAAGTTAGTAGAATAGGTGGACAGGTGGCAGATGAAGTTCAATGCGGAGAGATGTGAAGTGATTAATTTTGGCAGGAAAACCATAGAGAGACAATGTAAATTAGAGGTACAATTCTAACTGTCATTTTAAGACCCTCTCCCAGGCACTGTGCAATGTTCAACCCATTTCCTGCAATCTTATGGCTCCTGCCAAAGTATTTTACAGCCTGTGCCCCTATGAGATATTTTACACTCTTCCATCCAGGGGTCTTTTGCCCTTGATGTCAATCGGTGGCATTTGTTGTCTTTTTTGAATTTTGCCTCCCATCTCAGTATATCTAAGCTGTTGAAGCCTACATCATCAGCTTGTGTACCTCCAGCTATTTAAATTCACTTAGCTCAGGATTTACAATAGGGTTGTACTCCCATTCTGCCCAGTTCCAGCGATGCAGTGGAGCCAATGCACTGTCAGACTCTTTCTTTGGTGGACTGGAAGCCTGTGTCCAGTGGGGTCCCCAATATCTGTTAAACACCTTCCACTCATTTCCGCTGTGTCCTCTGCTCATATTCTCTTGTAAACTTAGCTTACCTCTTTCTCCAAGAGACTGGAACAAACTATTCCAAAATCAAGTTTCTCCAGCCAGAAAGACATTCAGTCACTTGAGTATATGGAACTAAACTGGAGAGAAGCAGAATACAGTCCCTCCAATCATGTAGATCCTCATTTATCATGGCCACTGGATAACTTATCGCCAGCTACCAAACCGATTGAGTGACTTAATTATTAACATTAAGTAATTAAGGACTGTATCATTGTGGTCTGGCTGGGGAGTTTTCCCACTGTCCAGCATCTAGTGGTGATCAGGCTGCTTTTTGCCCTGAGCGTGCTTGGGACATTACACAGACAAGTGTCAGGTGTCCTGTCCACATAGATTTATCTTTCAGCAGCAGGAGGCGCTCACAGCCCAGGAGGCACAATTACAAGGAGTCAGTTTAATTTGGACAGGCTCACTGGTGAGTCAGCCATTTCACAAGTAATAAACTCTGTGCACATATGACTGCTCTTGAGGACTGGCCGGTACAAAAATGTTGACATCATTTAATTAAACATTATTGAGTGCTTATTTACTGCCTACTGATAATGTGCGTTTACACGTTAGTGTTTATTCCCACATGTTCCTCATTCATATTCATTTTAAAGTATTTATTAAGCTGGCATATTAATACGTTGTTGACACCAGCGTGTCAAAGTTCTACTTTTTATCTTGAGGGGAACAGCAGTCAACATGCAAAGATTTCCTGTTTACAACACTGCAGGGGTAAAATTTAAACTAAGAGGAACTTACGTTTGTCGCTGTCACATGCAGCTGCACATGATGTTCTGCTCCATCTGTCTCATTACCCTCTGTGTATCAATATGTACGCAATTCTTTTCATGTTGGACAACTTAGACTAAGGTAAACAAACCTTGCTCTAATTCAGATGCCAGTTTGGCCTTCTATTTTGAGATACCCTCAATTACGACTCAGGAGAGGAGCTCGATAATACAAAGGCTTTAATAACCAGAAAACCAGACAGCTGCCGAGAAGTCTGCTCACTGCACGCTGCCTACTGAACATAACCTTATATACAGCTTCCTGGGGGTGGTGCCGGAGGCGGAGTCCCCCAGGGTTCCTAACCCGGTCTTAAAGGGGCCTACGCATTAAAGGTACATATGTATACAGCTATCATTCATCACATTCACCCCCTGTTTAAAAGAAAACGCATAATCCGTCAGGGGTGAAGTGGAATTACAAGTTCAGTCTTTTGGGTGGTCTGATTGCCCGTGTCGACCTTCTCAGCTCCGGCGGTGGTGCGGCGGATACGGTCGTCCTTGGTGGTGGTATTTCCAGGAGCACGGTTGTCTGATCCTTTGCCCGCGTTGGAGCAGGGGGGGTATCCGGGGTGACTAGGGTGATTGGTGCCGGTGCCGGCTGGGGGAAGGGGGGCGCTATGGGGGGGGGGGGGGGCGCTGTCGGAGCCGACCGCCGGTGCGGGGAGGGGAGCGTTGGTGGAAGGGGGGGCGTCGGTGGGCGAGCCAGCGGGTGCCAGGTCTCGCAGGGAAACGGTATCCTGCCTGCCATCGGGCCGCTCGACGTAGGCGTATTGAGGGTTTGTGTGTAATAGTTGAACCCTCTTGACCAGTGGATCTGTCTTATGGCTCCTCACGTGCCTCCGGAATAGAACTGGTCCCGGAGTCGTCAGCCAACGTGGAAGCGAGACCCCAGAGGTGGACTTCCTGGGGAAGACAAACAAAGGGTTGTGAGGGGTCTCGTTCGTGGCCGTACAGAGGAGCGATCTAATGGAGTGTAGGGCATCGGGTAGGAGCCCCTGCCAGCGGGCGATTGGGAGACTTCTTGACCGTAGGGCTAGAAGAACAGCCTTCCAAACTGTTGCGTTCTCCCTCTCCACCTGCTCGTTTCCCCGCGGGTTATAGCTGGTCGTTCTGCTCGAGGCGATGCCCTTGTTGAGCAGATACTGACGCAGCTCATCGCTCATGAACGATGTACCCCGGTCGCTGTGGATATAAGCGGAGAAACCAAACAGGGTGAAGATGCTGTGCAGTGCCTTGACTAAGGAGACCGAGGTCATATCGGGGCAGGGGGCAGCGAATGGGAAGCGGGAGAATTTGTCGATGACAGTGAGGAAGTAGGTGTTGCGGTTGGTGGACACGAGGGGCCCTTTGAAGTCCACACTTAGTTGCTCAAAGGGCCCAGAGGCCTTTAACAGGCGAGCCTTGTCTGGTCGATAGAAGTGCGGTTTGCACTCCGCACAGATCTGGTAAGCCTTGGTCATGGCCTTGACCTCCTCAGTGGAGTAAGGTAGGTTGCGGGACTTGATGAAATGGGCAAGCCGCGTGACCCCCTGTTGGCAGAGGTCATCGTGGATGGCCTGCAGACGGTCTTTCAGCGCGTTGGCGCACGTGTCGCGGGACAGGGCATCTGGGGACTCGTTGAGCTTCCCCGGACGATATGTAATATCGTACGTTTAGGTGGCGAGTTCGATCATCCACCTCAGAATTTTATCATTCTTTATTTTGCCCCGTTGTGCGTTATCGAACAAAGGCGACCGACCGTTGGTCGGTGACGAGGGCGAACCTCCTACCGGCTAGGTAGTGCCTCCAGTGCCGCACAGCCTCCACTATGGCTTGTGCCTCCTTCTCGACTGCAGAGTGTCGAATTTCCGAGGCGGTGAGGGTTCGGGAGAAGAACGCTACCGGTCTGCCCGCCTGGTTGAGGGTAGCAGCCAGGGCGACGTTTGATGCGTCGCTTTCTACCTGGAAGGGAATGGTTTCGTCCACCGCGTGCATGGCGGCCTTGATGATATTGGCCTTGATACGACTGAAGGCCGACTGAGCCTCAGCCATCTGGGGAAAAACCGTGGTCTTAATGAGTGGACGGGCTTTGTCCGCATATCTGGGGACCCACTGGGCATAATAGGAAAAGAGCCCCAGGCACCGGTTGAGTGCCTTGAGGCTACGGGGGAGGGGAAGTTCCTTAAGGGGGCGCATGCGGTCGGGGTCTGATCCTAGGACCCCGTTTTCCACGACGTAGCCGAGGATGGCTAGCCGGGTTGTGTGGAACACGCATTTCTCTTTATTGTTTGTCAGATTGAGGGCCCGGCCGGTCTGGAGGAACTTCCTCAGGTTTTCGTCATGGTCCTGCTGGTCATGGCCGCAGATGGTGATGTTGTCCAAGTACGGGTATGTAGCCTGTAAGCCGTACTGGTCCACCATTTGATCCATCGCCCTTTGGAAAATGGAGACTCCGTTTGTGACGCCAAAAGGGACCCTGAGGAAGTGGAAGAGTCGACCAGCTGCTTCGAAGGCTGTATAGGGGCGGTCCTCTGGGCGGATAGGGAGTTGATGATAGGCCGATTTCAGGTCGACCGTGGAGAATACTCGATACTGGGCGATTTGGTTCACCATTTCTGCAATGTGGGGAAGTGGGTACGCATAGAGTTACGTCAAGCGGTTTATGGTCTGGCTATAGTCCACCACCATACGTTGTTTTTCCCCGGAGCGGACTACCAGTACTTGTGCCCTCCAAGGGCTGTTGCTCGCCTCTATGACCCCTTCTTTTAGTAGCCGCTGAACCTCTGACTTGATGAAAGTCATGTCTTGGGCACTGTACTGCCGACTCCTGGTGGTGACGGGCTTCCAGTCGGGGTGAGGTTCGCGAAGAGAGGGGGTGGTGCAACTTTGAGTGTCGCCAGGCTACATACTGCGAGCGGCGGCAAGGGTCCGCCGAACTTCAGTGTCAGGCTTCGGTGGCTGCACTGAAAGTCCAGACTGAGCAGCAGGGGGGCGCAGAGGTGAGGGAGGACATAAAGTTTAAAAGGGGCGTATTTGGTGCCTTGGATAGCGAGGTTCGCGACACAATACCCCGTGATTTGGGCCGAATGAGACCCAGATGCGAGGGCGATAGTTTGGGAGGCGGGATAGGTGCGCAGGGAGCAGCGTCTTACCGTGTCCGGATGGATAAAACTCTCCGTGCTCCCGGAGTCAAAAAGGCAGGGGGTGTAGCAGCCATTGATTTGAACCTGCATCATTGAGCTTCGCAGGTGCTTCGGCCGAGATTGATTGAGCGCGATCGCTCCTAGTTGCGGGCAGTCAGAGTCCTCGGTTGAATTGGACTCGCAAAATGGCCGCCGCCGTCGGTCGCACGTTTTGGGTTTTGAAGATGGCCGCCGCCAAGGTGAACGCCCCATGACTCGCACAAAGCCGATGACGCGTCGGAAGTAGGCGTGTCTGGCCGCCGCGTGGCCGCGTTGCGGGGCCTGTGGTTCCGGGAGTTCGATTTCTGGGCCCGATGAGACTTTTGTTTCTGGCCTTTGGGCCCAGCCAAGCAGACCTTCGCAAAGTGCCCCTTCTTTCCGCATTCGCCGCAGATAGCGGAGTGGGCCGGGCAACGCTGGCGTGAGTGCTGGCCTTGCCCACAGAAATAGCATTGGGGGCCCCCGGTGTGAGCGTGTCGCCGCGCGGCGCAGGCCTGAAGCGTGGCCGAGTCTGGAGGGGATCGAGAGGGGTTCGCAAGGTCTGCGGAGTACGTGCGGAGATTATGGTGGGCCGCTTCCAGGGAATAGGCGAGCGTTACCGTGCCTTGGGGGTCCTTCGCTCCGTCTTCTAGGAGCTGCTGCCAGATGTACGTGGATCGGATACTGGACACGAATGCATCACGAATATGTAAGTTCATGTGGACTTCTGCCGTCACCTCTTTATGGTCACAGTTCCTGGCGAGCGCGGTGTGTCTCTCCAAGTATTCATCTTGCGTTTCCCCGGAGCGCTGGCGGAAGGTCGAGAGCAGATGTCTGGCATGTACCTCGTTTATCGGCTTTACGAAGCGCTTCTGTAGGATTTCAACCGCCGTTTCGTACGTGGCAGCTTTCTCGATCACGGAGGATAGTCGATGGCCCACCCGGGCATGTAGTAAGCTCAGCTTGCGAGGTCCGTCAACTTCAGTCTCTGAGGAATTCAGATAGGCCTCAAAGCACCGGAGCCAGTATTTAAAAATTTCAGTGGCTTCCGGCGACCGAGCGTCCAAATTGAGCTTCTCCGGCTTTAGACCGCTGTCCATCTTGATGCAGTCTGGTTATTAGATTGAGATACCCTCAATTACGACTCAGGAGAGGAGTTTGATAATACAAAGGCTTTAATAACCAGAAAACCAGACAGCTGCCGAGAAGTGTGCTCACTGCACGCTGCCTACTGAACGTAACCTTATATACAGCTTCCTGGGGGCGGAGCCAGAGGCGGAGTCCCCCAGGGTTCCAAACCCGGTCTTAAAGGGGCCTACGCATTAAAGGTACATATGTATATGGGACATGGTATCCCTGTCACTGGCAGGGAGGGTGCAGGCAGTTAAAATGGTAGTCCTCCCGAGATTCCTCTTTGTGTTTCAGTGCCTCCCGGTGGTGATCACGAAGGCTTTTTTCAAAAGGATCGAAAAGAGTATCATGAGTTTTGTGTGGGCCGGGAAGACCCCGAGAGTGAGGAAGGGATTCTTACAGCGTAGTAGGGATAGGGGGGGGGCTGGCACTACCGAGCCTAAGTGAGTACTACTGGGCCGCCAATATCTCAATGGTGAGTAAGTGGATGGGGGAAGAGGAGGGAGCGGCGTGGAAGAGATTGGAGAGGGCGTCCTGTAGGGGGACTAGCCTACAAGCTATGGTGACGGCCCCATTGCCGTTCTCACCGAAGAAATACACCACAAGCCCGGTGGTGGTGGCGACTTTGAAAATTTGGGGACAGTGGAGACGGCATAGGGGAAAGACGGGAGCCTTGGTGGGGTCCCCGATAAGAAACAACCATAGGTTTGCCCCGGGGAGAATGGATGGGGGATTTGGAATATGGCAAAGAGCAGGAGTAACGCAACTGAAAGATCTGTTTGTGGATGGGAAGTTCGCAAGTCTGGGAGCGCTGACCGAGAAATATGGGTTGCCCCAAGGGAATGCATTCCGGTATATGCAACTGAGGGCTTTTGCGAGGCAGCAGGTGAGGGAATTCCCGCAGCTCCCGACGCATGAGGTGCAGGACAGAGTAATCTCAAAGACATGGGTGGGGGACGGTAAGGTGTCAGATATATATAGGGAAATGAGGGACGAAGGGGAGACGATGGTAGATGAGCTGAAAGGGAAATGGGAAGAAGAGCTGGGGGAGGAGATTGAGGAGGGGCTGTGGGCGGATGCCCTAAGTAGGGTAAACTCATCATCCTCGTGTGCCAGGCTAAGCCTGATTCAATTTAAGGTGTTACACAGGGCGCATATGACTGGAGCATGGCTCAGTAAATTTTTTGGGGTAGAGGATAGGTGTGCGAGATGCTCGAGAAGCCCAGCGAATCACACCCACATGTTCTGGTCATGTCCGGCACTACAGGGGTTCTGGGTGGGGGTGACAAAGGTGCTTTCGAAAGTAGTGGGGGTCCAGGTCGAACCAAGCTGGGGGTTGGCTATAGTTGGGGTTGCACAAGAGCCGGGAGTGCAGGAGGCGAGAGAGGCCGATATTTTGGCCTTTGCGTCCCTAGTAGCCCGGCGCAGGATACTGTTGATGTGGAAGGAAGCCAAGCCCCCGGGGGTGGAGACCTGGATAAATGACATGGCAGGGTTTATAAAGCTGGAACGGATTAAGTTCGTCCTAAGGGGATCGGCTCAAGGGTTCACCAGGCGGTGGCAACCGTTCGTCGAATACCTCACAGAAAGATAGAGGGAATGGAAAAGAAGAAGGCAGCAGCAGCAGCCCAGGGGGGGGGGGGGGGGGGGGTGGGGGGGGGTTGGGGGGGGGAGGAACCAGAAGGAGTCTCAGGGTTATTAATATATATGTATAATATGTATAGGTCGTTGCTATAAATAATTGTATATTGGACTGTTAAATCATATTTTTGGAGAGTGTTTATCTGAGACAAGGCAGTTGCCATTTAGTTTTAGTTTTCGTTTTTGTTATATATTATTTATTCTTTGTTTATAAAACAGGTCATTGTTATTTATACTGTTATATTATTGTGTAAAGGATACACAATGTACTGTGATGGTTGACCAAAAATTTTCAATAAAATATTCTTTAAAAAAAAGGTACATTTGTATACAGATATCATTCATCACATATTTAATCCAATAAACACCAACAAGGGAGATGGTTTAAATCTTCCTCAACTCAGAGTGGCTGGAGCAGTTATTACACAACTCCCTAAAGTCACAACAGAGGTTGTCTCAAGCAATCACACAAGAATTTATTTTCTAAAGTATTTTTACAATCAGTTGGAAAGAATGGTACAAAGTGCGTCTTCTTGCCTGTTATTGGAATTAGGCTTTGGGGAATTTTTACTTATTTAATGCTGACAATGACTTTGTGCTATATAAGTATTTGTTGCCTGTTGGGGAAAAGGAAGTCACATCGGAGACTCACTGGATTAATCTCAGCTGCAAATAGCTTGTTTGTGCATCGAACTGGATAAGTTCAAGTTTCATACTGATGTGAGTCCTGAGATCCAGGGCTTATAGTTCTTGTATCTGTATCATGAGTAAACAATGTAATATACTGACCGTTTTCCCACCTATCTTCCTGCTAGATGTGACCAAGGTGACACACATGCATCTCGCAAGTTGTATATTCTGTTCCCAAAGTATGGCTCTAAGCACTTGGCACAGATTCAATCATGATGTGAGACATACAATAGGATACCAGAGTGAGCAGTATCCCATTTATTCTGGCTTTGTTAAATAAGTGTTTTCACATTTCAACTCGCATAAGTAGTTGGTTTTGGCCCGAATACAGACCCGTGTTGGCAGTGAGTTCTTTAGCGCAGACTCTGCTCTTGACCAGTGTCAATTCAGGAATAGGAATGTCCCCAATATTCAGTGCAGTCGGGAATGTGTTGGGTGCTATTACCTGCAATGGAGGTGCTGGGTTAGTGTTTGTCCAGGGGAGAGTTTCTACCTGTGATGGAGATTGAGAGGGAAACGCATTAGTGGGAGGGACTGGATGAGAGGAGAGCAGACAATGCAATCCAGGTTTCAGGAAATTAAGCATGTCAGGAGTCAGTCAGACTAACGGGTTGGGTTGGGCGGTTTTATACTTGTGTTGGGTGAGACTGCAGTGGGAATATCAGTAAGGAAATAAATGAAGGAAATTACTTGCATATTTATAACTCCACGATGTGTAAGGTGCTTTATAGCCAGTGATGTAATTTTTAAGTGCAGTCACTGTTGTTATGTGGGAATTATGGCAACCAATTTAGACACAGCAATGTCCCACAAACAGCAATTTGATAGGCCAGGTAACCTGTTGATTGAGGAATAAATATTGGGTGAAATATCAGGGACAACTTTCACGTTGATCTTCAAAATGGTGGATGGGATCTTTTGGATCCACACGAGAAGGCAGATTGGGTGAATGACGGAAGGCCGGCATGCGTACTATATTTGAATGTGTGACTCTTTACAGTCTCTTGAGCTTTGACCAATTCACCAACTCTTCATTGGTTTCGGGGCTGGTTTAGCACAGGGCTAAATAGCTGGCTTTTAAAGCAGACCAATGCAGGCCAGCAGCGCGGGTTCAATTCCCGTTCCACCCTCCCCGAACAGGCGCCGGAATGTGGCGACTAGGGGCTTTTCACAGTAACTTCATTTGAAGCCTACTTGTGACAACAAGGGATTTTCATTTCATTTCAATTCATTGCAAATATATATTTAGTGTGGCTCAGTGGGTCGCACTCTCACCCCTGAGTCAGAAGGTTCTGGGTTTAAGTCCCACTTCAGAGTTTGAGCATTACAAAGCCAAGGCTGACACTCCGCTGCTGTACTGAGGGAGTGCTGCAATGCTACAGCTGCAGTCTTTTGGATGAGGCCCTCTCAAGTGGCTGTAAAAGACCCCATGACACTATTTCCAAGGGGAATAAGGGAGTTATCCTAGTTTCCTGGTCAATATTAATCCCTCAGTCAACATTGCAGAAACAGATTACCTGGTCATTATCGCACTGCAGTGTTTATGGCAGTTTTAGCTGCCTTATTTCCTTACAAAACCGACTACACTTTGAAAAAAAAAGACATCATTGGCTATAAAGCACTTTCGAATGGCCAGTGGTCAGGCGCTATAAATGCAAATCTTTCCTGTTCCACACTGCCTGATTTCAAAAAGTAGTCGCGAAAAAAAGCAAATGGCACACAGAGAACAATTTCACGCATTTAAGACTGGCTTTCGTTTCTGTCGTTATTTCTTCCCACCCATTTTCTGGCCTTAAATTAGCCCCAAGCATGTACACTATGTGGTGCTGTCAAGAGGATGGAATGTGGACCATCCCTTGTCAATTCCACTGCCAATGTCAACGGCCGTCAGTGTTTTCCATGCAAGAAATGTATTTCGCAAGACAAGAATGTCACCCCCCCCCCCCCCCCCCCCCCCCACCTCCCGCCATAGTCCTTTTCACGGTTTGCTTAGGAAATTGGACTGGGGAAGTGCACAGCCTGATGCAGTGACACAGATAACTTTTGTCAAAGCCACAGACCTCTCCCCATCCAGCATTTTCTTTGAAGTCTACTTTCAAAAATGTTGGCAGCATGGAATAATGAGGCTGACAAAAGGCCACGGAGCGAGTTCCTTATTTCAATGACACCGCGGACTGCTGTCAAATGGAGTTTGAGCACCCGGCGGCTGAAGGAAGGTCCACAGCCCAAGGATGTTCCGGTTAGGTGGATTAGCCATGCTAAATTACCCCTTCGTGTCCAAAGATGTGCAGGCTTAAGTGGGGTTACGGGGATAGGGCGGGGGTATGGGCACAGCTAGAGTGCTCTTCCAGGGGGTCGATGCAGACTCGATGGGCTGAATGGCCTCCTTCTGCAATGCAGGAATTCTATGGTTTTATGGTTCTAAGGTGACAGGACAATAATTCTGTGTACCAGGACAAAGAACGGGTCCTGAGGTGGGCGAAGAGCACGAGTGAGTGCAAGTGGGAAGGATGGTCCATCCACTTGTACCAGGATATTGGTGCTGACCTGACCAAGCACCGGGCAGAATTCAACGGTGCCAAATCCGTGCTGTACAAAAGTGGGGTGCGGTTTGGCATGCTCTACCTTGCCGAGCTATGGGTCACGTACCAGGGTAAAGAACACTACTTCGATGCCCCGGAGGAGGCCAACAAGTTTATCCAGGAAAATGGACTGGGGAACAAATGATAGAGGGCACTGGCCAGAATTCGAGAGGGATGGCGCAGCCACAGGCAGAGGCATGGAGGGAAGTGGGGGGGGGGGGGGGAGACAGAGGTAGATAGGGGTTAAATAGGGAAATCTAATTGTTAGGGAAGCAGCTACACTTGCAAGCAGGCTGGTGTATGGAAGTACAGAGAAGGAGGGGGTCGTGGCGCGCCTCCCGGGAGGGAGCTTCGGACGGAGGGGAAGGGCAAAACAGAGCTTCAGGGGGAACAAAGGATGAAAATTAGGGGGGTATCAGGGAGGTAGAGAAGGGATAAAGCCAAGGGAAAAGTGGGGCTAGGAGAGGGGGCAAAAGGGTAGGCGAGTATAAGGGGAGAAACAGAGGGGGAGGAAAGAGGGGGGAGGGCAGAGCGCTGGTAGCGGCAGACAACTTGTGGAGGCGGCGAAAATGAGGAAGTAGCCGGCAGCCATCTTGATTGGCCCGTGAGCAAGGGCAGGCCCAGACGAGTGAGTATGGCTGGCCCCACAGGAGGTGTCCCTTCCCACCCCCCTATCCGGATAGTAACATGGAACGTGAGGGGCCTCAACAGGCCTGTGAAAAGATCCAGAGTCTCAGCCAACTCAGGAGTCTGAGGGTGGACAAACAGGAGGCATGCTTAGGAGAGAGGGACCGACTGCGAGTAAGGAAGGGCTGGGTGGAACAAGCATTTCATTCATGTTTCGACACCAGGTCAAGAGGGATGACCATACGAATCAACAGGACGTTTCATTCACGGTGACGAGCACTGTGATGGACCCAAGGGGGCAAGATGTTATGGTCAGCGGGACCCTGGAAGGGGCCTCTGTAGTCTTGGTAAATATATATGCCCCGAACTGGAACGATGCAGAATTCATCAAAAAAACGATCGCCGAAATCCCGGACCTTGACAGCCACCGACTTACCACGGGGTGGGGGACTTTAACTGAGTACATGGCCCAACAATGGACAGATCCAACCCCAGGACAGGAGCCGTGTCAGGTATGGCCCGAGAATTGAACACCTTTATGGAGAAGATGCAGGGCGGGGGGGGGCAGATCCGTGGCCGTTCAATCACCCAAGAGAAAAATAATTCTCCTTCTCCCACGTGCACAAGGCCTACTCGTATTTTTTGCCGTAGGGAAAAGGGTATTTCCAGGGGTAACAGAAGTAGAATATCCGCGATTGTGACCTCCGAACACGCGCCACACTACATGGACGTGAGGTTGGAGAAGGGTCATGCCCAACTCCCCCCCATGGAGGCTGGATGCAGCTCTCTCGCCGATAAGGAATTCTGTACAAAGATATCCCAAATGTAACATGCAACCAGAACGGGGAGATCTCGCCCTCCACATTCTGGGAGGCGGTGATCAGGGGCTACCGATGGGGTAGCAGCATATGGCGGTCTACCATCTGAATACATTCCACACATCTCTGCCTCTCCGCCCTCCCTGACTTGTCCCTGTGAGGTTTAATCAAAATTAGTTTGCCCCTAATAACCGCCTTTAATGCCTCTCAGGAAGTGGAAGGTGAGGCCTCCTCATTCTTATTAAATTCCAAACGAGGAAGCTGTCCTCACACACACACCCTTAGTTGTGAGCAACGCCATACCCAACCCCCAAGGGGCTCACAATGCAGTCCTCCTCCAAACACAAGTCCACATAGTGCGGAGCATGGTCAGAAATGACAATCGTCCCATCACCCTGGGGAGCAACACCTTACCCACTAAGGGAGTAGACTTGATGTACATGTGAAAAGGAGAACTCCGTCTCTCTTGGGTATTTGACACTTCACGGGTCTGCTCCCCAATCTGCTCCATAAACACTCGTAGCTCCTTCACCCACCCCCAATATCTTAAGGGATTTGGGGCATGACCTGTCAAGTCTTGGATCAAGAACACAATTAAAGGCCCCCCACACACCTCCCACATGATCAACTGATGTGAGTCCAGGTCAGGGATGGCCGGCAACACTCTCTTAATAAAACCATTTCCTCCCAATTCAGCGCATATACATTCACAAAGACCACCGGAACTCCCGCCCACAGCCCACTCACTATCACATATGGCCACCCCCTCCCCGCTCCCTGGATCCACCACTATAGTACCCACCAAAATAGCTACCCTCCTAATAACCAGCGCTGCAGACCCCTCCTCCTCCTGGCAAAGCTCGAATGGAACATCCGCCCCGCCCACTCCTTCCTCAGCTTCATCTGGCCACAAACGATCAGATGTGTCTCCTGCAAGTAAACAACATCTGTCTTCAAACCTTTTCGATGGGTAAACATCCGAGATCTTTCAATTGGCCCATTTAACCCCCTTACGTTCCATGTGACTAGCCTGGTTGGGGCCTCCGCATCCCCCCACCCCCCCACTCGATCACCCTGGCTCCAGAAGCTGCCCAAGTTGGCTGCCCCCACCCCTCTCAAACATGTATCTCCACAAATAAACTTTCATCAACTGCAGCCTGAAACCCCCCAATTCCACCCACCCCTTTCCAGCCCCCTCCCCCTTGAACACCAAACCAACAACCCTGCCCTCTCCCAATGACCCTCACCCCTCTCCTCCCCCATCCCAAAGAAAGAAAGCCCAACCACCCAGGCAACAAACAAAGAAACCAAAAAGCGCCCCCCCCCCCCAGGTAAGCAGCCGTAGCTCTGTCCCGCACTTCACTCCTGTTAACGAACATCTCTGCCAGCAAGGTGACCCACACCGAGGGCAAAATACAAGTTATACATTCAATAATTCCACAAACAGCCCCTCGACCTGAACCCAAGTTTAACATTAATCATAATACACCCCAACCCCACACTCATGCCCTCGCCCCTCAACATTTCCAACCATTTCCAGCAATGCTTTAAGACATCAAAAAGATCATGCCCCAAATACAGGAATACAGACATAACAGAAACATGAAAAATATCGAAACCCCACCACGCAAGTGAAACCAACCACATCATTCAAATTTCCCCCAATTCATGCTTCTTAACAAAGTTAGTCGGCATAGCAAATGTGTCTCCAAACGCTGAGTACACCACTCCAAATCTCACTTTACTCTTGTACAGAGTCACCTTGGCCTTATTGAACCCCACTTGCCTTTTAGCCAGTTCTGCCCTAATGTCCTGGTAAATTCGAACGGTTTTGCTCTCACATCAGCATTCTTATGTTTCCTTCACCCACCTTAGGATCTCTTCCTTATCCAAGTACCTGTGAAGTTGGACGATGATCGCCTGTGGCGGCTCTCCAGATCTGGGCTTCTGTCGCAACGACCGGTGAGCCCGATCCACTTTGGGAGGGTTTGCGAAAACCCCTCCCCCAACAGCTTCCCCAGCACCTTTGCCACATAATTCATGGCATTCGTACCTTCTATGTCCTCCACAGCCTGATGATCCACAAATTTTGGAACCTGGAGCGATTCTCCAGGTCATTGACCTTGGCCTTCAATGTTTTCTGCCCCTGTGTCAACAACGTCACGTCTGCTTCCAAGGAGGCAATCCGGTCATCAGAGTGGATAACCTCAAATTTATCCATGTTATACTGCATCTACCATTAATTAGCCCACTCAGCTTGTCCAAATCACACTGAAATATCTGTGCATCTTTCTCACAGCTCACCCGCCCAACCAGCTTTGTGTCATCTACAAATTTGGACATATTACATTCAGTTCCCTTATCTAAATCATTAATATACATTGTGAATAGCTTGGGGCCCAGCACTGAACCCTGCAGTTGTTTTTCTTCTTTAGCCGCCCCTCAGGGTTGAGGATGACTCGCTTCCACTCCAGTGGGGTGGGTTCTGCGGTGGCTGAATAAACCAATCCTGGAGCGCAGACTCTGCCACAAGTGGGGTACGTGGTGATTAATGAGGCAGGTTGGGTGGAATGTTCTGGATTCCGCGCACTCTTTCTGCTGTCTACGTTTCGCCTCCATGTACTTTACTCAATGACACGTGAGGTGGTTGGCACCTTTATGGTCGCTTCTTCTCCATTTGTGCGTACCAGGGCATCGCCATGCTCTCTTCCATCCAGATAAGGGTGATGAGGTCATGCATTCTTGTCAAGAGCACCATATTGCTGGGATTCCATCTGCGCTGGACGCCTTGACAGGAATGAGGGCACGTGCATTGAGGGTTGCATCTTGGTTGAGGTAACCCTTGAAGTACTCTCTCCAGCGGGTGTTGACTGCCTCTCCGTTTTTGGCTCTCACTGGGGTAGGTCTCTGGGTGCTCAGACCATAGATGGCTTTAATTGTGGCATGGTTGTCGGTGAGTTGGCGGCGAGTTGCTAAGTCTTCTGTGCTCCTTCCACCCACCATCTGTTCTTTAGGGCACAGGTTCTTTGTTGCACTTTGGCCTTCAGTTGGCTTGTTTCCTCGCGCTCAAGTTTTGGTGGAGCTGCCAGTTCAGGAACACCTTGCGTTTGTGGTCTAGAAGACCCTGGATTTCCTGATCAATCTCGTTGAACCAATGTTGGTGTATCTAGGTCAAGAGGCCGAGTGTCTCCTCCCAGGTGCTGGTTATGGTGGCTTTTATGGCAAACCAGGCGGTGTTGGCACTCTGTGGCTCTGTTCAATGGCCGCCGCCAGGTTGGCTGTGAGGTGCCGGCTAAGTAGGTCTTTGTTCTCACTGTCTCGAAGTCCAGTCATTGAGTGGTAGAGTTTTTTCTGCCTCTGCCAATTTGTTGCCAGGTTGATGGAGATGGTAGAGCGGATTAGTCGGTGGTCAGTCCAACAGTCGTCGGCTCCGGCGTGGCTGATGCGGACATCTTCACAGTCCCTCACTCGGATGATGATGTAATCCATTAGGTGGAGTGGGGGTGTTGCCATGAGGTCTTGTGCTTGTCTCTCTGGTGGTACAGGATGTTCGTTATGACAAGGTCACGTTCTAGGAATTTTGCGAGGAGGAAGACTGCGTTGGGATTTGTTTTCCCTACGCCTTCTCTGCCTAACACACGCTTCCAAAGGTTTGCATCCATCCTGACTCTGGCTGAAGAGAATCAGTTTGTCTCCCTTTGGGACGTGGGTCAAGGCTGGAGTGGAATGCCTCTTTTGTCTTGACCATTGGGTCTAGGGTTGGGCGTAGGCACTGACAACTATGATGCGTTGTTTCTGGACCAGGGTGAGCAGTAGGGTCATGATGCGCTCATGTACCCTTCGTTGAGACGTCTGACCAATTTGTTTTTATGGCGAAACTGACTCTGTAGAGGCAACATTCTTCTTCTGGTTTGCCTTTCCAGAGAACTTGTTCTTTAAACACTTGCCCAGTGTCTCGCCCAGGATGGGGATGTCAGTGTTGTAGTGCTAGAGTTCACCCGGCTACGATGGCGGTGTGATGTTCAGATCTGTTGGTGTTGCCCATAAAGCTCCAGGTGTTCCAGTTCCCAAAGTTAATTTGGTCGCCCAGGTTGGGTCTCGGTGCTCTCGCCGCTTCTTCTTTGCCTTTTGTAGACCCTGCTCTGGTCAGGTCCTCTGTGCTCTTGCTGCTCCCTCAGCATTCCCCACACATTGAGCAGCTGAGTGACCTCTTTATCTCGTGAGTACAGCAACCGTCAAGCTTCAGCTGCTCTTCAGCACCCACTTCACTGCGAGGCTGACTGCAAGGACACTCTTCCCAGACTGTTTCATGGCTATGCTATCTGCAAGGACACTCTTCCGAGACTGTTTCATGGCTATGTAATCTGCAAGGACACTCTACGCAGACTGTTTCATGGTGATGTTATCTGCAAGGACACTCTTCCCAGACTGTTTCATGGCTATGCTATCTGCAAGGACACTCTACCCAGACTGTTTCATGGTGATGCTATCTGCAAGGACACTCTTCCCAGACTGTTTCATGACTATGCAATCTGCAAGGACACTCTTCCCAGACTGTTTCATGGTGATGCTATCTGCAAGGACACTCTTCCCAGACTGTTTCATGGCTATGCAATCTGCAAGGACATTCTTCCCAGACTTTCATGGCTATGCAATCTGCAAGGACACACTTCCCAGACTGTTTCATGGCTATGCTATCTGCAAGGATACTCTACCCAGACTGTTTCTTGGTGATGCTATCTGCAAGGATACTCTTCCCAGACTGTTTCATGGTGATGCTATCTGCAAGGACTCTCTTCCCAGACTGTTGCATGGCTATGCTATCTGCAAGGACACTCTACCCAGACTGTTTCTTGGTGATGCTATCTGCAAGGATACTCTTCCCAGACTGTTTCATGGCTATGCTATCTGCAAGGACACTCTCCCCAGACTGTTTAATGGTGATGCTATCTGCAAGGACACTCTTCCCAGACTGTTTCATTGCTATGCTATCTGCAAGGACACTCTTCCCAGACTGTTTATTGGCCATGCTAGCGGCAAGGACACTCTTCCCAGACTGTTTCATGTCCATGCTATCTGCAAGGACACTCTTCCCAGACTGTTTCATGGTGATGGTGACTGCAAGGACACTCTTCCCAGACTGTTTCATGGCTATGCAATCGGCAAGGACACTCTTCCCAGGCTGCTTCATGGTGATGGTGACTGCAAGGACACTCTTCCCAGACTGTTTCATGGCTATGCTATCTGCAAGGACACTCTTCCCAGACTGTTTATTGGCCATGCTAGCGGCAAGGACACTCTTCCCAGACTGTTTATTGGCCATGCTAGCGGCAAGGACACTCTTCCCAGACTGTTTCATGTCCATGCTATCTGCAAGGACACTCTTCCCAGACTGTTTCATGGTGATGGTGACTGCAAGGACACTCTTCCCAGACTGTTTCATGGCTATGCAATCGGCAAGGACACTCTTCCCAGGCTGCTTCATGGTGATGGTGACTGCAAGGACACTCTTCCCAGACTGTTTCATGGCTATGCTATCTGCAAGGACACTCTTCCCAGACTGTTTCATGGTGATGGTGACTGCAAGGACACTCTTCCTAGACTGTTTCATGGCCATGCTATCTGCAAGGACACTCTTCCTAGACTGTTTCATGGTGATGCTATCTGCAAGGACACTCTTCCCAGACTGTTTCATGGCTATGCTATCTGCAAGGACACTCTTCCCAGACTGTTTCATGGCCATGCTATCTGCAAGGACACTGTTCTCAGACTGTTTCATGGCTATGCTATCTGCAAGGACACTCTTCCCAGACTGTTTCATGGTGATGGTGACTGCAAGGACACCCTTCCCAGACTGTTTCATGGTGATGGTGACTGCAAGGACACTCTTCCCAGACTGTTTCATGACCATGCTATCTGCAAAGACACACTTCCCAGACTGTTTCATGGCTATGCTATATGCAAGGACATTCTTCCCAGACTGTTTCATGGCTATGCTATCGGCAAGGACACTCTTCCCAGACTGTTTCATGGCTATGCTATCTGCAAGGACACTCTTCCCAGACTGTTTCATGGTGATGGCGATTGCAAGGACACTCTTCCTAGACTGTTTCATGGCATATGCTATCTGCAAGGACACTCTTCCTAGACTGTTTCATGGCTATGCTATCTGCAAGGACATTCTTCCCAGACTGTTTCATGGCTATACCATCTGCAAGGACACTTTTCCTAGACTGTTTCATGGCTATGCTATCTGCAAGGACACTCTTCCCAGACTGTTTCATGGTGATGCTATCTGCAAGGACACACTTCCCAGACTGTTTCATGGCTATGCTATCTGCAAGGACACTCTTCCCAGACTGTTTCATGGTGATGCTATCTGCAAGGACACACTTCCCAGACTCTTTCATGGTGATGGTGACTGCAAGGACACTCCACCCAGACTGTTTCATGGCTATGCTATCTGCAAGGACACTCTACCCAGACTGTTTCATGGTGATGCTATCTGCAAGGACACTCTTCCCAGACTGTTTCATGACTATGCAATCTGCAAGGACACTCTTCCCAGACTGTTTCATGGTGATGCTATCTGCAAGGACACTCTTCCCAGACTGTTTCATGGCTATGCTATCTGCAAAGACACTCTACGCAGACTGTTACATGGTGATGCTATCTGCAAGGACACTCTTCCCAGACTGTTTCATGGCTATACCATCTGCAAGGACACTCTTCCTAGACTGTTTCATGGCTATGCGATCTGCAAGGACACTCTTCCCAGACTGTTTCATGGTGATGCTATCTGCAAGGACACACTTCCCAGACTGTTTCATGGCTATGCTATCTGCAAGGACACTCTTCCCAGACTGTTTCATGGCTATGCTATCTGCAAGGACACACTTCCCAGACTCTTTCATGGTGATGGTGACTGCAAGGACACTCCACCCAGACTGTTTCATGGCTATGCTATCTGCAAGGACACTCTACCCAGACTGTTTCTTGGTGATGCTATCTGCAAGGATACTCTTCCCAGACTGTTTCATGGTGATGCTATCTGCAAGGACTCTCTTCCCAGACTGTTGCATGGCTATGCTATCTGCAAGGACACTCTACCCAGACTGTTTCTTGGTGATGCTATCTGCAAGGATACTCTTCCCAGACTGTTTCATGGCTATGCTATCTGCAAGGACACTCTCCCCAGACTGTTTAATGGTGATGCTATCTGCAAGGACACTCTTCCCAGACTGTTTCATTGCTATGCTATCTGCAAGGACACTCTTCCCAGACTGTTTATTGGCCATGCTAGCGGCAAGGACACTCTTCCCAGACTGTTTCATGTCCATGCTATCTGCAAGGACACTCTTCCCAGACTGTTTCATGGTGATGGTGACTGCAAGGACACTCTTCCCAGACTGTTTCATGGCTATGCAATCGGCAAGGACACTCTTCCCAGGCTGCTTCATGGTGATGGTGACTGCAAGGACACTCTTCCCAGACTGTTTCATGGCTATGCTATCTGCAAGGACACTCTTCCCAGACTGTTTCATGGTGATGGTGACTGCAAGGACACTCTTCCTAGACTGTTTCATGGCCATGCTATCTGCAAGGACACTCTTCCCAGACTGTTTATTGGCCATGCTAGCGGCAAGGACACTCTTCCCAGACTGTTTATTGGCCATGCTAGCGGCAAGGACACTCTTCCCAGACTGTTTCATGTCCATGCTATCTGCAAGGACACTCTTCCCAGACTGTTTCATGGTGATGGTGACTGCAAGGACACTCTTCCCAGACTGTTTCATGGCTATGCAATCGGCAAGGACACTCTTCCCAGGCTGCTTCATGGTGATGGTGACTGCAAGGACACTCTTCCCAGACTGTTTCATGGCTATGCTATCTGCAAGGACACTCTTCCCAGACTGTTTCATGGTGATGGTGACTGCAAGGACACTCTTCCTAGACTGTTTCATGGCCATGCTATCTGCAAGGACACTCTTCCTAGACTGTTTCATGGTGATGCTATCTGCAAGGACACTCTTCCCAGACTGTTTCATGGCTATGCTATCTGCAAGGACACTCTTCCCAGACTGTTTCATGGCCATGCTATCTGCAAGGACACTGTTCTCAGACTGTTTCATGGCTATGCTATCTGCAAGGACACTCTTCCCAGACTGTTTCATGGTGATGGTGACTGCAAGGACACCCTTCCCAGACTGTTTCATGGTGATGGTGACTGCAAGGACACTCTTCCCAGACTGTTTCATGACCATGCTATCTGCAAGGACACACTTCCCAGACTGTTTCATGGCTATGCTATATGCAAGGACATTCTTCCCAGACTGTTTCATGGCTATGCTATCGGCAAGGACACTCTTCCCAGACTGTTTCATGGCTATGCTATCTGCAAGGACACTCTTCCCAGACTGTTTCATGGTGATGGCGATTGCAAGGACACTCTTCCTAGACTGTTTCATGGCATATGCTATCTGCAAGGACACTCTTCCTAGACTGTTTCATGGCTATGCTATCTGCAAGGACATTCTTCCCAGACTGTTTCATGGCTATACCATCTGCAAGGACACTCTTCCTAGACTGTTTCATGGCTATGCGATCTGCAAGGACACTCTTCCCAGACTGTTTCATGGTGATGCTATCTGCAAGGACACACTTCCCAGACTGTTTCATGGCTATGCTATCTGCAAGGACACTCTTCCCAGACTGTTTCATGGCTATGCTATCTGCAAGGACACACTTCCCAGACTCTTTCATGGTGATGGTGACTGCAAGGACACTCCACCCAGACTGTTTCATGGCTATGCTATCTGCAAGGACACTCTACCCAGACTGTTTCTTGGTGATGCTATCTGCAAGGATACTCTTCCCAGACTGTTTCATGGTGATGCTATCTGCAAGGACTCTCTTCCCAGACTGTTGCATGGCTATGCTATCTGCAAGGACACTCTACCCAGACTGTTTCTTGGTGATGCTATCTGCAAGGATACTCTTCCCAGACTGTTTCATGGCTATGCTATCTGCAAGGACACTCTCCCCAGACTGTTTAATGGTGATGCTATCTGCAAGGACACTCTTCCCAGACTGTTTCATTGCTATGCTATCTGCAAGGACACTCTTCCCAGACTGTTTATTGGCCATGCTAGCGGCAAGGACACTCTTCCCAGACTGTTTCATGTCCATGCTATCTGCAAGGACACTCTTCCCAGACTGTTTCATGGTGATGGTGACTGCAAGGACACTCTTCCCAGACTGTTTCATGGCTATGCAATCGGCAAGGACACTCTTCCCAGGCTGCTTCATGGTGATGGTGACTGCAAGGACACTCTTCCCAGACTGTTTCATGGCTATGCTATCTGCAAGGACACTCTTCCTAGACTGTTTCATGGCTATGCTATCTGCAAGGACACTCTTCCCAGACTGTTTCATGGCTATACCATCTGCAAGGACACTCTTCCTAGACTGTTTCATGGCTATGCTATCGGCAAGGACACTCTTCCCAGACTGTTTCATGGTGATGCTATCTGCAAGGACACACTTCCCAGACTGTTTCATGGCGATGGTGGCTGCAAGAACGTTCTTCCCACACTGCTTCGCAGTGATGGTGACCTCAGGACACTTCCCAGATATTTCTCTGTAGTATCCCACTAGTCACTGCCTGCCATTTGAAAAAATACCCATTTAATCCTACTCCTTGTTTCCTGTCTGCCAAAACATTTTCTATCCATTTCAATACACTACCCCCAATCCTGTGCAATTTAATTTTCCACGCTAATCTCGTTTGTGGGACTTCATCTAAAGCTTTCTGAAGGTTCAAATAAACCACATCTACTGGCTCCCACTTGTCAACTCTACTAGTAATATCCTTGAAGAATTCCTGTAGATTTGGTCAGCATGATTTCCCCTTCATAGATCCATGCTGACTCTGTCCGATCCTGCCACTGTTTTCCAAGTGCTCTGCTATAAAATCTTTTATAATGGGCTCTGGCATATTCTCCATTATCGATGTTCAGCTGACTGGTCTATAATTTTCTGTTTTCTCTCTACCTCCCTTTTATATAGTGGGGTTACATTAGCTACCCCCCAATCTGTAGGAATTGTTCCAGCGTCTATGGACCACCAATGCATCCACTATTCCGAGGGCCACTTCCTTTAGTAATCTGGGACTTCCTTAAGTATTCTTCTTTAACAACTCACTGCATTAAATAAAATTATAAAGTAAAAAATACACGTAGACAAGAATATCATTAATATGCAGCAGGACACCAAACCTGGCTGGATTAATGTTAGCTGTGGCTTATTTCCCTATATCTGTAACTATCTAAGCCTCCATTTATGTCCCCCTTGTCTAAAACAGTCCCTAGATCTAGTGTTGTTCCCTCTCCTGTCCAGTGAAAGAAAGTATAACATTGGTAACTTGGCTGCTAGAGGATAAATGAGGCCTACATTAAAACGGTAGGTTCCATATATTCTTTGGGTATGATTGGCCCTCTTGTTGCGGCAAACCTCGGAGACCACTTGACCTTTTTGTCTATAGTCCACATTAGCAGTTCTACATCAACAACTACAATGTGACTAAAGGCTCTCCACTAACATTGTAAACTGTATGACTTATGTTTTTAATTTTAAAAAAAATCTATTTACGGGATGTAGGTGTCGCTGGTTAGACCAGCATTTATTGCCCATCCATAGTTGCCCTTCAGAAGGTGGTGGTGAATTGCCTTCTAGAACCGCTGCAGTCTTTGAGGTGTAGGTACAACCATTGTGCTGTTAGGGAGGGAGTTTCAGAATGTTGCCCCAGAGACAGTGAAGGAGTTCTACTATATTTCCAAGTCTGGGTGGTCAAGGCACTATGAATGTTTGAATTGGCCATTATTTTTCTAGCAAAAGAGCAGGTCCACTGTGGGCAGCACGGTAGCACAATGGTTAGCTCTGTTGCTTCACAGCTTTAGGGTCCCAGGTTCGATTCCCGGTTTGGGTCACTGTCTGTGCGGAGTATGCATGTTTTCCCCCTGTCTGCGAGGGTTTCCTCTGGGTGCTCCGGTTTCCTCCCACAGTCCAAAAATGTGCAGATTAGGTGGATTGGCCATGCTAAATTGCCCTTAGTGTCCAAAAAGGTGGATAACGGGGATAGGTGGAGGTGTGGACTTAAGTAAGGTGCTCTTTCCAAGGGCCGGTGCAGACTCGATGGGCCGAATGGCCTCCTTCTGCACTGTAAATTCTACGGTTTGCTATGATCTATGACTCACTTTCACAGGCAGAGTGAACAGTGAAGAGTGAGAAAGAAAAGAAGAAAATGGATCATCATTCAACCGATCAGAACCTAGTTCCACTCCAGGGGCTGTTCCAGGCACAGAAAATCTTAAGCGTTTGGAATATCCCTGCATGTCACATTTTTGGAATAGTAAAGATTATTCACTGCACAAACATTGCACACATGGGAGTGGTTCTTCAGAGTCCTCACACTAAACACTAAGAGAAACCCAATTAGTGCCTAATTAAGTTTGTCCCTAATGATAGTCATATACTAATATCCATGTGACAACGATACATAGCTGAAGCTCTGTGCAACTATCCCAGATATTTCAATCCAAAAGGGTAATGGCATTCTGAGTGAAGGGAGGGGCGGTTCGGAATTTTATATGTCCTGTTTTTTAAAAAACAAAATGGGTGCTTAGGAAAATCTGTTGTAAACATTCTAAAATAACAGGAACTGAGAAATGTCATGTAGCACTGTTTTTATGAATTCACACACTTACAGGACCGTGCCTTCAATGCTACTTGAAACTTGATTTTACTACAAGTTTCCAGTCGCTCATTCTTCTACATTAATGATGTTTGTGGAATAACTAAAGGACATGCAAATGCAACCGTCGTATTTTCCTCATATTGCCCAAGAAATGACTACTGAGATCTTTTGAATATGCGTGGTTTTGTTTCAAATTACGTGACAATATTCAAAACCAGAATATTAAAGAGCCACTGTCTTCCTGGAGAAGGTGCGCCATGAACCTGTCATTGCGTGTTTATAAATGACAGGCAGTGTGAAGCCACACAAAAATCCATGATTGTGTCACTTGTACATTATTATTATGGTAATAAAAATGGCCCTTCTCCCTCCCCAAGCCAAAGGAAGCTCGCAGACCATATTTTAAGACAACAGCATTATTTGAATCCACTACTGGAAATCCCCCCGGCTGCTGTGATTTTAACATATAAATGTATTTAAAGCTGCTGGTCTAACAAGGCCCCATTGAATGGTGAGTTGTTATTTATGACTGACAAAATAATGGCTAGTCTTGAAGATTGCAGAGACCATGGTGCACCGCTCAGAAGCTACCACATGAGTGCGCCATAAATTCCACTGGGGAAGTTAAAAACAGTGAAGGTTAATGACAGATGGGCTCCGTGAGGATCACACTACACAAGGGAGGGAGAGAGCAGAAGATTTAGTGTCTAATATTTCTGGGCAAATGTAAGGGTGGAGCAAATCAGTCTGCTGGGAGATGGAATTGTTTATGTGGACAAGAGGTTAGACAAAGACAAAATGGTTGAGGAACTAATGGAGTGGCAAGAGGAGAGGCAGTTTAAAAGGTCCCTTCGGCAGTGGGTGTTCACCATGAACAACAAATCTGTCAAACCCTCAGTTAAACAGACCAAGAATCCTAACAAAGTAACACATCTGTCAATACAGGCACCTTCGTTAGTAACCCTGCACATGGCCGTTATATATCTCACTTCCCTGAGCCCAAGCAAGGTTTTGAAATCTGTCAAATGCTACAGTTGCAATGGGATTATATTTATAAAATGCATTTCACACTTCCTTTTGAACATAGTTTTTCTCTGTGGTTTTTTAAAATAGTTTTCCTTCTCTCCCTCCCTTCTTTTCCCTCCTTATAGCTTTCTTTAAACTGACAGGGCGCATGGGTGGATCAAAAGCTTCCTCAAACACCCTGTCACCATTGTCACTGAAAGTAAAGATGTTCTCTGTGGAACTACGAGAGAATGTTGAATTTTCATCCATTCAGCTCAGGATTTTAGATCTAAGTCTACACCAGGCAGATTGAGATTTGGTTTATAATTCACTTTATTTCATAATTTAGTTTGATATGTTAATGTTTCTGCTAACTGGAGGGCTGAAACCACATTTTAATTCCTTGTCGGTGTGATGAATTTTATCCCTTCCGGACAGGATTTGATTGGGAGGTCCCTGAGGTAAACAAAGGGTATTATTCTACTCCAAGCCTTTTGCACGAGCAGTTTAACATCAGCACAAACCATATCAGGCTGTCAATCTGATCAAGCAGCCCTGGAAAAAAAAGCACAAGGAAAATTCATAACACCTTCCGCAGTCAGAATTCAAGCATGCAAAGACCTAGAACTGCCAAATCTAGCAGAGAGCTTTGAAAGAACTATTCTTAAGCTTTCTTCTTTGCTCTTTACATTAAAGGCACTGTTTCTCACAATTACTATTACTCAACTTATGTCAAAGATACAGCTACAAGCCATGGTAGCAAAAATCAAACCACACTGTTAACTTACTAATTTTAAATGAATGCAAGGATTTATTATAAAGTTCTGTTTTGTTGTCTCTAATGGTGTCAGGATTGGTCTTTAAAATGGTGGTCTCCAAGGAGTTAGCGCTACGTCGCCAAGCGTTTAATGCAGCAGCAAACGTTATTATTAAAAAACATTAATGATAATGTTGCTCAAAAGGTTGTGGTAATTCTTTCAGCAACAGGGGCATTAGGGCAAAGTTACTATTAATGTATATCAAATTAATAAGCTGCACATCTAAAATTAATATACCTCTCTTTAGGGTCACAATGGCATTCTGCACTGGGGCATTAATGAACTCAAAATCAGAATAAAATCGAACCTGGCTAATTAGCTACCCGTCAGTCCAATCACGATCATCAGCAAAGGACGCGGTCGACAACGCTGTCAAGCGGCACTTACACCGTAATAAACTGCTCGCTTACCTTCAGTCTGGGTTCCGCAAGGTCCACTGAGCTTACATCCTTGGTTCCAACATGGACAAAAGAGCTGAACTCAAGAGGTGAGGTGAGAATGACTGTCCTCAGCAGTGAGGCAGCTTTTGACCAAGTATGACATCAAGGAGCCCGAGCAAAACTGTAGTCAATGGAATTTCAGAGGGAAAACTCTCCGCTGGTTGAAGTCATACCCGGCACAGAGCAAGATGGTTGTTGGTCTTGGAGATCGATCATCTCAGTCCCGAGATATCATTTCAGGTGTCCCTCAGGGTAGTGACCTAGGCCCAACCATCTCCAGCTGCTTCTCCAGTGGCCATTAATTTTTTTCCATTTTTTAAAATTACTTTATCAGAGTTACAAAGCCAGAGCTCAGAGTGTACACGGGGCGAACCCCTAATCCAGCTCCTCGCCTGCTCCAAAAAACAACTCAAATTTAATCCAATTCATGGTCCCCACAAGAGAGACATACCAGATCCAGGCATTACACCTGACGACACGCTCATCTTAGCCAGTGCCATTAATGACTCCATCACAAGGTCAGAAGTGGGAATATTCGCCCACTATTGCACATTATTCAGTACCATTCACGACTCCTCAGATACTGAAGATGTCTCCATCCAAATGCAGCAAGACCTAGACAACATTCGGATTTGGGCTGATAAGTGGCAAGTAACATTCGTGTCACACAAATGTCACACAATAACAATCTAACCATCTCCCCTTGACATCCAATGGCATTATCATTGCTGCATCCCCCACTATCAACATTCTGGGTCTTACCAAAAGCCAGCATGTGTTGCTCTTCATGATTGCCCTTAAACTGAGAGACTTGCTGGGCCATTTCAAAGGGTAGTTAAGAGTCAACCACATTGCTGTGGATCTGGAGTCACATGTAGACCAGACTAGGTAAGGATGACAGATTTTCTTCCCTAAAGGACATTAGTGAACCTGATGGGCTTTTATGACAATTGATGATAGCTTCATGGCCACCATTACTGAGACTAATTTTATATTCCAGGATTTATTAATTGAATTTAAATTCCACAGCATTAGCCTGGGCCTCTGGATTACCAGTCTAGTGACATTACAACTGCTCCACATTCTCCCCCAATACTTGATTCGTTTTTTTTTTCACGTGCTTTTTCATTTAATACCTATTTTTATCAACTTCACAGTTTAAAAAAAAATATTTTCTGCCTGTAGCTGACACCATCATCACTGTTGTAATATGGATGGGATTTGTAGCTGAAGCCTGCAGGGATTGCACATCCTGTGAAATTGTGGTCAATCTTAGCTGCATGTGATAGCTGCTTTGTCTGGGTGTGTGCACTTGCACATCAGATGTTGCGCATGGTCATACTTCTGAAATGTAGGCCGCGACCTTTCCACCCCGCTGCCCCACCCAGTGCCCATCCCATTGTGCCGGGTGCATTGCGGGAAAGACTCAAAACGGGCCCATGCCAGGCACCAAGCCGTGCACGGGTCACCTGACACTCACTAGGCTAGATCCAGATAATCATACTTAAATTAACTATTAGGCTGATCTAAATATGTGAGGCCAGTTTGAGGCCACCGTCTCCCGGCTCCCAGGTGTCACCAGCGAGGCATCACCTGGGCGTCAATTAGCACTGGTCTCCACAACAGAGACCTGGTGTGATGACCACTCCAGGGATTTGGGGGCCATTGGAACCCCCGGGTGGTCAGGGCAGGAATCCGGGCACCCTGGCAGTGCCCAGTTGCCAGGGTGACAGTGTCAAGGGGCAGGGCCTGAAGGGGGTATGAAGGATGGGAGTTTGAAGATGGGTAGGACGGCCGTCATAAATGTTGGGGGGGGGGGGGGGGGTAGGGGGGGTGAAGGAACGGGCCTTAAAGGGAGGGAACGGAAGGGGGCACCTAAAGTGGAGCCCTCAGTGACTCCACTTGTGTGGCGCAGATGTAACTTGCCACTTGTCAGCCCAAGCCTAGATATTGTCCAGGCCTTGCTGCATTTGGATATGGACTGCTTTATTATCTGAGGAGTCGCGAATGGTGCTGAACATCATGCAGTCACCTGCGAACATCCCCACATCTGACCTTATGATGGAAGGGAGGTCATTGATGAAGCAGCTGGGCCTAGGACACTACCCTGAGGAACTCCTGTAGTGATGTCCTGGAGCTGAGATGATTGACCCCCAACCATCACAACCATCTTCTTTTGTGCCAGGCATGACTTCAACCAGTGGAGAATTTTCTCTTGATTCCCATTGACTCCAGTTTAGCTAGGGCTACTTGGTACCATACTCAGTCAAAAACTGCCTTGATATCAAGGACAGTCATTCTCACCTCAAACTGGCATTCAGCTCTTTTGTCCATGTTTGAACCAAGGCTGTAATGAGGTCAGGAACTGAGTGACACTGGCGGAACCCAAACTGAGCATCCCTGAGCAGGTTATTGCTGAGTAAGTGCCGCTTGACAGCACTGTTGATGACTCCTTCCATCACTTTGCTGACGGAGAGTAGACTGTTAGGGCGGTAATTGGCTGGATTAGATTTGCCTGTTTCTGGTGTACAGGACACACCCGGGTAATTTTCCACATTGCCGGGTAGATGCCAGTGTGTTGTTGTACTGGAACAGCTTGGCTAGGGGTGCAGCAAGTTCTGGAGCATAAGTCTTCAGTACTGTTGCCGGAATATTGTCAGGACCCAGAGTCTTTGCAGCATCCAGCGCCTTCAGGCGTTTCTTGATATCACGTGGAGTGAATCGTATTGGCTGAAGACTGACATCTGTCATGCTGTGGACCTCCGGAGGAGACCGAGATGGATCATCCACTTGGCACTTCTGTCTGAAGATTGTTGTGAATGGCTCAGCTTTGTTTTTGCACATATCTGCTGGGCTCCTCCATCATGGAGGATGGGGATATTTGTGGCGCCTCCTTCTCCAGTGAGTTGTTTAATTGTCCACCACCATTCACGCTGAATGTGGCAAGATTGGAGAGCTTAGATCTGATGCATTCATTGTGGGATCGCTTAGCTCTGTCTATAACTTGTTGCTTATGCTGTCTGGCACACAAGTAGTCCTGTGTTGTAGCTTCACCAGGTTGGCACCTCATTTTTAGGTATGCATGATGTTGCTCCTGGCATGCTCTCCTGCACTCTTCATTGGCCCAGTGTTGAACCCCTGGGGGATATACCGGGCCATGAGGTTGCAGATTGTGGTTGAGTATAATTCTGCTGCTGTGTAGGGCCCACAGTGTCTCATGGATCCCCAGACTTGAGTTGCTAGATCTGTTTGAAGTCTATCCTATTTAGCACACTGGTAGTGCCACCCAACACGATGGCGGATATCCTCAATGTGAAGAGGGGACTTTGTCTCCACAAGGACTGAGCAGTGGTCACTTCTACCGATACTGTCATGTAAAGTTGCATCTGCAGCAGGCAGGTTGGTGGGGATGAGGCCATGTATGTTTTTCCCTCTTGTTGGTTCCCTCACCACCTGCTGCAGTCCCTTCTAGCAGCTATGTCCTTTAGGACCCGGCCAGCTCAGTCTGTGGTGGTACATCAGAGCAACATAGAACATTACAGCGCAGTATAGGCCCTTCGGCCCTCGATGTTGCGCCAACCTGTGAAACCACTCTGAAGCCCATCTACACTATTCCCTTACCGTCCATATGTCTATCCAATGACCATTTGAATGCCCTTAGTGTTGGCGAGTCCACTACTGTTGCAGGCAGGACATTCCACACCCTTACTACTCTCTGAGTAAAGAACCTACCTCTGACATCTGTCCTATATCTATCTCCCCTCAATTTAAAGCTATGTCCCCTCGTGCTAGACATCACCATCCGAGGAAAAAGGCTCTCACTGTCCACCCTATCCAATCCTCTGATCATCTTGTATGCCTCAATTAAGTCACCTCTTAACCTTCTTCTCTCCAACAAAAACAGCCTCAAGTCCCTCAGCCTTTCCTCATAAGATCTTCCCTCCATACCAGGCAACATTCTGGTAAATCTCCTCTGCACCCTTTCCAATGCCTCCACATCCTTCCTATAATGCGGTGACCAGAATTGCACGCAATACTCCAAATGCGGCCGCACCAGAGTTTTGTACAGCTGCAACATGACCTCATGACTCCGAAACTCAATCCCTCTACCAATAAAAGCTAACACACCATACGCCTTCTTAACAACCCTCTCAACCTGGGTGGCAACTTTCAGGGATCTATGTACATGGACACCGAGATCTCCCTGCTCATCCACAATGCCAAGAATCTTACCATTAGCCCAGTACTCTGTCTTCCTGTTACTCCTTCCAAAATGAATCACCTCACACTTTTCTGCATTAAACTCCATTTGCCATCTCTCAGCCCAGTGCTGCAGCTTATCTATGTCTCTCTGTAACTTGTAACATCCTTCCGCACTGTCCACAACTCCACCGACTTTAGTTTCATCTGCAAATTTACTCATCCATCCTTCTACCCCCTCCTCCAGGTCATTTATAAAAATGACAAACAGTAGTAGCCCCAAAACAGATCCTTGTGGTACACCACTAGTAACTGGACTCCAGTCTGAACATTTCCCATCAACCATCACCCTTTGTCTTCTTCCAGCTAGCCAATTTCTGATCCAAACTGCTAAATCATCCTGAATCCCACGCCTCCGTATTTTCTGCAGTAGCCTACCGTGGGGAACCTTATCAAACGCTTTACTGAAATCCATATACACCACATCAACTGCTTTACCCTCACCCACCTGTTTGGTCACCTTCTCAAAGAACTCAATAAGGTTTGTGAGGCATGACCTACCCTTCACAAAACCGTGTTGACTATTTCCAAACAAATTATTCCTTTCCAGATGATTATACATCCTATCTCTTATAAACCTTTCCAAGATTTTGCCCACAACAGAAGTAAGGCTCACTGGTCTACAGTTATCGGGGTTGTCTCTACTTCCCTTCTTAAACAAGGGGACAACATTTGCTATCCTCCAGTCTTCTGGCACTATTCCTGTAGACAAAGATGACTTAAAGATCAAAGCCAAAGGCTCAGCAATCTCCTCCCTAGCTTCCCAGAGAATCCTCGGATAAATCCCATCCGGCCCAGGGGACTTATCTATTTTCACACTTTCCAGAATTGCTAATACCTCCTCCTTATGAAACTCAAGCCCTTCTAGTCTAGTAGCCTGAATCTCAGTATTCTCCTCGACAACACTATCTTTTTCCTGTGTGAATACTGACAAAAAATATTCATTTGGCACCTCTCCTATCTCCTCGGACTCCACGCACAACTTCCCGCTACTGTCCTTTACTGGCCCTACTCTTACCCTAGTCATTTGTTTATTCCTGACATATCTATAGAAAACTTTAGGGTTATCCTTGATCCTACCTGCCAAAGACGTCTCATGTCCCCTCCTGGCTCTTCTTAGCTCTCTCTTTAGCTAACTTGTAACTCTCGAGCGCCCTAACTGAACCTTCACGTCTCATCTTTACGTAAGCCTCCTTCTTCCTCTTGACAAGTGTTTTGACTGCTTTAGTAAACCACAGTTCCCTCGCTCGACCACTTCCTCCCTGCCTGACAGGTACATACTTATCAAGGACACGCAGTAGCTGTTCGTTGAACAAGCTCCACATTTCCATTGTGCCCATCCCCTGCAGTTTTCCTCTCCATCTGATGCATCCTAAGTCTTGCCTCATCGCATCATAATTGCATTTCCCCCAAATATAACTCTTGCCCTGCGGTATATACCTATCCCTTTCCATCACTAAAGTAAACGTAATCGAATTGTGGTCACTATCACCAAAGTGCTCACCTACCTCCAAATCTAACACCTGTCCTGGTTCATTACCCAGTACCAAATCCAATATGGCCTCGCCTCTTGTTGGCCTATCTACATACTGTATCAGGAAACCCTCCTGCACACATTGGACAAAAACGGACCCATCTAAAGTACTCAAACTATAGCGTTTCCAGTCAATATTTGGAAAGTTAAAGTCCCCCATAACAACTACCCTGTTGCTTTCGCTCCTATCCAGAATCATCTTTGCAATCCTTTCCTCTACATCTCTGGAACTTTTCGGAGGCCTATAGAAAACCCCGAACAGGGTGACCTCTCCTTTCCTGTTTCTAACCTCAGCCCATACTACCTCAGTAAACGAGTCCTCATCAAACGTCCTTTCTGCCACCGTAATACTGTCCTTGACTAACAATGCCACCCCTCCCCCTCGTTTACCACCTTCCCTGAGCTTACTGAAATATCTAAACCCCGGCACCTGCAACATCCATTCCTGTCCCTGCTCTATCCATGTCTCCGAAATGGCCACAACATCGAAGTCACATGGACCAGCCCATGCCGCAAGTTCACCCACCTTAATCCGGATGCTCCTGGCATTGAAGAAGACACACTTTAAACCACCTTCCTGCCTGCCGGTACACTCCTGCAACTTTGAAACCTTACTCATGACCTCACTGTTCTCAACCTCTTGTATACTGGAGCTACAATTCAGGTTCCCAAGCCCATGCTGAACTAGTTTAAACCCTCCCGAAGAGCATTAGCAAATTTCCCCCCCATGATATTGGTACCCCTCTGGTCCAGGTGTAGACCATCCCGTTTGTAGAGGTCCCACCGAACCCAGAAAGAGCCCCAATTATCCAGAAATCTGAAACCCTCCCCCCTGCACCATCCCTGTAGCCACGTGTTCAACTCCTTTCTCTCTCTATTCCTCGTCTCGCTAGCACATGGCACAGTTACCAACCCAGAGATAATAACTCGTTTGTCCTAGATCTAAGTTTCCACCCTAGCTCCCTGAATTCCTGCCTTACATCCCTATCCGTTTTCCTACCTATGTTGTTGGTACTTATGTGGACCACGACTTGGGGCTGCTTCCTCTCCCCCTTAAGGATCCCCAAAACACGATCCGAGACATCATGGACCCTGGCACCTGGGAGGCAACACACCAACCGCGAGTCTCTCTCGTTCCCATGGAATCTCCTATCTATCCCCCTAACTATGGATTCTCCAATGACTAATGCGCTGCTCCTCTCCCCCCTGCCCTTCTGAGCAACAGGGACAGACTCTGTGCCAGAGACCTGTTTCCCATGGCTTATCCCTGGTAAGTCCCCCTCCCCCCGCAACAGTATCCAAATACTGGAATACCTGACTGTGAAGTACCGTCCATACTACCTTCCACGGAGTTCACTTCTTCAATCATCACAGCGGTCTACATCCCACCCCAGGCGGTAGTGAAGAATGTGCATCCAGAGTGTATTCTGCGCCCTTGCCACCCTCAGTGGGTCCTCCAAGTGGTGTTCAACATGGAGGAGCACTGATTCATCTGCCGATGGTGGACAGTATGTGGTAATGAGCCCATTTTTAACTTGAAGCCATGAGACTTCATGGGGTCTAGAGTCGATGTTGAGGACTCCCAGGGCAACTCCCTCCTGACTGTATACCACTGTGCTGCCACCTCTGCTGGGTTTGTCTTGCCGGTGAGACAGGACATACCCAGGAATGGTGTTAGTGGTATCTGGGATATTGAAAGGTATGATTCTGTGAGTGTGACTGTCAGGCTGTTGCTCGACTAGTCTGTGCGGCAGCTCTCCTAACTTTGGCACAAGCCCCCAGATATTAGTAAGGAGGACTTTGCAGGGTCAACAGGGCTGGGTTTGCCATAGTCGTTTCCAAAGCCTGGCCGATGCAGGGTGGTCCGTCCAGTTTTATTCCTTTTTTGTTTTTTCGTAGCAGCTGAATACAACTGAGTGGCTTGCTAGGCCATTTCAGAGGGCATTTAAGAGTCAGTTATGTTGTTGTGCATCTGGAGTCACATGTAGGCCAGACCAGGTAAGGGTGGCAGATTTCCTTCCCTAAAGGACATTAGTGAACCAGATGGGTTTTTACAACAATCGACAGATGGTCATCATTAAACTTTTAATTCCGGATATTTTTATTGAGTTTAAATTCCACCACCTACCATGGTGGAATTCAAACCCGGGTCCCCAGATCATTATCCTGGGTCTCTGGATCACTAGTCCAGCGACAAGACCACTACGCCACCACGGGTGAATACAACTATAAACCTCAATACTTACCTGATACTTGTGCTATCCTCAAGTTTCTCCTCTCCTATTATTGACAGGCACTTTACCTGCTCTCCAATGCTCATTATTCATGAAGAGCCTTGGCAGGGAGATTTGTTCAGCCTATTGAGAATAGTGAGGTATTCAGAGCTGCTCCTGTTTCCATACATACGTCTCCAGTAGAGGAGGCCTGTGTTTATAAAGTGCCTCTCAAACTCAGCACATTCCCAAATCACCATGAAACCAATGAAGTATTTTAGTATAGGAAGTGTGGCAGCCAATTTACGCACAGCAAGATCACATAAATAGCAATATAATAATGAACAGATATTCTGATTTTAGGTGTCAATTGAAGAATAGATATTATCCAGATCCTAACCCAGGGACAATGAAACCAATTGCAGAATCCCTATCCATACCCTAGCTTAGGTTCATTCTTTGCCGATGATTCGAAAGTGGAAATATTTGGATACCAGCATATCCCAGTTCACTTCCCAAGTTAGCACCTTAGAGATTTGATGGAAATGTTCAGTCCTCCACTTCTGTTCCAGCTCTTTGCTGGAGTAATCCAATATTAAACCCTGGTGTGGTGCTTGTCCCTTTAAGGGCAACACAGCAGATCAAGGGTCGCCTGGCCTGCGGACCACTCAGGTGCGGAATCACACAGGGGGTCGAGCTCACTTAGACAAGGGACATTTGGGAACTAGCTACAGTCTTGCAATTACTGAACAATTCTTATTAATAAATACCTATTGTGTACACTAATGGAGTCTCTGAAAGTGCATCTTTACAACTGGCCTCTCCAAATAGTCCCAAATTGACCAGAAATTGAACTGGACCATATAAATACTGTGGCTGCAATAACAGGTCAGAGGTTGGGAGTTCAGCACAGATTAACTTCCCAAAGTCTGTCCTGGATGCCTGGATGAATGTAGCCTCAACAATACTCAAGAATCTCAACACTATGCAGGGCAAAGCAGCCCACTTGATTGGCATCACATCCACAAACATTCATTCCCTCCACCACCAATGCACAATGACAGCTGTGTGTACCATCTACAAGATACACTGCAGCAACTCACCAAAGCTTCTTCAGCAGCACCTTCCAAACCTGCAATTTATACCAGCTAGAAGGACAAGAACAGCAGACACATGGGAACCCCACACCCGCAGGTTCCCCTCCAGGTTACTCACCATCCTGACTTGGATTGATATCGCCGTTTCTTCACTGTAACTGGGTTAAAAATCTGGAACTCCCTCCCTAACAGCACTGTGTGTGTATCGACACCACATGGACTGTGTGAGAAGTTGGTTCACCGGCACCTTCTCAAGGGCAATTACTGATGAGCAATAAATGCCAGTTTGGCCAACGATGCTCACATCCCATAAACGAATACATTAAAAAAATGTTTACCACTTAACATATAACATAGAAATTACAGCGCAGTACAGGCCCTTCAGCCCTCGTTGTTGCGACGACCTGTGAAGCCACTCTGAAGCCCATCTACACTATTCCCTTATCATCCATATGTCTATCCAATGACCATTTAAATGCCCTTAATGTTGGCGAGTCCACTACTGTTGCAGGCAGGGCATTCCACACCCTTACTACTCTCTGAGTAAAGAACCTACCTCTGACATGTGTCCTATATCTATCTCCCCTAAATTTAAAGCTATGTCCCCTCGTGCTAAGCATCATCATCCGAGGAAAAAGGCTCTCACTGTCCGCCCTATCTAATCCTCTGATCACATTGTATGCCTCAATTAAGTCACCTCCTAACCTTCTTCTTTCTAAGGAAAACAGCCTCAAGTCCCTTAGCCTTCCCTCATAAGATCTTCCCTCATAAGATCTTCCCTCCATGTCAGGCAACATTCTGGTAAATCTCCTCTGCACCCTTTCCAATGCTTCACATCCTTCCTATAATGCGGCGACCAGAATTGCACGCAATACTCCAAATGCAGCCGCACCAGAGTTTTGTACAGCTGCAACAAGACCTCATGACTCAGAAACTCAATCCCTCTACCAATAAAAGCTAACACACCGTACGCCTTCTTAACAACCCTCTCAACCAGGGTGGCAACTTTCAGGGATCTATGTACATGGACACCGAGATCTCTCTACTCATCCACACTACCAAGACTCTTACCATTAGCCCAGTACTCTGTCTTCCTGTTATTCCTTCCAAAATGAATCACCTCACACTTTTCTGCATTAAACTCCATTTGCCATCTCTCAGCCCAGCTCTGCAGCTTATCTATGTCCCTCTGTAACTTGTAACATCCTTCCACACTGTCCACAACTCCACCGACTTTAGTGTCATCTGCAAATTTACTCACCCATCCTTCTACGCCCTCCTCCAGGTAATTTATAAAAATGACTAACAGCAGTGGCCCCAAAACAGATCCTTGTGGTACACCAGTAGTAACTGAACTCCAGTCTGAACATTTCCCATCAACCAGCACCCTTTGTCTTCTTCCAGCTAGCCAATTTCTGATCCAAACTGCTAAGTCACCCTGAATCCCATGCCTCCGTATTTTCTGCAATAGCCTACTGTGGGGAACCTTATCAAACGCTTTACTGAAATCCATATACACCACATAAACTGCTTTACCCTCATCCACCTGTTTGGTCACCTTCTCAAAGAACTCAATAAGGTTTGTGAGGCATGACCTACCCTTCACAAAACCGTGTTGACTATCTCTAATCAAATTATTCCTTTCGAGATGATTATACAGCCTATCTCTTATAAACCTTTCCAAGACTTTGCCCACAACAGAAGTAAGGCTCACTGGTCTATAGTTACTGTGGTTATCTCTACTCCCCTTCTTGAACAAGAGGACATCATTTGCTATCATCATAGAATTTACAGTGCAGAAGGAGGCCATTCGGCCCATCGAGTCTGCACCGGTTCTTGGAAAGAGCACCCTACCCAAGGTCAACACCTACACCCTATCCCCATAACCCAGTAACCCCACCCAACACAAAGGGCAATTTTGGACACTAACGGCAATTTAGCACGGCCAATCCACCTAACCTGCACATCTTTGGACTGTGGGAGGAAACCGGAGCACCCGGAGGAAACCCACGCGCACACGGGGAGGATGTGCAGACTCCGCACAGACAGTGACCCAAGCTGGAATCGAACCTGGGACCCTGGAGCTGTGAAGCAATTGTGCTATCCACAATGCTACCGTGCTGCCCCTCTTCTATCCTCCAGTCTTCTGGCACTATTCCTGCAGACAAAGTTGACTTAAAGATCAAAGCCAAAGGCTCAGCAATCTCCTCCCTAACTTCCCAGAAAATCCTAGGATAAATCCCATCCAGCCCAGGGGACTTATCTATTTTCACACTTTCCAGAATTGCTAACACCTCCTCCTTATGAACCTCAAGCTCTTATAGAGCATAGAACATAGAACGATACAGCGCAGAACAGGCCCTTCGGCCCACGATGTTGCACCAAAACTAAAGCCATCTAACCTACACTATGCCATTATCATCCATATGCTTATCCAATAAACTTTTAAATGCCCTCAATATTGGCGAGTTCACTACTGTTGCCGGTAGGGCATTCCACGGCCTCACCACTCTTTGCGTAAAGAACCTACCTCTGACCTCTGTCCTATATCTATTACCCCTCAGTTTAAAGCTATGTCCCCTCTTCTAGTCTAGTAGCCTGAATCTCAGTATTCTCCTCGACAACATTGTCCTTTTCCTGTGTGAATACTGACAAAAAATATTCATTTAGCACCTCTCCTATCTCCTCGGACTCCACGCACAACTTCCCACTACTGTCCTTGACTGGCCCTACTCTTACCCTAGTCATTCTTTTATTCCTGACATATCTATCAAAAGCTTTAGGGTTATCCTTGATCCTACCTACCAAAGACTTCTCATGTCCCCTCCTGGCTCTTCTTAGCTCTCTCTTTAGGTCCTTCCTAGCTAACTTGTAACTCTCGAGCGCCCTAACTGAACCTTCACATCTCATCTTTACATAAGCCTCCTTCTTCCTCTTGACAAGTGTTTCAACTGCTTTAGTAAACCACGGTTCCCTCGCTCGACCACATCCTCCCTGCCTGACAGGTACATACTTATCAAGGACACGCAGTAGCTGTTCCTTGAACAAGCTCCATATTTCCATTGTGCCCATTCGCTGCAGTTTTCCTCTCCATCCAATGCATCCTAAGTCTTGCCTCATTGCATCATAATTGCCTTTCCCCCAGATATAACTCTTGCCCTGCGGTATATACCTATCCCTTTCCATCACGAAAGTAAACGTAATTGAATTGTGGTCACTATCACCAAAGTGCACACCTACCTCCAAATCTAACACCTGTCCTGGTTCATTACCCAGTACCAAATCCAATATGGCCTTGCCTCTCGTTAGCCTATCTACATACTGTGTCAGGAAACCCTCCTGCACACATTGGACAAAAACGGACCCATCTAAAGTACTCTAACTATAGCGTTTCCAGTCAATATTTGGAAAGTTAAAGTCCCCCATAACAACTACCCTGTTACTTTCGCTCCTATCCAGAATCATCTTTGCAATCCTTTCCTCTACATCTCTGGAACTTTTCAGAGGCCTATAGAAAACCCCTAACAGGGTGACCTCTCCGTTCCTGTTTCTAACCTCAGCCCATACTACCTCAGTAGACGAGTCCTCATCAAACGTCCTTTCTGCCACCGTAATACTGTTCTTGACTAACAATGCCACCCCTCCCCCTCTTTTACCACCTTCCCTGAGCTCACTGAATTATCTAAACCCCGGCACCTGCAACAACCATTCCTGTCCCTGCTCTATCCATGTCTCCGCGATGGCCACAACATCGAAGTCCCAGGTATCAACCCATGCCGCAAGTTCACCCACCTTATTCCAGATGCTCCTGGCATTGAAGTAGACACACTTTAAACCACTTTCCTGCCTGCCGGTACACTCCTGCAACTTTGAAACCTTACTCATGACCTCACTGCTCTCAACCTCCTGTATACTGGAGCTACAATTCAGGTTACCAATCCCCTGTTGAACTAGTTTAAACCCTCCCAAAGAGCATTAGCAAATATCCCCCCATGATATTGGTACCCCTCTGGTCCAGGTGTGGACCATCCCATTTGTAGAGGTCCCACTACCCCAGAATGAGCCCCAATTATCCAGGAATCTGAAACCCTCCCCCCTGCACCATCCCTGTAGCCACGTGTTCAACTGTTCTCTCTCCCTATTCCTCATCTCGCTAGCACATGGAACGGGTAACAACCCAGAGATAATAACTCTGTTTGTCCTAGATCTAAGTTTCCACCCTAGCTCCCTGAATTCCTGCCTTACATCCCTATCCCTTTTCCTACCTATGTCGTTGGTACCTATGTAGACCACGACTTGGGGCTGCTTCCCCTCCCCCTTAAGGATTCCGAAAACACGATCCGAGACATCGCGGACCCTGGTACCTGGGAGGCAACACACCAACCGCGAATCTCTCTCGTTCCCACGGAATCTCCTATCTATCCCCCTAACTATGGAGTCTCCAATGACTAATGCTCTACTCCTTTCCCCCCTGCCCTTCTGAGCAACAGGGACAGACTCTGTGCCAGAGACCAGTACCCCATGGCTTACCCCTGGTAAGTCATCCCCACAACAGTATCCAAAGCGGTATACTTGTTACTAAGGGGAACGACCACAGTGGATCCCTGTACTGACTGCTTCCTCCCAGCCCCTCTCACCATCACCCATCTATCTTTATTCTTCGGAGTTACTACATCCCTTAAGCTTCTATCTATAATCACCTCTGCCTCCCGAATGATCCGAAGTTCATCCAGCTCCAGCTCCAGTTCCCTAACACGGTTTCTGAGGAGCTGGAGATGGGTGCACTTCCTGATGTGTTGGGTGCTCTGGATCCGTGGAACACATACAGGCCACCAACACTTAAAATAGTGCAACACTATTTTATTAAGTTAGAAACTGTTGAACATACTTTCACTGTGGGGTTAACACGATGTTAGATTAAACTAAAGACCTATGCCTGTCCTAACCAGTCTATGCACTCAGCACATGGGGAAGATCTGTGCTGTAAGCTGTAAGCCCTGTCCTTCTGAGAGGCTGCATCCCGAATGAGCGGGCACCCTGATGCCCGTTTGACGATATGTACCCCCTTCTCCGCTTTGCCGTTGGATTGGGGGTATAGGGGACTGGATGTCACATGGGCAAAATTATACCGCTTGGCAAAGTTGGACCATTCCTGGCTGGCGAAGCAGGGGCCATTGTCCGACATAACCATGAGCGGGATGCCATGTCGAGCAAAGGTTTCTTACATGCATGAATGACTGCAGACGAGGTGAGGTTGTGCAACCGTATCACCTCCGGGTAATTCGAAAAGTAGTCCACGATCAGGACATAGTCTCTACCCAGCGCGTGGAATAGGTCGATGCCCACCTTGGTCCATGGTGATGTGACCAACTCATGGGGCTGCAGGGTCTCACGTGGTTGGGCCGGCTGGAAGCGCTGACAAGTGGGGCAGTTGAGCACTGTGTTGGCGATGTCCTCATTAATGCTGGGCCAGTACACTGCCTCTCGGGCCCGTCAGCGGCACTTTTCCACGCCAAGGAGACCCTCGTGTAGTTGTTCCAGGACAGGCTGGCGCATGCGATGCGGGATGACAATGCGGTCCAGTTTTAGAAGAATCCCGTCTACTACCGCCAGATCATCTCTGACATTATAGAATTGAGGGCATTGGCCCTTGAGCCACCCCTTAAGGATTCCGAAAACACGATCCCAGACATCGCGGACCCTGGTACCTGGGAGGCAACACACCAACCGCGAATCTCTCTCGTTCCCACGGAATCTCCTATCTATCCCCTTAACTATGGAGTCTCCAATGACTAATGCTCTACTCCTTTCCCCCCTTCCCTTCTGAGCAACAGGGACAGACTCTGTGCCAGAGACCTGTACCCCATGTCTTACCCCTGGTAAGTCATCCCCCCCAACCGTATCCAAAGCGGTATACTTGTTACTAAGGGGAACGACCACAGGGGATCCCTGTACTGACTGCTTCCTCCCAGCCCCTCTCACCATCACCCATCTATCTTTATTCTTCAGAGTTACTACATCCCTTAAGCTTCTATCTATAATCACCTCTGCCTCCCGAATGATCCGAAGTTCATCCAGCTCCAGCTCCAGTTCCCTAACACGGTTTCTGAGGAGCTGGAGATGGGTGCACTTCCTGATGTGTTGGGTGCTCTGGACCCGTGGAACACATACAGGCCACCAACACTTAAAATAGTACAACACTATTTTATTAAGTTAGAAACTGTTGAACATACTTTCACTGTGGGGTTAACACGATGTTAGATTAAACTAAAGACCTATGCCTGTCCTAACCAGTCTATGCACTCAGCACATGGGGAAGATCTGTGCTGTAAGCTGTAAGCCCTGTCCTTCTGAGAGGCTGCATCCCGAATGAGCGGGCACCCTGATGCCCTCTGTCTATATAGTGAGTGTGCTCTAAGTGGTGATTGTCTGCGGTGTTGTGTGTGTTGATTGGTCTTGCTGTGTGCCCATCAGTGTGTGTGTCTGCACCATGACATACTGGTGTATATTATGACATCCCCCTTTTATAAAAGAATGTTATGTGTGTGGCAATAAATAATGTGTGGTGAGAATGTTCCTAACTACGTGTGGGGTGCGAAGACATATTTACAGGACTACGTACATGCAAACTAAGCTATTTACATGGGAAGGTGCCTGGTGCAGAGAAGCAGTATGCAACAAGAGTAACGAGACTAACACTATATACAAACCAGGGAAACGATCAAACAAAGCAACAAAACAATTCAGAGAGTCCATAAATTTGAAAAGTTCATAAGTCTAGTCTCTGAGGTGGGCAACGAATTCTGGTTGACCGCCTCAAGGGTGGGTCGAGAGCCGCCGGTTCAGGAGCGGGCTGGACTGCGTCGAAGTCAGGGGGAGGCAGAGTGACAGGGAGTTCTGCATAGTCCGTGGCAGGGTCAGCAGGAGGGCGAGGCGACACTGGAGGATCACGTAGCGAGTGCGGAACGAGACGAAGGGCGCGTCGATTGCGGCGCAGAATAGAGCCATCCGATAGACGGACCAGGAACGCGGGGGGGGCCACCTGCCGAAGGACAACAGCGGTTGCAGACCAGCCCCCATCCGGAAGATGGACGCGGACGTTGTCATCTGGAGCCTGAGCAGGGAGATCAGCTGCACGGGAGTCATGAGCCGCCTTGTGCTGTGCACGAGACAGCTGCATCCGTCGAAGGACCGGAACGCGGATGAGGTCTGGGACATGGATGGACGCACCGTCGTCCTCAGGGTGTGACTCATGAGTAACTGGGCTGGCGACAGGCCAGTGGACAGTGGGGCGGAGCGATAGGCCAGCAAGGCAAGGTAGAAATCAGACCCAGCATCAGCAGCCTTGCATAGGAGCCGTTTGACCATATGTACCCCCTTCTCCGCTTTGCCGTTGGATTGGGGGTACAGGGGACTGGATGTCACATGGGCAAAATTATACCGCCTGGCAAAGTTGGACCATTCCTGGCTGGCGAAGCAGGGGCCATTGTCCGACATAACCATGAGCGGGCTGCCATGTCGAGCAAAGGTTTCTTACAGGCATGAATGACTGCAGACGAGGTGAGGTTGTGCAACCGTATCACCTCCGGGTAATTTGAAAAGTAGTCCACGATCAGGACATAGTCTCTACCCAGCGCGTGGAATAGGTCGATGCCCACCTTGGTCCACGGTGACGTGACCAACTCATGGGGCTGCAGGGTCTCATGTGGTTGGGCCGGCTGGAAGCGCTGACAAGTGGGGCAGTTGAGCACGGTGTTGGCTATGTCCTCATTAATGCCGGGCCAGTACACTGCCTCTCGGGCCCGTCAGCGGCACTTTTCCACGCCAAGGTGACCCTCGTGTAGTTGTTCCAGGACAAGCGGGCGCATGCTATGCGGGATGACAATGCGGTCCAGTTTTAGAAGAACCCCGTCTACTACCGCCAGGTCATCTCTGACATTATAGAACTGAGGGCATTGGCCCTTGAGCCACCCGTCCGTTAGGTGGCGCATGACACACTGTGGCAAGGGGTCCGCCGCCGTCTCGCGGTGAATTCCGTGACTTTGGAAATCATTCCTTGGTTCTGGAGGTCCTGCAGCTGCTGCTTGAGGCGGTCCTTAAGGGATGCTGGGACCCTGCGAGGTGTGTGCACCACAGGCGTGGCATTCTGTTTTAATAAGATCTTGTAGGTGTACGGGAGCGTGCCCATGCCCTCGAAGACGTTGTGGTGCTGGTTGATAATGGCGTCGAGCTGCGCCCTGAAGTCAGTGTCCTGAAAGGCAGACGCGCCAGCAGGAGAAAGAGAGTGAACTCTCTGAACTAGGTTCAACAGTTTGCATGCCTGCGCGCCAAGCAGGGAGGCTTTCGAGGAGCCCACGATTTCAAAGGGAAGGATGGCTTTGCGTGACCTGTGCGTCACTTCAAGTTGGCATGAGCCGCTGGCAGCAATGGCATTGCCATTATAATCTAATGGCTGCTGGCAGGATGGCTGGTTTGACACAAAGGCTTTGGAGGTCAGACCGCGCAATGAGATTGGGGGAGGCACCGGTGTCCAGGTGGAATCGTATTTGGGACCGGTTGACCGTAAGGGTGGCACACCACTCATCGTCTGGATCGATGACGTATACCGATAGAGGCTGGATTCTTTGCTTCAGGGACACCGTTTTTTGTAATGATACCGCCTCGAAAAGGCGCCTTCAGGTCCTTGGTGTCAATATCGAGTAGCAGGTCCGAATCGGGCTCGGTGACCGTGGGTTGAATGGCCCGGACATTCCTGCGAGGCTGGCTGGAGCGACGAGAGTTGTCAGGCTGAGCTGCTCTGCATAAAGCAGCATAGTGGCCAAGTTTGCCACATCGCAGGCATCGTCGGGATTTGGCAGGACATTGCCGTTTTAAGTGGGCACAGTTGCCGCACGTTGTAGCGTCAGTACGTTCGCTGCACCACCGCGCATGCGCGGTGCGGTCATACGTGGTGCGCGTCTTCGCAGTACGTTCGTCGACGTCGCCGTCCCCTCGTTCGGTGCGCACAAGCGCGGGAGTCCGCAAAAAGCACGCAAAATGGCCGCCCTCATCCAGGCTGAGGCCCTGGAGTTGCTCGATTGCTTGGACACGTTCTGCCTCGTGGGGACCTTGCCGCGCCGTTTCAGCCGCTTGGATGTGGGAATACCGACTAGTGGCGTGTTCGTGTAGCACGCAGGTCTCGATGGCAGTCGCTAGGGTGAGCTGCTTTATCTTGAGGAGCTGCTGGCATAGGGGGTCCGACTGAGCACCGAAAACAATCTGGTCGCGTATCATGGAGTCGGAGGTGGGCCCGTAATTACAGCACTGCGCAAGGATGCGGAGGTGGGTGAGAAAGGACTGGAAAGGTTCATCCTTACCCTGCAAACGCTGTTGGAATACATAGCGCTCAAAACTTTCATTCACCTCGATGTCGCAGTGAATGTCAAACTTAAGGAGGACCGTCTTGAATTTTGATTTCTCTTCACCATCAGCAAAGGTGAGAGAATTGAAAATGTGGATGGCATGTTCCCCGGCCGTGGATAGGAAGAGAGCGATCTTCCTGGTGTCTGAGGCAGCTTCCCGGTCTGTGGCTTCCAGGTAGAGCTGGAAGCATTGTTTGAATATCTTCCAGTTGGCCCCGAGGTTACCAGTGATGCAGAGCAGCGGCGGGCGGACGCTGTCCATTTTGCAGGATGGCTGTATGCTGGTGGAAGGCAGATCACTTGCAGGTAGGTCTAAGAAGTTCTAACATCCCTCAACACCTGGTACCATGATGTGTTGGGTGCTCTGGATCCATGGAACACATACAGGCCACCAACAATTATAATAGTGCAACGCTATTTTATTAAGTTAGAAACTGTTGAACATACTTTCACTGTGGGTTAACACAATGTTAGATTAAACTAAAGACCTATGCCTTGTCCTAACCAGTCTATGCACTCAGCACATGGTAAAGATCTGTGCTGTAAGCTGTAAACTCTGTCCTTGTAGGAGGCTGCATCCCGAATGAGCGGGAACCCTGATGCCCTCTGTCTATATAATGAGTGTGCTCTAACTGGTGATTGGCTGCCGTGTTGTGTGTGTTGATTGGTCTTGCTGTGTGTCCATCAGTGTGTGTGTCTGCACCATGATATACTGGTGGATATTATGACACTTCTCACAGGTGAAATCAGCAGGGACACTGGCGCCGTCCCACACCTCAAACATTCTGCAGGAGGAACATTGTACTGCCTTCCCTGCCATCCCCTCTAGATAAAACAAGAAAAAGAAAGGAAGAGCTTACCTGATATTCACTTCGCCCTTAAAAGACATGGGCATGTTTTGGCAAATCAATCTAACTCCCAATAACCGTCTTATAGAATTTCATAGAATTTACAGTGCACAAGGAGGCCATACGGCCCATCGAGTCTACACTTGGAAAGAGCACCCTACCCAAGCCCACACCTCCACCCTATCCCCATAACCCAGTAACCCCACCCAACACGAAGGGTAATTTTGGACACTAAGGGCAATTTAGCATGGCCAGTCCACCGAACCTGCACATCTTTGGACTGTGGGAGGAAACTGGAGCACCCAAAGGAAACCCACGCACACACGGGTAGAACGTACAGACTCCGCACAGACAGTCACCCAAGCCGGGAATCGAACCTGGGACCCTGGAGCTGTGAAGTAATTGTGCTAACCACTATGCTACCGTGCTGCCCATATCTTATCTTATCTTCCAATTTGTCTCTTTGTAACAATTTTAAATGGAGGACTCCCCTTACTGACTCTCAATCTAGTTACCATACCAAAACAATGCAGAATTTGCAAAACCAATGTTAAATTTCCCCTTATGACAATTCTAGGGAAATAACTACTTTCCTATTGTTTTCTGCCCACAGGATCTGTGAATCTGATGGATACTCATAAGACGGATGGTAGTTTGTGTTTCAACACTGGAACAAGATAAGTCATCAAGTTGTATCTGGAAAATAGTAACATGGTGATTTGGTATATGTGTGTCACAGGCAGTCCCATAACCTGATAGGACGTGGGTTTGTTCCAGTGACTCACACTTACTACATTTTAAGTCATGGATGGAGGCAGAAAGAAGTGAGGCATTTTCTCAGTCAGATGGAAAGTTGGAGGTTAGTTAACCTTCAGCAGTCGGATATTCGTCCAAGCAGTACATTAAGAAGAGAAAAGGCCTACAAACAAATGCTGTAGGCTAATTGAATGGAATTTTCACAACTTGGTTCCTGTGGAAACACCATGACTACAAGCGGGTGGGCAACCTGTCGGAATCTTCCGGAAAGGTTGAACAGACTCCATTTCTTTTTTTCTCAAAAAAATAGCCTGAAGAGTGGCATAACTGAGGCCTTTGAAATGCTGAAAGGTTTTGATGGAGAGGATATAGAGAAGACTGTTTCTTCTTGTGGGAAAGACTGTAACTAGACACAATCAAAATAACACCACCACCAAGAAATCAGCAGAGAATTCAGAAGAAATTCCTTTGCCCAAAGAGGGGTGAGAATGTGGAAACCACTACCACAGGAAATGAATAATATTGATGCATTACCAGGGAATCCAGACAAGCATATGATGGAGAAGGGAATAGATCATTGTGATGTTATATTTAGATAGGAAAAAGTGGGAGGAGTCTCAAGTGGAGCATAGAAGCATTGGTGACTACTTAACTGAGCCATGGCATTAGCAGCCCACTTCCTGGTCAGCCAACCAAACACAGAGAATAGACAGGGTGATGTGTTGGATCGATCAAAAGGAAGGATTTCTAATTAAAGGGACCACAGTCTGGGTTACAATGACTCACCTGAACATGGATATTAGAGGCTGCATCAACTACAGGAATGGAGAGAACACCTGGAAAGGCTGCTTCCCGGGTATATCACTCTTACCTAGAGGCCCTGCTGTGTGAGAAGGTACTTATAGATTTTATTGGCACAACTGAAGACCATGTTAAACTGTGAGAGTTTTGAAATAGCACCTCTTTAGTAGGTCAGCTTTTGGTGGCGACTGAGAGGTGAGCTTGCCGAAGGACAGGAGGATTAGGTCAGTCTCTCTACCCAGATGTGAATAGACGTGGCCAAGGAAATCAGCAGGAGTGTGTGTCCACCCCCCCCCCCAACCTGGAGACAGTTTTCCAAGGATCCAAAGTCTCGAGTGGGTGGGAAAGGTGAACGATTTCACAATTCCCGGCACATTGCCTCTTCCAGCATTCTCCTGCGCAGTATTGCTCAGGACAACACATCTTGCAGCTCCACTCATTCCTCTTTATAGTTACCTCATATCCCCAATCTCTTTTTAAAAATAAATTTAGAGTACCCAATTCATTTTTTCCAATTAAGGGGCAATTTAACGTGTCCAATCCACCTAGTTTGCACATTTTTGGGTTGTGGGGGCAAAACCCACGCAAACACGGGGAGAATGTGCAAACTCCACACGGACAGTGACCCAGAGCCGGGATCGAACCTGGGACCTTGGTGCCGTGAGGCAGCAGTGCTAACCCACTGCGCCACCGAGCTGCCCCCATATCTCCATTCTCAACATACTGTTCTCTCAGACCCATGCCTCACAGTCAACCCTGCACAAATGGTGCCCTTCACTTCTCTCCACACAAGTCTTTACAAACAGTCACAATTGTTTCCTTTCTACCCTTCCAGGAGAAGAGTACACACAGCCTCAGGGATATGCAGATACCTGGTGGGGTTGGGCGAGGGAGGTAGTGACCCTCCAGTCACAGGCACCTTGACGGTCACCTGGCCCTCTGGGAAGGAAGTCGTTCCAGGAAGCTACAGACGTCAGCAGTGAAAACCTGAATTCCCGAGGTACTGGTGCTTAGACATGTCACGAGAAATGTTCCTCGACCTATAGATCCTGTGTTGGGAACCTCGTCCTCTTGGACCTGGATCTCTGTGTCTAATCCCTCTGTCCCCTGGAGCAGAATGTGACATAGGAGAAGGCAGTTGCTGCTGCTGTCGATGTTGGTGTTGTTAATGCGCTTGTTCTTTGTCAGAGGTGGAAAGTAGAATTGCATAAACTCCTCCCAAGCTGTGATGAAGGCTACCCACAGTGAATTTCAGCTGAAGGTGAGTGAAGTGCCAGACAGGAGAACCGACCTCCAAGAAATTAGCAATCATCTGTTCCTCCGCCCCACCTGTGTACACTCACTTTGGGTCCCTGGTGAGTTCCACACAGCTCAAGAAGTTGGCTGTGAAAGCCAGAATTCTTGTTTAAAACAGAACCTTAGTTGAATATTTAAATGTCTTACTTAGCAGACACAAATGGGTTCCCTGCTTGCCTTCAAACCTATCCCAAAAGAGGGTATGATGATATTGAGATCTTAACTCAACATCACTTTTCGAGGATTTACTCCCTGTGGTAGTCACCACTGTGGTATGATATTGTATATACTGCACTGCATATGAGGGTATTACGGTAAGGCTCCTGTAGTACAGGCACGGGGGTAGATCCCTGCCTGCTGGCTCCGCCCAGTAGGCGGAGTATAAAGGTGTGTGCTCTCCGAACGGCAGCCATTTCGGCAGCAGCTGTAGGAGGCCACACATCTCTGTGTAATAAAGCCTCGATTACTCTCTACTCTCGTCTCGTCGTAATTGATAGTGCATCAATTTATTACACAGAGATTTTACAACGATGGATCTCCGCATCAAGCCCGATCGCCTGCAGCTGCATCCTCAAGCAGACAACGCCAACAAGGACTTCACACATTGGCGAGCTTGCTTTGAAGCATACATCGGGTCTGCGCCAGACCCAATCACAGAAGCACAGAAGCTCCAGATTCTGTACACGCAGTTGAGCTCTGATGTCTTTCCCTTCATCCAGGACGCGCCTACATATGCAGAGGCCATGGCGCTACTGAAGGAGAACTATGCTCAACAGACCAACAAGATCTACGCCAGGCACCTCCTGTCCACACGGCACCAACGTCCCGGTGAGTCTGTGGAAAATTTCTGGCGTGCTCTGCTCGCCCTGGTGAGAGACTGCGAATGGCAGGCCGTTTCGGCCGCTGAACATTCTAACCTGCTAATGAGAGACGCGTGCATTACGGGCTTAGGGTCGGCCTACATCTGCCAGCGCCTCTTAGAAGGGGCTACGCTTGACCTCGCGGTGACCAAGAAACTAGCACTCTCGCTCACAGTCGCCTCACGCAATGTAAGGCGTATGCCCCCGACCGCACAGCTCACTCCTCCTGGGCATCGTGGACCCCGCCAGCGGCTGGCCCCAACCAACCCCACGCCTGCGCCGCGCGGCAGCCAACCAACCCCAGGGGACCCAAGTGCTACTTCTGCGGACAGACAAAACACCCCTTGCAGTGCTGCCTGGTGCGGAGCGCGCTCTGCAAGGCCTGTGGCAAGGCAGGACATTTCGCTGCAGTGTGCCAGGCCCGCTCAAGCATTGCTATTGTCCCTGCACTCCCCCTAGTGCGGCCAGTGGGCTCCGCCATCTTCCTCGGCTCAGACCACGTGTGGCCCGTGGGCGCCGCCATCTTGCTCGCCTCACAACCAATGGGCGCCGCCATCTTGCTTGCTTCAGGACACGTGCGGCCCGTGGGCACCGCCATCTTCCCCGCCTCAGGACCCCTGCCCATTGGGCACCTCATCAGGCCGCTCATCGCCTGCAACCGCCAACGACCAGCCGCGTCTCGCCTCCGTCACGATCGACCAGTCACGACCGCACAACCTCGCGACTGCGTCGGCAAAGGTGAAGGTCGACGGGCATGAGATATCCTGCCTTCTGGACGCCGGGAGCACTGAGAGCTTCATCCACCCCGATACGGTAAGGTGCTGTTCCCTCGCGGTACACCCCATTAACCAAAGAATCTCCCTGGCGTCTGGATCGCACTCCGTGGCAATCCGGGGATACTGCATCGCCACCCTCACCATCCAGGGCGTAGAGTCCAGCGGCTTCCAGCTCTACATCCTCCCCAACCTCTGCGCTGCCTTGCTACTCGGCCTGGACTTCCAGCGCAAGCTCCAGAGCCTAACCCTGAAATTTGGCGGGCCCCTACCACCCCGGACTGTATGCGGCCTCACAACCCTTAAGGTCGACCACCTTCTCTGTTTGCAAACCTCACCCCGGATTGCAAACCTGTCGCCACCAGGAGCAGACGGTACAGTGCCCAGGACAGGACCTTCATCAGGTCTGAGGTACAGCAGCAGCTGCAGGAAGGTATCATCGAGACCAGCAACAGCCCCTGGAGAGCCCAAGTGGCAGTGGTTAAAACGGGGGAGAAACACAGGATGGTCATTGTCTACAGTCAGACCATCAATCTGTACACGCAGCTCGACGTGTACCCCCTCCCATGCATATCTGATATGGTCAATCAGATTGCACAGTACCGGGTCTTCTCGACAGTGGACCTGAAATCTGCCCACCACCAGCTCCCCATTCGCAAGGCGGACCGCCCGTACACCGCGTTTGAAGCGGACGGCCGCCTTTACCATTTCCTTAAGGTTCCCTTCGGCATCACTAACGGGAAATGGACTGAATGGTTGACCGGTACAGACTGCGGGCCACTTTCCCGTACCTGGATAACGTCACCAACTGCGGCCACGACCAGCAGGACCACGACGCTAACGTTCCCAAATTTCTCCACACCGCCAAACACCTCAACCTAATCTACAACAAGGAGAAGTGTGTGTTCAGCACGAACCGATTGGCCATCCTCGGCTCTGTGGTTCAGAACGGAGTACTAGGGCCCGACCCCGATCGCATGCGCCCCCTCATGGATTTCCCCCTTCCCCACTGCCCCAAGGCCCTCAAATGATGCCTGGGGTTCTTTTTGTACTACACCCAGTGTGTCCCTAACTATGCGGACAAGGCCCGCCCACTCATCCACTCCACCGGTTTCCCAATGATGGCCGAGGCTCACCAGGCCTTCAACCGTATCAAGGCCGACATCGCCAAGGCCGCGATGCACGCGATTGACGAGACGCTCCCCTTTCAAGTTGAGAGCGACGCATCAGACGTCGCTCTGGCTGACACCCTCAACCAGGCAGGCAGGCCCGTGGCATTCTTTTCCCGCACCCTCCATGCCTCCAAAATTCAGCACTCCTCCGTCGAAAAAGAGGCCCAAGCGATCGTTGAAGCTGTGCGGCACTGGAGGCATTACCTGGCTGGCAGGAGATTCACTCTCCTCACAGACCAACGGTCGGTTGGCTTTGTCATGATTTCCAGGTGAACATCATAGCACATACATACAGACTAATGGACAGATCAACAGACCAATCAACACACACACAACACGACAGGCAATCACAGGCAAGAGCATACACAGTACAAAACAGGGAACACGACACTTCCTGGGCACTCGAGGGCGAGACAGCTCAGGGCTCTGAGCTCATAGCAAGCCACTCAGACATCCACCATGTACTGAGTGCCACGACAAGATAGAATTAGGAGTAGGTCCACAGATTCAAAGGTTATGATCGAACCTCAATAAACAGTATACAACTGTAAATAAATGTTAGTAATAAAACTGCGTTGTACCATTCGCAACCGTGTTGGTTCGTCTGTGTAGCAGAGTACCCAACACATCATAGTACCAGGAGTAATTGTGATACCTACCTACAAATCCTCCGGAATCTGCCATCCTGCGCCATGGACACCGTCAGCCCACCGCAGCCGCTGCAAGTCGCTGGAAACCTCGGCGTTAATTGGAAGCTCTTCAAACAGCGTTTTAGTTCTTTCTGGAAGCCAACGATAAGGAGAGCGCTTCGGACACCAGAAAGATCGCCATCCTCCTCTCCACGGCAGGTCAACACGCCATCCATGTCTACAACTCCCTGGTGTTCGCAGAAGGTGAGGACAAGAGCAAGTACAAGACCTGTCCTTCTCAAACTCGACCAACACTTCAACGTCGAGGTCAACGAGAGTTTCGAGAGGTAACTCTTCCAGCAGCGCCTGCAGGGTAAGGATGAGCCCTTTCAATCTTTCCTAACGCATCGCCGTATCCTCGCGCAGTCCTGCGGTTACAACACCACCTCCGATTCCATGATTCGGGACCAGATCGCTTTTGGGGTCACCTCGGGCACCCTACGCCAGCAGCTCTTAAAAATAAAAGGCCTCACCTTAGCCTCCGCAATCGAAGCCTGTGTCCTGCACGAAAACGCGACTAGCTGCTACTCCCAATTTCAGGCGGCCGAATCGGCGCGGCAGGGGCCCTACGCAGCCGGATCGGCGAGGCAGGCGTCCTACGCGGCTGGTTCGGCGAAGCAGGCATCCTACGAGGCCGAACGGGTCCAGGCGATCGAGTTCGTCCTGGCCCGCGGCCCGGTCGTCTGTGTCACTGGTCTGGATATCATCTGGGCACGACTCGTAGTAAGGAGGCTGAATGGTCCGCACGTCCCTGCGAGGTTGTCGGAATTGGGGAACATTGGTAGGTTGAGCTGCTTGACAGCAGGCAGCGTAGTGGCCCATCTTGCCACAGCGGAGGCATTGTCGGGTTCTTTCGGGGCATTGCCGCTTTAAATGTGCGGCTCCACAGTTGCCGCACATCGTGATGTCATGGCGTTCGTTGCGCCACTGCACCTGCGCAGTTCGGTCTTGCATCGAGCGCGTCTGCGCATCACGCTTCTCAGTGTTGCCGTCGTTTTTGGTGCGCACAAGCGCGGGAGGCCTTGAAAAACACTCAAAATGGCCGCCCTCGTCCGGCCGCGGGCTGGGAGGAACATCGAGGGCATGGGAACACTGCCCTACACCTACAGAATTCGGCTCAAACCGGACGCCACACCGGTCATTCACGCACCTCGCAGGGTCCCAGCGCCACTCAAAGACCGCCTCAAGCAGCAGCTGCAGGATCTCAAGACCAAGGGGTCCTATCCCGGGTCACGGAGCCCACGCCATGGGTCAGCTCCATGGTGTGTGTTAAGAAGCCCTCCAGCGAGCATTGATCCAAAAGACTTCAACAACAACATAATGAGGGAACACTACCCCATACCCAAACGGGAAGAGATCACGAGCGAAATGGCCCGGGCTAAAATCTTCACGAAACTGGATGCCTCGAAGGGTTTTTGGCAGATCCAACTGGATCCGTCCAGCCGAAAGCTGTGCACCTTCAACATCCCTTTCGGCAGGTTCTGCCATTTGCCATTTGGCATCATCTCGGCATCCGAGGTCTTTCACAGGATCATGGAGCAGATGATGGAGGGCATCGAAGGGGTGCGCGTCGACGTGGATGACACCATCATCTGGTCCACCACACCACAGGAGCACATATATTGTCTCCAGCGCGTCTTTGAGCGCATACGCGAAAATGGCCTGCGCCTCAACCGAGCCAAGTGTTCTTTCGGCCAAACCGAGCTAAAGTTCCTGGGGGACCACATTTCCCGGTCAGGGGTCCATTCGGATGCAGACAAGGTGAGCGCCATTACAGCCATGCCGCAGCCGGCAGACAAGAAAGCAGGGCTACGCTTCCTAGGCATGGTCAACTTCCTGGGGAAGTTCATTCCCAACCTTGCCTCCCACACGACGGCTCTGCGCCACCTCGTCAAGAAGTCCACGGAGTTCCAGTGGCTGTCCACACACCAGAAGGAATGGGAGGAGCTCAAACTTAAGCTCCCCACAGCACCGGTATTGGCGTTTTTCGACACATCGTGTGACACCAAAAGTTCGACTGATGCCAGCCAGTCCGGCATTGGGGCGGTGCTCCTACAGCGGGATGACACTGCGTCATGGGCCCCGGTCGCCTATGCCTCGCGGGCCATGACCCCCACAGAACAGCGCTATGCGCAGATCAAAAAGGAGTGCCTGGGCTTGCTAACTGGGATAGACAAGTTCCATGATTACTTGTATGGTCTCCCCCGGTTTACCGTTGAGACTGACCACCGCCCCCTGGTCAGCATCATTAATAAGGACCTGAACGAGATGACCCCTCGCCTCCAGCGCATCCTACTCAAACTCAGGAGGTATGACTTCCAACTGGTCTACACCCCGGGTAAAGACCTTATCATTGTGGATGCCCTATCCAGAGCAGTGAGCACACCGCCCGACTCGGAGGGGTTCGTCTGTCATGTCGAGGCGCAGGTGGCTTTCACATCGGGAAATCTGCCAGCTGACGACTCCAGTCTGGCCCGTATTCGCCGAGAGACTGCGGCTGACCCCCTTCTACAACGGGTGCTGCGCCGCATGACGGGAGGGTGGCTCAAAGGGCAGTGCCCGCAGTTCTACAATGTCCGAGACAACTTGGCCGTCATTGATGGTGTCCTCCTAAAGCTGGACCGGATTGTGATTCCGCACAGCATGCACAAGATGGTCCTCGACCAACTACACGAAGGCCATCTGGGGGTCGAGAAGTGCAGACGGAAGGCCCGAGAGGCGGTATACTGGCCGGGCATCAGTGATGACATTGCCAATATGGTGCTCAACTGCCCCACCTGTCAAAGGTTTCAACCGGCACAACCTCCTGAAACGCTTCTGCCCCATGAGCTGGTGATGTCCCCCTGGGCGAAGGTGGGTGTGGACCTCTTTCACGCGCTCGGCAGGGACTATGTAGTCGTCATTGACTTCTTTTCCAACTACCCAGAGGTCATACGCCTGCACGATTTGACATCATCCGCTGTCATAAGGGCCTGCAAAGACACATTCGCTCGCCACGGCATTCCGATGACTGTCACGTTGGATAATGGGCCCTGTTTTGCCAGCCAGGGATGGTCTTCCTTTGCTGCTTCGTATGGCTTCACACACGTGACGTCCAGCCCTCTGCATCCCCAGTCCAATGGGAAGGTGGAGAAGGGCGTTCACATCGTCAAGCGGCTCCTCTGCAAGGCTGCTGCTGCCGGATCGGATTTCTGCCTCGCCCTGCTGACCTATCGCTCGGCCCCACTAGCCACTGGCCTCTCACCAGCCCAGCTGTTAATGGGTCGCGCCCTCAGGACCACTGTGCCTTCCATTCTGGCGCCCACAACCAACCATGCTCGAGTACTACACAGAATGCAACAGCAGCGCGGTCGCCAGAAGAGGTCATATGACACACGGGCAACTGATCTTCCCGCCCTGGCCCCTGGAGACAAAGTCCGCATCCACCTACCAGAAGGTGGCTGATCAGCACCTGCCAAAGTTCTCCGACGCGTGGCTTCCCGCTCGTTCCTGGTTCGCATGCCTGTTGGATCCATTCGTAGGCGCAATCGCCGGGCTCTTCGCCTACTTCCACGCTCGCTACGGGAACTTACACCGACACAGCGCCCTCCTGTTGTTCCTGACATCGACTTCGTGGAGCTGCCTGCCACCATGCCCCTTCCGTCGTCGCCCGTGGCCAGGCCCATTCCTCAGCTGGTGGTTCCAGACCCACCCTTGAGGCGGTAAACCCGAATTTGTCGCCCATCTACTAGACTGGACTGATGAGACTGTTTGTACATTGAACTCATACTACCGCTGTGTTAATATGTTTCTGTTCTTATCGTTCCAGGAATGTGTTCTGTCGTTCTACATTTCCCCGTTCTTTATTTATGATACAACCTCGTTGTTATGTCGCACCCGACATCGCCCCTTGTATATAGTTTAGCCCCATGTACATGCTGTAGATATTGCACACTCACACATTTAGCTACACTCAGTACACATCTCTATTTATGACCACATAGGCACATGTTCTTGTAAAAAAAGGGGGCATGTCATGATATCCAGGTGAACATCATAGCACATACATACATACATACTGATGGACAGATCAAAGGACCAATCAACACACACACAACATGACAGCCAATCACAGGCAAGAGCATACACAGTACAAAACAGGGAACACGACACTTCCTGGGCACTCGAGGACGAGACAGCTCAGGGCTCTGAGCTCATAGCAAGCCACTCAGACATCCACCATGTGCTGAGTGCCACTACAAGATAGAATTAGGAGTAGGTCCACAGATTCAAAGGTTATGATCGAACCTCAGTAAACAGTTTGCCGGTGTAAATAGATGTTTGAAATAAAACTGCGTTGTACCATTCGCAACCGTGTTGGTTCGTCTGTGTAGCAGAGTACCCAACACTTCAGGCTTCATGTTTAACAACACACAGTGGGGTAAGATCAAAAATGATAAGATCTTGCGGTGGAGGATCGAGCTCTCCACCTTTAATTGCGAGATTTTGTATCGCCCCGGTAAGCTCAACGAGCCCCCCAATGCCCTGTCCCAAGGTACATGTGTCAGCGCACAAGTGGACTGACTCCAGACCCTGCACGACGACCTCTGTCACCCAGGGGTCACCCGCTTCATTAAGGCCCGCAATCTGCCCTACTCCATCGAGGAAGTCAGAGCTATCACCAGAGACTGCCAGGTCTGCGCGGAGTGTAAACTGCACTTCTACCAGCCAGACCGTGCGCGCCTGGGGAAGGCCTCCCGCCCCTATGAACGCCTCAGCGTGGACTTCAAAGGGCCCCTCCCCTCCACCGACCGCAACACGTATTTTCTCAATGTGGTCAACGAATATTCCAGATTCCCCTTTGCCATCCCATGCCCCGATATGACGTCTGCCACCGTCATCAAAGCCCTCAACACCATCTTCGCTCTGTTCGGTTTCCCCGCCTACATCCACAGCGACCGGGGATCCTCATTTCTGAGCGATGAGCTGCGCCAGTACCTGCTCAACAGGGGCATTGCCTCGAGCAGGACGACCAGCTACAACGCCCGGGGAAACAGGCAGGTGGAGCGGGAGAATGGGAAGGTCTGGAAGGCCATCCAGCTGGCCCTACGGTGCAGAAATCTCTCGGCCTCCTGCTGGCAAGAGGTCCTCCCTGACACACTTCACTCCGTTCGGTCGCTCCTGTGCACGGTGACTAACGAAACCCCCCATGAACATCTCTTGGCCTTCCCCAGGAAGTCCACCTCTGGGGTTTTGCTCCCAACATGGCTGGCAGTGCCAGGACCCGTTCTCCTCCACAAGGCGGACCCGTTGTTTGAGGGTACAGCTACTCCACGCAAACCCACAGTACGCCTACATAGCGTACCCCGACGGCCGCCAAAACACAGTCTCCCTCAGGGGCCTGGCACCAGCTGGATTCCCACCCCCCCCCTCTGCCATGGCACCACCCGCCCTTCCCCCAGTGCACCCCACCACAGCCCCCACTCCAGGACAATCCGTCCTCCCCTTGGTCCCACCCGGGGATGAAGAGGATTTTGACACGCTCCCGGAGTCACCGACGACAGAGCCGACGCCTGAGTCGCCACCAGCACTGTGGCGCTCTCAACGACGGATCAAGGCGCCTGACCGTCTAAATTTGTAACCTTCTCTGAAATTTTAATGACAACCTGTATGTAAATAGTTTTCCACCACCCCCGCTGGACTCATTTTTAACAGGGGGTGAATGTGGTAGTCACCACTGTTGTATTATATTGTATATACTGCACTGCATACGAGGGTATTACGGTACTACAGGTACGGGGATAGATCCCTGCCTGATGGCTCCGCCCACTAGGTGGAGTAAAAATGTGTGTGCTCTCCGAATGGCAGCCATTTCGGCAGCAGCTGTAGGAGGCCACACATCTCTGTGTAATACAGCCTTGATTATTTTCTACTCTCATCCCGTGGTAATTGATAGTGCGTCACTCCCCTCATGCACTTTCCCATACCAGCAAAAATTATATCTACTGTGTTAAATTAGGAGTTAGAACCATTCTATCACAGGGATAATTTAACCAGGACCAACCAATTTAAAATTTCAGAGCTAAGAGCCGAAGAATCTCCTAGAAACAAAGTCACATGACTTCACAGCAAACAGTTCACAATGTATTTCCAGCTGCAAACAGAACCATATAAGTACAAGCATTCTCTTCAGCTCTGCTCAGGGTGCCATGCCAGCAAGTCCCAATTCCCTACCTCCCCCCAGCCACCCTCTTCCTCACCTCCCCAAATTAGGAAGTCATACCAATTTGCCTCCTCATACCCTGATCTGTTTCTGTGAAGTGAAACTTTGGTCAGACTTTTAAGTGCTTCTGTTGACTTTAAGCACATTTGACACAGTGGATCCAGGAACAGAGTAGAAAGTTTCAGTCTCGTTGACTCATTTGTTTATTGAGAGAAAATATGACTTGAAACAGTCACCATCAAAAGCTGATGCAAACATGCTAAATAGGTGCTATTTCCAAACTCTCATGGTCCCCAGCTGGGCTAATAAAATCTATAACTACCTTCTCACACAGCAGCAGATTTATGGAGTTAGACTGCTTCCCACAACTCCATATAAATAGTGAGAGTACTTTTCCATACTGAATTGGCAGAGGTGCTTTTCCATTGTCCTCTGCGACCTCATGCAAGGGGTTTTCTGAGGCCAGGACATCATCTACTGGTACTGATTGTACTCAACAAAATAGCACTTGACAGAGTTTGAAGGAATTCAGCGGCCATTCTAGATCTGCGCCTCATTTCATTTTGGACTTGTGTGAAAATGAGTTTAATCCAGTTGCTGCCGTTGCTTTTGTTAACCTTAGAAGTTGGTAGCCTTGTAAAACTGCATGATTCCAGGTGATGTGTTCTGGTCTGAGTGAAATGCATGAGTAACTCCTGTCCAACAGTTCCACAATTTGGTATGATTTCACCTCTTACTTATGTACAGCGTATCAAGTGTAAAATATGATCTAATAACAGAATGAAACAGCCAATCGTAATGTCTGGTACAAGAATACTCAACCTTCCTAAGTCAGCAGAAACCTGATTTAGGAATCGGCGTCTTTCAAGTTGTATAAGTTTATAATAGAGCTAGCAACAATGAACTGATTCTAACTAGTCAAAAGTACCAATTGCTTGTCTTACCAACCATGTCTTGACCTTAAGTATCAAATGAACCAAAAGCCTCTCAATGCTTTCACTAGGAGACAGTGTGTCATATTTGCAAACACTTAAACAAGAGCAACTTAAGACTGAAAATCATTGCATGTCAGTGACCACCCGAGGTGCTCAATCTCAGTGCTGTTTGCTTGTGTTTAAGTGCTCCCAGCATTTGTGCCAAATATTAGGCTTTGGCTCTGATTTGTCATGGTGCTTGGCTTGCCTCCAGAAATGTCCTCCAGTTAAATAGTGGGAAGACTAAAGCCACCAATTTTGTTTACTCGCTATCAACTGGATCACACTCCTTGACCACTGACCATTCATACCCTTGGAGTTATGACCCATTTGACCCCGAGGTGAGCTTCCAACCAAATATTCTCTCAAATATCAGATTTGCAACTTCCAATTCTGTTACCACCTCCACCATTTCTTTAGTTCATCTGCTGAACATTCAGCTATGTCTTTATTACATCCAGACTCAACTATTCCTGTACTGCCTGGCCGTCTTCCCATCTGGTACCCTTTGTAAATTGAGCGCTTCCAAAACTCTGCTTCCCACATTCAAACTCGCAACCAGTGTCATTCCTCCCACAGTGCAAAGATGTGCAGGTTAGGTGTATTGGCCGTGATCAATGCACGGTGCTATGGGGCAGGAGGATCAGTGTAGGCTTGGTGGGCCAAATGGCCTCCTCCTTCATTATGGGGTTTCTAGGATTTCCACCACCTTCCCTTTGCCTCTCTCTGTAACCTGTAATCTCCTCCAACTCCACTACCGTCACTCCTCCAATTCTGGCCTCTTGGCCACCTCCAATTTTAAACACTCCAACATTGGCGGCTATGTCTTCGGCTGCCTTAAGCTCTGGAATTTCCTCACTGAACCCCTTTGCTGTTGACCTTTCCTTCCTCCTTAAGTTGCTTCTTAAGTCCTGGGGCGAGATTCTCCGACCCCCCGCCGGGTCGGAGAATCGCCGGGGGCTGGTGTGAATCCGCCCCCGCCGGTTGCCGAATTCTCCACCACCGGATATTCGGCGGGGGCGGGAATCGCGGCGCGCCGGTTGGCGGGCCACCCCCCGCGATTCTCCGGCCCGGATGGGCCAAAGTCCCGCCGCTAAAATGCCTGTCCCGCCGGCGTAGATTAAACCACCTACCTTACCGGCGGGACAAGGCGGCGCGGGCAGGCTCCGGTGTCCTGGGGGGGGCGCGGGGCGATCTGGCCCCGGGGGGTGCCCCCACGGTGGCCTGGCCCGCGATTGGGGCCCACCGATCCGCGGACGGGCCTGTGCCGTGGGGGCACTCTTTCCCTTCCGCCTTCGCTGCGGTCTCCACCATGGCGGAGGCGGAAGAGACTCCCTCCACTGCGCATGCGCGGGAATGCCGGCAGCGGCCGCTGACGCTCCCACACATGCGCCGCCCGGAGATGGCATTTCCGCGCCAGCTGGCGGGGCACCAAAGGCCTTTTCCCGCCAGCTGGCGGGGCGGTATTTCGTCTGGCGCCGGCCTAGCCCCTTAAGGTTGGGGCTCGGCCCCCAAAGATGCGGGCGGCGCGATGCCCGACTGATTTGTGCCGTTTTGGGCGCCAGTTGGCGGACATCGCGCCGTTTCCAGAGAATTTCGCCCCTGTTCTTTGACCAAGATTTTGATGAGTTGCTTTAATAGCTCATAATATGGCTCAGTGCCAGATTTTGTTTGATAACACTCGTGTGAAGTTCTCTGGGACATATTACCACATTAATGATGCTGTATAATTGTAAGTTGCGGTTATAACACGTACAAGAAAATAACATAGATTTTTGATACATTATTAAAACCCACAGAAGTGATGTAATATTTAACAAGACTATTACACACCTTGATGAACAAATGTGTCAGTTGCTCACCATCATGAGTTATCTACATTGAAACGCCATTCTATCTATACTTCATGCATCTAATCAATTTTAGCACAACGTTATGAGCTACATATTGTAATGTGGCAGGAATTGATTCACTTGGCAGTGAAAATTAAACATGTAGTAGCAGCATTAATGAGACAACACTGCATTGAATTAGGGTTGTGTGAAAGAACCCATGTCCTATAAATGGCTATCTGGAATAACACATTACCAAATTACCGCTTGATGGCTATTACATACATCAGCAACACAAAGCATCCAAAAAGTCATCAAGAGATTTCCAACATGTTTCACTGTCGTTAACAGCCACTGACATTTATATTATTCACTTGCCATACTCAACAAATTAAGTTTTATTTTATCGAATGAGGGGGATGCCCAGTCTATGTCATCTGCAACTACAGAGGCTGCTTAGAAGTATTGTGGCAATCATTTTGCTTCAGCACAATCACAGAAAAGAAACTAGAACATTTTCATCCCGGTTCATCTGTGATCTGTCAATTGGATAACCTGATAGAAGGGCTTTTGTCATTGACCAATGGGGGGAATGTGTTCCCTTAAAAGAACAAGTGATTAGCCTCTTTGTATACAGAAGCACTCTTTGGATACTTAGAAGGCAAACAAAATGATGATGAATAACTTCTCTGCTCCTTGCACAACTTTGTGTATAAGTGATTCAACAGAAGTTACACTTTACTCAGCTGGTGCTGAGTGTTCCCAAATATTCAGTCAGGATGCACATTCTATTTAAAAGATATGCTACATGATACAATAATATAACAATAGAAATGTTTCCATATTTCAGTCCTAATCGACCGATTACTCTAAAACATGTGAACATAAGTATGCATATGACAAGAAGAGGCTTGTCCAGCCAGAATAGAAAGATCCAAATATATACGGCTCTCTGTTTTGTCACTGTTTGCCATTTGTTATTGGGATCAAATTTGAACAGGTGCTGTCCAGGCTATTGGAAAAAGAAATCTGTCGCTATGAGAAGAATTTCTATCTTAGGAATGAAGGGAAAATAAGTGGCATAGTTGAGTCACCTATATTTAAGTTAATGATCACAGTCTGGCAGTGACAACTGTTGAAGAGTAGGCCGTGACTTGGGCAGCAGCAAAAAGAAATTGAAGCGTTTCATTTGCTTTGGTATTCTTTTATTTAATGCATTTCTCCCCCCCCCCCCCCCCCCCCAACGATTACTTTCTCTCATACACAATTTGAAAACCTCTCCACATCTAGTGTGCATTTCCTGTCTGTCGCACATTGCAGAATGTTAAGTTTCTTTGCCACACTTAAAGTAAAGGCAGCAGTATGCATTTCTTTTCTTCTTCCTGGACAGTCCCTCAGCGTCGAGAATGACTTGCTTCCACTCCGGAGAGGTGGGTTCTGCAGTGGCTGAATAGTCCAGTCCTGGATCCACAGACTCTGCCACAGGTCTGGAAGGTGGAACTTGATGAGATGGGTGGGTGGGACATTCGGATCCTGCCCTCGCCTTCTGCTGTTTACGTTTGGCCTCTGCATGCTCCACCCTACGACGCTCGAGGAGATTGGCACCTGCACGGGTGCTTTTTCTCCAGCTTGTGCTTTCTAAGGCAACTGATTCCCATGTGTCGGTGGGGATTTTGCATTTATTTAGAGAGGCTTTCAGAGTGGCCTTGTAGCGTTTTCTCTGCCCTCCGAGTGATCGCTTGCTATTGCGGAGTTCGGAGTAGAGCACTTGTTTTGGGAGTCTTGTGTCGGACATGTGGACAATGTGGCCCACCCAATGCAGCTGGTCGAGCGTGACCAGTGTCCCTATACTGGGGATGTTGGCCTGGGAGAGGACACTCTCATTGGTACACCTATTCAAGTCTTTACAGGACACAGCTGAATCATATCAGCTGAATAATGCATTGAGCATTACAGATGCGTCTCCTTATCAAACATTTTGCATTCTACCAACGTTATATGTGATCAGTAAGTGTTACTTGCAAGAATATGGGATGCGATTTAACGACGTCATCGTGCCCAACTTGGTGTTGCGACAAGGCCATTGAAGCTCGCGAGAGGCCTCTCGCAAGATTTGCGACGCAAGAGACATCCTGCAAGTTTTAACCGAAACTCACGAGACGTCACAATCTGGATTTCGCCCGCGCTGGGCGAGATCCAGATGAGCATATTTAAATGAGCCATAAGGCTCATATGTACGTGCCAGGTTCTCTCGGTGCCTGGGAACTACCGGCTTCCCCAGTGCGGCCTCGACTGGGTGCTGGTTAGTACTGATTTCCACAAATGTGGACCAGGTGTGACAGCACTGACAGGGTGCCTGAATGGCACTGTGAGTCTGGCAGGGGCACTGCTAGAGTGCCAGGGTGGCACTGCCAAGGGTCAGAGTCTGAGGCGGGGCCATGCCAATGAAAGGGGGGGATGTGTGGGCGGTATGAAAAATGGCAGGATGAAAGGCATGAAGGGGCCTCATAAAGCTTGAGGGGGGGATGAAGGGTAGGGGTGGTATGGTGGTACAGTTTAGCACTGCTGCCTCACAGTGCCAGGGGCTCGGGTTCAATTCTGGCCTAGGGTGACTGTCTGTATGGAGTTTGCACTTTCTCTCCGTGTCTGCATGAATTTTCTCCGTGTGTTCCGGTTTCCTCCCACAGTCCAAAGATGTGCAGGTTAAGGTGGATTAGCCATGCTAAATTGCCCCACAGTCCAAAGATGTGCAGGTAGTTAGTGGGATAGGATGGGGAAGTGGGCCTATATAGGATGCATTTTCAGAGGGTTGGTGCAGACCTGATAGGCTGAATGGTCTCCTTCTGCACTGTAGGAATTCTATGGAATGCTACGGTTCACAAAGTTGGGGGGGGGGGGGGGGGGGGGGGGGGGGGGGGGGGGGGGGGGGGATTCCACAAGGGGCAGTGGGAAGACCTGAAAAGGTGGGAACTCAGTGACCACATAGCAGGATGTCTTCCCTTGGGGGCTGTGGGGGATCCTCAAGCTCACTGAGAGATCAGAGCACCCTTTCGAAATGGCAGGCGGACCTTGGAGGAGCCTGTATTGCCTAAGGCGCCCAGAGCCTAGATGGCCCCGGCCCGTTGAGAGTCTCCTGCTCTGGTGCAGGTGCACACTCCTCGGCTGACCTGCTGGAGGTGATGGTGCCACTGACGGAGGGGAGGTGGTGGGGAAAGAAACCCTGAGAGTGCCCTGGAATGAAGCCCATGGGGTGCCTTACTGGCACCTGTCCTCCCTATGAGTGCCCAATGACTCCCTGAGAAAGTGAACCTTGAGGAAAGTCAAGGTGCCCAGTCACATCTAGCCTAGCCACTGCTGCACTGTACCCATGGCTACAGCGATGGAGTGTGGGTCTGACTGTGTGTTCTGCTGGATTCCAAGGCAGCCACCACCCTTTCCATGGACGCAGACAAGTGCTTTTGTGCTGGGGTCAAGACAGCAGACAGTTTGTGGACCAGACGCCTCCAGCCTTTAGTCCAGTCTGTGCACAGCCTCTAGTATCTCTGACTGATATTCACCTTGCACATGCATGTATAATGAAAATGCAGGGGGCAGCCCTCAAGCGTAAATCACCCTCCTTTCCGCTCCCACCATCCAACCTATATAGAATATAGAACATAGAACATACAGTGCACAAGGAGGCCATTCGGCTCATCGGGTCTGCACCGACCCACTTAAGCCCTCACTTCCACCCTATCCCCGTAACTCAATAACCCCTCCTAACCTTTTTGGTCACTCAGGGCAATTTATCATGGCCAATCCACCTAACCTGCACGTCTTTGGACTGTGGGAGGAAACCGGAGCACCCGGAGGAAACCCACGCAGACACGGGGAGAACGTGCAGACTCCGCACAGACAGTGACCCAGCGGGGAACCAAACCTGGGACCCTGGCGCTGTGAAGCCACAGTGCTAGCCACTTGTGCTATCGTGCTGCTCTATATAGATAGATAGATGCTTTTGCAACAGCTGATTGGTGAGGACAAGTCAAAAGGTTTTTCCCTCTTGTTGCTTTACCCACCTGCCCTGTCTGGTAGAAATGTTCTTCTGGATCTGGCCAGTTACGTTCCCTCAGCTAGAGTTCTTGGATTCCTGAGAGGGAATCTTTGGTATTGCAAAAACAGATCAGGGGCGTCATTCTCCGAACCCCGCCGGGTCGGAGAATGGCCGTTGGCCGCCGTGAATCCCGCCCCCGCCGAAGTCTCCGCTCCCGGAGATTGGGGCGGGGGCGGGAATCGGGCCGCGCCGGTTGGCGGGACCCCCCGCTGGATTCTCCGGCCCGGATGGGCCGAAGTCCCGCCCAGGAATTGCCTGTCCCGCCGACGTAAATCAAACCTGGCATTTACCGGCGGGACCAGGCGGCGTGGGCGGGCTCCGGGGTCCTGGGGGGGGGCACGGGGCGATCTGACCCCGGGGGGTGCCCCCACAGTGGCCTGGCCCACGATCGGGGCCCACCGATCCGCGGGCGGGCCTGTGCCGTGGGGGCACTCTTTCCGTTCCGCCTCCGCTACGGCCTCCACCATGGCGGAGGCGGAAGAGACTCTCCCCACTGCGCATGCGCGGGAAACTGTCAGCGGCCGCTGACGCTCCCGCGCATGCGCTGGGAAACTGACAGCGGCCGCTGACGCTCCCCGCGCATGCGCCGCATTTCCGCGCCAGCTGGCGGGGGCAACAAACGCCATTTCCGCCAGCTGGTGGGGCGGAAATCCCTCCGGCGTCGGCCTAGCCCCTCAATGTTGGGGCTAGGCCGCCAAAGATGCGGAGCATTCCGCACCTTTGGGCCGGCGCGATGCCCGTCTGATTGGCGCCGTCTTTGGCGCCAGTCGGCGGACATCCCGCCGTTGGTGGAGAATTTCGCCCCAGAGCTATAATTTACCAAGCATTTATTTTTTCAGTTCTGGAGTATGCAACTTTTGTGCCATGAAATTTTATTTCGAGGGCTCCCAGGACCACTAATTCCAAACTGTAGAGCAGTGTGCTGTTACTCCTGATTTCAAATCTCCAAATCAACACTCTCGGCCTCTGGATTAGTAGACCAGTAGCATAAGCACTATGCTGCCAAACTCAAAATCGATAAGATTGTCAGTAAAAAGCATACAAGGTTCAAAAACAGGGGCATGGAGTACAAAAGCCAGGAGGTTATGCTAAACCTTTAATAATTAAATCTCAGTTGAAGTATTGTATTCAATTCTGGGCAGCACACTTTAGGGAGCATGTCAAGGTCTTGGAGAAGATGTCGAGATTGATGAGGGGATTTTGTTATGTGGCGGGTCTGGGGAACCTGGGATTGATTCTTTTTAATTCATTCACGGGATGGGAGCGTCACCGACTCGGCCAGCATTAGTTATGATTTGGAATGCACTGCATGAAAGGATTCAATAGCAACTTTGAAAAGGCCACCCGATAAATAGTTGAAGGGGAGAAAATTGCATTAGGCGTGGGAAAAAGCTGGGGAGGTAAAGAAAATAAAGGAGAATAAGCCCCTAAATGCAAATCGAGATTTACCGCCAACAGTGTTTTCTAAAACAAAATTAATGGTTATAGAAATACTGATACTATTAACAATACTTGCAGCTAATTTGGAGGCTGTTTCGCCAACACTTCGAGTTGGGGACAGGGTCAAGGGAAATGCCGATTCGGGGGAACCACAGATTTGAGCCAGGGAGGTGGGATGGAAATTTTCGGAAATGGGAGGAGAAGGGGATTAAGACACTAAAAGATGACTTCCGGTGGCGTGGGCGAGCAGGGCGGCCGCAGCAACAAGAGCCCCCGCCGGTGGCCGCGATACGCAGTGATTTTGGGGAAATCCCCGACTCTTCATGCAGCCCCCCCGAGTATCGTCGGCCTTTGGGGCCGTCGCGAGCAGCCAGTGGGGCCAGTTTTAAAACCGGCGAAGAACCCTGCGCGGGTGTCGGTAGGCGGGGGCTGAGGCGCTGGGCCCGGCACGGCGTTGAGGTCAGAGCAGCGGGGGCGGAGCTACGAGGAGGTCGAGACGGCAGGCCCGAGGTCAGGGCACCATGTAGGGAGGGTGCTCCACGTCGGATGGCTCCCACCTAGGAAGAAGGTTGAAGCCTGGTCCCAGGGGAGCTCTGGGTGAATGCAGAGGAGAAAGAAAGAAGGTTTAAGGAAGTTTGGTAAAAGTTGTGTTTTTTCTCTCCCCTTTTTTTTTTTCAAAAAAAAAGTCAGATTAATGAAGGACAGGAGGGTGAAGGGGGAGAGAGGAGAAAAGAAAGAAGATAAAAACAATAAGCCGCTAAAGGATGCGAAGAGCAGCGTCGAAGAAAGGAGGAAACGCGGGTTCGCCGCCGAAGGAGAAGACGAGCAAAAGTGTTGACAGGATGGCGGAAGCCGAACTGCAAGGCGGGGCCGCACTACATACGGTGGAGAAGATGACCGAGGTGATGGCGGTGGAGCTGGAAAAACAGTTTGTGAGGCACATGGAGGCCTTGAGGAAAGAGATGGCGGTCGTGTTGAGGTCATTGGTGGAGGAGGCAATCGGCCGGATGAGGGTGGAGGTGGCAAAGGCATCGGCCGAGGTGAGAGAGCAGGGCGAGACGATGAAGGAGGTGGAGGAGGCCGTGACACGACACCGCGACCAGGTCACCTCGATGGGGACGAGCTGCGGAGGGTGGTGGAGGTTAACAAAGGACTCCGAGCAAAGCTGGAAGACTTGGAAAACCGCTCAACGCGGCACAATTTGAGAATTGTGGGCTTGCCCGAAGGGACAGAGGGCCCAAGGCCAATGCTATACTTCGCTAAGATGTTGGCGGAGCTGATGGGGGAGGGTGAGAGCCCCACCCTGTACGAGCTAGACCGAGCTCATCGGTCATTAAGGCCGAAGCCCAAAGTGAACGAGCCGCCAAGGGCAGTAATTATCTGCTTCCATAAGTTTTGCATGAAGGAAAAGGTATTAAGCTGGGCGAAGCAGGAGCGTGAGGTGCTGTGGGATGGTACTGCGATTCGGACCTACCAGGACTTGACGGTGGAATTGGCAAAAAGACGAGCGGCATTTGGGCGAGTGAAGGCGGCTGAAGGGGTTCGATGTTAACAATGGACAGGGGCGGGTCAGGCTTATGGGGCAGGGCCCAGTGGTATGGTGATGGTGGTTAAGAAAGGTGGGGGGGGTGTGAGAGACCCCCAATAAGGATAGTCACGAGGAATGTGAGAGGGCTAAGAGGTCCGGTCAAGAGGTCAAGAGTGCTTGCACATCTTAAAAGTTTGAAAGCCGATGTAGCAATGCTGCAGGAGACTCACTTGAGGGTGAAGGACTCGGTGAGACTTAAAAAGAGCTGGGTTAGCCAAGTGTTTCACTCCGGATTTGATGGAAGGGCTCGAGGGGTAGCGGTGCTGGTCAGCAAAAGTGTACGCTTCCAGATGGAGAAGGTGGTGGCAGATCAGGGGGGTAGATATGTGATTGTGGCAGGGGCGCTGGAGGGGAGATTAGTGGCGCTGTTAAGTGTATACGGTCCCAATTGGGACGATGTGGGATTCGCGAGGAAGGTGTTTGGGGCTATTCCCGACTTGGACACGCATCAGCTCCGGAGGGAGGCAGCCGCAAGGGAAATTCTTCAGGTGAGGGATAGGGCAGGGACGTTGGTGGTGGCTCCAGTGCTGATTAACAAGGTTTTTGAGGAGTTTTATGAGAGGTTGTACAAGTCAGAGCCACCCGGGGGAGACCGTGAGATGCAGGAATTTCTAGATGGGTTGGAGTACCCGAGGCTAGGGGAGGGGGACAGGGCTACATAAGAAGGAGCAATAGTGGAGCAGGAGATAAAGGATGCGATTGGGAGGATGCAGTCGGGGAAGGTGGCAGGGCCGGATGGGTTTCCGGTGGAATATTATAAAAAATTTAAGGATAGGTTGGCACCCCTGAAGGTGGGGATGTTTGAGGAGGCGATAGGGAAGGGGATGTTGCCACAAACCTTTGGGGCAGGCATCGATTTCCCTGTTACTAAAAAAAGATAAGGATCCGACGGAGTGTGGGTCGTATCGGCCCGTATCACTTCTGAATGTGGACGTAAAAGTGTTGGCGAAGGTACTGGCGGGTAGGCTGGAGGAGTGCCTCCCGAAGGTGATAGGGGAGGATCAGACGGGGTTCGTGAAAGGGAGGCAGCTGTTTTCGAACATTAGGAGGGTTTTGAACGTTGTTATGCCACCGGCGGAAGGGAAGGAAACAGAGGTGGTTGTGGCATTGGACGCCGAGAAGGCGTTTGATCGGGTAGAATGGGGGTACCTGATGGCAGTGCTGGAGCAGTTTGGGATTGCACCAAGATTTGTGAACTGGATAACGCTATTATATAAGGAGCCGAGGGCAAGTGTCCGCACAAATAATATCAGTTCGAGATACTTTTCTCTCCACCGTGGGACAAGACAGGGATGTCCAATGTCCCCCTGCTGTTTGCACTGGCGATTGAGCCGTTGGCCATCGCATTGAGAAGTTCGGGAGCATGGAAAGGAACAGTACGGGGCGGATAGAGCATAGGGTGTCCTTATATTCCGACGACTTGCTGCTGTATGTGTTGGAACCGACTGCGTCGATAGGAGGAATATTGGAGCTACTGCGGGTATTTGGGTCTTTCTCGGGGTACAAGTTGAACCTGGACAAGAGTGAGTACTTTGTGGTGTCTCGGACGGGGGTGGGGGGGCTGCCATTCCGTAGAGCAGGGACTCATTTTAGGTATCTGGGGGTGCAGGTTGCCCGGGAGTGGGGGAGGCTTCGCAGGTACAACATCACTAGTTTGGTGGGGAGAGTGAAAGCCGATCTGGCAAGGTGGGATGGCCTTCCTCTGTCACTGGCGGGTCGGGTACAGGCGGTTAAAACTAATGTGTTGCCGCGATTCCTGTTTATTTTTCAATGCCTACCGATTTTCCTGCCAAAGTCATTTTTCAGGGAGATTGAGGGAAGGATTACCTCATTCATATGGGGAGGGAAGGTGGCCAGAGTGAGAAAGGTGCTGCTACAGAGGGGAAGGCAGGCAGGGGTTTGGGTCTCCCGAACCTGTTGTACTACTACTGGGCGGCGAACGTGGAGAAAGTGCGGAGCTGGGTCAGAGGGGTTGATTCTCAGTGGGTCAGAATGGAGGAGAGTTTGTGCAGGGGGTCGGGGCTGAAGGCACTTGCAACAGCGCCGCTCCCGATAGCTCCGGGGAAACATTCAGGGAGTCCGGTAATAATAGCTTCATTGAAAATCTGGAGGCAGTTTCGCCAACACTTCGGGTTGGGGGTAGGGTCAAGGGAAATGCTGATTCGGGGGAACCACAGATTTGAGCCAGGGAGGTGGGATGGAAGTTTTCGGAAATGGGAAGAGAAGGGGATTAAGACGCTAAAAGATTTGTTTCTTCGGGGTCGGTTAGCAGGATTCTGGGAGCTGGAAGCGAAGTATGGGCTAGAGCAGGGAGAAGTGTTTAGGTACATGCAGGTTCGGGATTTTGCCAGGAAGGAGATACAGAGCTTCCCAGAGGAACCAGCCTCCACATTGCTGGAGGAGGTATTGACGACAGGGGGACTGGAGAAGGGGGCAGTGTCAGCAGTGTACGGCGCTATTTTGGAAGAGGATAAGGCACCACTGGAAGGGATCAAAGCAAAGTGGGAGGAAGAGCTGGGAGAGGTTATAGAGGAGGGGGTCTGGTGTGAGGTGCTCCGGAGAGTGAATGCCTCCGCCTCATGTGCGAGGTTGGGGCTGATACAGCTGAAGGTGGTATATAGAGCGCACCTCACGAGGGCGAGGATGAGCCAATTTTTTGAAGGAGTAGAGGATGTGTGTGAGCGTTGCGGGGGGGCCCCCACTAATCACATTCATATGTTTTGGTCCTGTCCAAAGCTAGGGGAGTACTGGAAGGAGGTGTTTCGGGTAATTTCCAAGGTGGTGCGTGTGAAACTGGACCCGGGTCCCCAGGAAGCCATATTCGGGGTGTCGGACCAGCCAGGGTTGGAAACGGGTGCGAAGGCAGATATCATAGCCTTCGCCTCGTTGATCGCCCAAAGGCGATTGTGGTAGCATTGTGGATAGCACAATTGCTTCACGGCTCCAGGGTCCCAGGTTCGATTCCAGCTTGGGTCACTGTCTGTGCGGAGTCTGCACATCCTCCCCGTGTGTGCGTGGGTTTCCTCCGGGTGCTCCGGTTTCCTCCCACAGTCCAAAGATTTGCAGGTTAGGTGGATTGGCCATGATAAAATTGCCCTTAGTGTCCAAAATTGCCCTTAGTGTTGGGTGAGGTTACTGGGTTATGGGGATAGGGTGGCGGTGTTGACCTTGGGTAGGGTGCTCTTTCCAAACGCCGGTGCAGACTCGATGGGCCGAATGGCCTCCTTCTGCACTGTAAATTCTATGCTGGGATGGAGAGCAGCCTCTCCACCCAGTGCCCTGGCGTGGCAGGGGGACCTGTTGGAATACTTGACCCTTGAGAAGGTTAAATTCGAACTGAGGGGAAGCTCGGAGGGGTTCTACAAGTCATGGGCACTATTTATTATGCACTTTCAAGAACTGGATGACATCGAACATTAGATGGGGGCGGTGGGTGGTAGGGCTGGGGGGGTTGGTTGTGTAGACTAAGGGTGACTACGGGTAATCCCTGATTCCTTTTTGTCATTTGTTTATGTAAACATGCAGGCTGATGTTTGGGGGTTGGTGGGCGGATGGGATCGCTGTTATTGTTATGGGGATTGACATAAGTTGCTGTTTATTGTTGATGGGTGTAAATGCGGGAGAAAATGTGAAAAAGGAGGAGAATAAAAATATTTTTTTAAAAAAGACACTAAAAGATTTGTTTCTTAGGGGTCGGTTTGCAGGATTGAAGGAGCTGGAAGCGAAGTATGGGCTGGAGCAGGGGGAAATGTTGAGATACATGCAGGTTCGAGATTTTGCCAGAAAGGTGATACAGAGCTTCCCGGAGGAACCGGCCTCCACATTGCTGGAGGAGGTGCTGACGACAGGGGGACTGGAGAAGGGGGCAGTGTCAGCAGTGTACGGAGCTATTTTGGAAGAGGATAAGGCACCACTGGAAGGGATCAAAGCAAAGTGGGAGGAAGAGCTGGGAGAGGTTATAGAGGAGGGGTTCTGGTGTGAGGTGCTCCGGAGAGTGAATGCCTCCACCTCATGTGCGAGGTTGGGGCTGATACAGCTGAAGGTGGTATATAGAGCGCACCTCACGAGGGCGAGGATGAACCAATTCTTTGAAGGAGTAGAAGATGTGTGTGAACGTTGTGGGGTGGGGGGAGGAATCATGTTCATATGTGTTTTGGTCCTGTCCAAAGCTAGAGGATTACTGGAAGGAGGTTTTTAGGGTAATTTCTAAAGTGGTGCACGTGAAACTGGACCTGGGGCCCCGAGAGGCCATATTTGGGGTGTCAACCAGCCAGGATTGGAAACGGGTGCGGAGGCAGATGTTGTAGCCTTCGCCCCGTTGATCGCCCGAAGGCAGATCCTGATAGATTGGAGGACAGCCTCTCCACCCTGTGCCCTGGCGTGGCGGGGGGACCTGTTGGAATTCTTGACTCTTGAGAAGGTTAAGTTTGAACTGAGGGGAAAGGATGGAGGGGTTCTACAATTCATGGGCACTATTTATTATGTACTTTCAAGAACTGGATAACATCGAACATTAGTTGGGGTGGTTGGGTGGGAGGGCTGGGGGGAGGGGGGCTGTGTGTGTTCATGGCGACTCTGGGTGATCCCTAATTCCTTTTTGTCATTTGTTTGTGTGAACATGCGGGCTAATGTCTGGGGTTTGGTGGGAGGATGGGATCGTTGTTATTGATATAGGGATTGACATATTTGTTACTGATTTATTGTTGCTGGGTGTAAATTTGGGAGTAAATGTGAAAAAGGAAGAGAATAAAAAATATATTTTTTAAAACAATACCAGCAGCCAATCAGGGGTAGAAGCACCAAAAATGTTGATCCACTTTCTAACTTTAACAGTAAATTTGTAGGTAAATTTGTTAAATGTCTTGAATAAAAAGAGAGAATGCTGTGGGTGAAGTGTGGATAGGGATCGAATCAAGAAAGAGAAAGTGGGAATTAATGTTTTTTATAGTGATATCGGATTTGGATAACATCAGTGCTCCGACTATGGATTTACACACAAGCAGATTTGTGTCTGCTCTCCCCAAAAAGTGAAAGGTTAAATGTAGTTGTTGTTTTCTCAGTGTAGATCAATGGATCCCTTGTGAAGACTAACACCCGTGTTTCAAAATCATTCACTTCGCATTTCCCACTCCTTACTTGCAGATTTATCCTGAATAATATTTACATGAAGCCCAATGGAGGAGCCAAAACATTCATTGCATTTTCTGTTCATGGATCTGCTGTCTGTTTGTAGCATGTTGGCATTTCATTTAACAATAGTGTTGTATATATGTGCGAACATTATTGACCAGAGGTGAGAATGTCTCACTTTTGTATTCGGGGGTTAAGGCTGCAATTCTATTAATACTGGCTGAAATGTTCTATTGAATAAAGTGAATTAAAAATTCAAGATTTTGCCATTTAACTAAGATCCTGCGCAATCTGAATGTCAGAATTGCAGTTTATCCTGCAAGGTATTAGTAACATGTGTAGCGCACAAAGACTCCGTGAGACGAATAGAGTGAAGTCGATGAGGCTTTATTAAGCGTGTCTGTTCCCCCGCAGCTCGATAGTAAACTGGCCTGCGGGGGAAGACTCCGGCTTCTTATACTCCGCCTTCAGGGCGGAGCTTGAGGTCAACGGCCAACCAGGACCCAGGATCTGTCAGCCAATGACGTTAGGGCTTCCAGTCCCACATGACCCCCAATACATACTACCACAACATGTTAAATGTTAGGTGAGGTAGTGACACACCCCTGCTTGTCCTAGTTAGTGGCTACGTGCTGCATTGAAAATCACTAAACAGAAGCCAGTCTCCTTTATCTGTGAAATGAAATGAAATGAAAATCACTTATTGTCACAAGTAGGCTTCAAATGAAGTTACTGTGAAAAGCCCCTAGTCGCCACATTCCGGCGCCTGTTCGGGGAGGCTGGTACGGGAATTCAACCGTGCTGCTGGCCTGCCTTGGTCTGCTTTTAGCAGCGATTTAGCCGTGTGCTAAACCAGCCCCTCTGTCGCGCACCAGACCTGTGTGCGATTGTACAGCATTCACGATATATCGAGTGTTACTGTATTCATTTTCACATTGGGATTTATTTATATTCAACTTGACGTTTTGTGGCATATCAGACATTTTGAAATATGAGGGTATCAAATGATGGGCTAGTGGCTGTTTGACTTATGGTCCAAAGTTCAGGAACGTCAGTCCAGGAGCTGCCGATTAGGCCAACTGACTTCCACAGTTCAATGTGTTCTGGCAGTTGTCAGAGCAGATTTAGGGATGGGTAGGGACAGAGAGAACCTTATGGGCAGCACGGTAAGCACAGTGGTTAGCACTGTTGCTTTACAGCTCCAGGGTCCCAGGGGCGATTCCCGGCTTGGGTCACTGTGCGGAGCCTGCACGTTCTCCCCATGTCTGCGCGGGTTTCCTCCGGGCGCTCCGGTTTCCCCCCACAAGTCCCGAAAGACGTGCTGTTAGGTGAATTGGACATTCTGTTTTCTCCCTCAGTGTACCCGAACAGGCACCGGAATGTGGCGACTGAGGGATTTTCACAGTAACCTCATTGCAGTGTTAATGTAAGCCCACTTGTGACACTAATAAAGATTATTATTAATGTGGGGAAGTATGGGCATGTGGGCGCAGGTGGAGATAAAATCCATGTTGCCAAACCAGCTCCAATGCACCATTTTCGACATTGAGCTCCAGCAGAACCTGCATCAGCAGCACACAGCAGAATCTGCACCACCAACAGAATCTGCACCACCAGCAGAACCTGCACCAGCAGCACCAGCAGCACCACCAGCAGAACCTGCACCACCAGTAGCAGCACCTGCACCATCAGCACCTGCAGCATCACCAGCAGAACCAACAGCAGCACCAGAAACAGCAGCAGAACCTGCACCAGCACCAGCAGCACCACCAGCAGAACCTGCACCACCAGCAGCAGAACTTGCACCTGCAGCACCAACAGCACCACCAGCAGCAGAACCTGCACCAGCACCAGCAGCATCACCAGCAGAACCTGCACCACCAGCAGCAGAACCTGCACCAGCACCAGCAGCACCACCAGCAGAGCCTGCACCACCAGCAGCAGAACCTGCACCAGCACCAACAGCACCACCAGCACCAACAGCACCACCAGCAGAAACTGCACCACCAGCACAACCTGCACCACCAGCAGCAGAACCTGCACCACCACCAGCAGCAGAACCTGCACCACCACCAGCACCACCAGCAGAACCTGCACTACCACCAGCACCACCAGCAGAACCTGCAGCACCAGCAGCAGAACTTGCACCACCACCAACACCACCAGCAGAACATGCACCAGCAGCACCACCAGCAGAACCAGCACCAGCAGCACCACCAGAAACAGCAGCAGAACCTGCACCAGCAGCAGAACCTGCACCAGCACCAGCAGACCCTGCACCATCAGCAGAACCTGCACCAGCAGCACCACCAGAAACAGCAGCAGAACCTGTACCAGCAGCAGCTCCAGCAGAACCTGCACCAGCACCAGCAGAACTGCACCACCAGCAGCAGAACCTGCACCACCAGCAGAACCTCCACTAGCAGCACCAGCAACAGAACCTGCACCAGCAACACCAGCAGCAGAGGCTGCACCAGCACCAGCACAGTGGTTAGCACTGCTGCCTCACAGTGCCAGCGTCCCAGGTTCAATTCCAGCCTTGGGTGACTGTCTGTGTGGAGTCTACACTTTCTCCCCTTGTCTGCGTGTGTTTCCTCCGGGTGCTCCGGTTTACTCTCACAGTCTAAAGATGTGCAGGTTAGGTGGATTGGCCATGCTAAATTGCCCCTTAGTGTCCAAAGATGTGCAGGTTAAATAGGGTTAAGGGGAGAGGGGGGGTGGGCTTGGTAGGGTGCTCTTTCAGAGGGTTGGTGCAGACTCGATGGGCCAAATGGCCTCCTTCTGCACTGCAGGAATTCTATGATTCTGGAAATTTTACTAACCTCTCCTGAGACCTCCCTCACTTTTAAAAAAAATTTAGAGTACCCAATTATTTTTTTCTAATTAAGGGGCAATGTAGCGTGGCCAATCCACCTAACCTGCACATCTTTGGGTTGTGGGGGTGAAACCCACGCAGACACTGGGAGAATGTGCAAACTCCACACGGACAGTGACCCAGGGCCGGGATTCGAACCCGGGTCCTCAGCGCCATAGTCCCAGTGCTAACCATTGCGTCACGTGCCACCCGCTTTCTCACTTTAAAAATATATATTTTTATTAGGGTATTTGCAAGTTTTTATAATGACAATAACAATGACATAAACATGGTACAATAAACATTTCCACCCCATCCCAATCTTCACACATCCCAACCATAAAACAACAATCCGGCCCTCTCCCCCCCCCCTTTGGAATACTGCCTCTGCTGACATTTAAATTTTCCCCGAGAAAGTCGACGAACGGCTGCCACCTCCGGGTGAACCCTAGCATTGACCCTCTTCAGGCGAACTTTATTTTCTCGAGACTGAGAAACCCAGCCACGTCACTAACCCAGGTCTCTACACTCGGGGGGGCTTCGAATCCCTCCAGATTAACAAGATCAGTCTCCGGGCTACCAGGCAGGCAAAGGCCAAGACGCCGACCTTTTTCGCACCCTGAACTCTAGCTCTTCCGACACTCCAAAGATCGCTACCTCCGGACTCGGCACCACCTGTGTTTTTAGCACCGTGGACATTGCCTTAGCAAAATCCTGCCAAAACCCTCTAAGCTTCGGGCATGCCCAAAACATGTGGACATGATTTGCTGGGCTTCCCGCGCACCTCGCACACCTATCCTCTACCCAAAAAAACTTGCTCATCTGAGCCGCTGTCATGTGTGCCCGGTGGACTACCTTGAATTGTATCAGACTAAGCCTGGCACATGATGAGGATGTATTAACTCTGCTTAAGGCATCCGCCACAGACCCTCCTCTGTCTCTCTTCCTAGTTCGTCTTCCCGCTTGCCCTTAAGCTCCTCCACCAGAGTTTCCTCCACCTCCAAAAGCTCCTGGTAAATATCCGATACCTTCCCCTCTCCCACCCAGGTACTGGAGACTACTCTATCCTGTATCCCCCATAGCGGCAGCAGCGGGAAGGCCGGAACCTGCCTTCAAGACGTCCTGCACCTGCAAATACCTAAACACATTCCCTGCTGACAATTCAAATTTATCCTCCAAGGCTTTCAAGCTGGGGAAGGTCCCGTCTATAAATAGTTCCCCATCCTTCTAATTCCTGCCCTATGCCACCTCCGGAACCCACCATCTAGCCGACCGGTACAAACCGATGGTTATTAAAAATCGGGGTCCAAACTGATGCCCCCTCCACTCTCTTATATCTCCTCCATTGCCCCAGATTCTCAGAGCCGCCACCACCACCAGACATGTGGAGTATCGGGCCGGAGAGAACGGAAGAGGTGCTGTTATCAGTGCTCCCAAACTGGTGTCTTTGCATGACGCTGCCTCCATCCGCTCCCATGCCGACCCCTCCCCCACTACCCACTTCCTAATCATGGCTATATTAGCCGCCCAGTAGTAGTTGCAGAAGTTCGGCAGCGCCAACCCACCCTCCCCCCGACTGCGCTCCAGCAACACTTTCTTCACTTGCGGGGTTTTACCCGCCCACACAAAGCCCAAAATAATCTTATTCACCCGCTTGAAAAAAATCCTTGGGGTGAAGATGGGAGGCACTGAAAGACAAACAGTAATCTGGGGAGCACCGTCATTTTCACGGTCAGTACCCTCCCCGCCAGTGATAGCGGGAGCATGTCCCATCTCTTAAAGTCCTCTTTCACTTGTTCTACCAGCCGGGATATGTTTAACTTGTGCAGTGCCTCCCATTCCCGGGCCACCTGGATTCCCAAATACCGAAAGCTCTTTCCTACCATTCTAAGCGGCAGCTCTCCCAGTCTCTTCTCCTGCCCTCTTGTCTAGATTGCAAATATCTCACTTTTCCCCATGTTCAATTTATACCCTGAAAAATTGCCAAATTCCCCCAGGATTCGCATAACTTCCCCCATCCCCTCCAACGGGTCCGAAATGTACAAGAGCAGGTCACTTGTGTGAAACGACACCCTGTGTCCATCCCCCCGAACCAGCCCTTTCCAGTTCCTAGAGGCTCTTAACGCCATGGCCAATGGCTCTATGGCCAGAGCAAACAGTAGCGGGGAGAGGGGGCACCCTTGCCTCATCCCTCGGTGTAATTTAAAATACCCCAACCTCAGCCGGTTCGTACGCACACTCGCTACTGGTGCCTGATCGAGTAACTGCACCCAGTCAATGAAGTCCTCACCAAACCCAAACATTCCCAGCGCCTCCCACAGGTAATCCCACTCCACCAGATCAAAAGCCTTCTCCGCATCCATCGCTCCCACCACCTCCACCTCCCTTCCTTCCGAGGGCATCAGAATAACATTTAAAAGCCTTCGAACATTAGCCTTGAGTTGCCTGCCCTTTACAAATCCCATCTGGTCTTCCCCTATCACCCCCGGGACACAATCCTCTATCCTTGTGGCCAGTATCTTAGCCAGTAGTTTGGCGTCCACATTCAGTAGAGAAATCGGCCTGCATGACCCGCATTGCTCCGGATCCTTCTCCCGTTTCAGGATCAGTGAAATCGAGGCCTGTGACATTGTTGGGTGAGAACTCCCTTCTCTCTTGCTTCATTGAATATCCTCACCAGCAGTGGGCTCAATATCTCTGAAATTTTTTTATAGAATTCCACCGGGTAACCATCTGGCCCCGGGGCCTTGCCCGACTGCATGCCCTCCAGCCCCTTGATTATTTCCTCAATCTCAATTGGGGCTCCCAGCCTTTCCACTAGATCCTCATCAACCCTCGGGAATCTCAACTGATCCAAAAACTGCCTCATCCCCTCCATCCCAGCCGGGGATTCCGACTCATATAATTTATTGTAAAAGTCTTTAAACACCTCATTCACCCCCACTAGGTCCAGGACAGCATTCCCACCTCTACTCTGTACTCTCCTTATCTCCCTGGCCACCTCCCTTTTTATGAGCTGATGCGCTAACATTCTGCTTGCCTTTACCCCGTACTCATAGATCACCCTCCTTGCCTTCCTCAGCTGTTCCACCACTTTCCCTGTAATGAACAGACCAAACTCCGCCTGTAACCTTCGCCGCTCCCTCAGTAGCCCCGCGGCCGGGGCCTCCGAGTATCTCCTGTCCACGTGGAGTATCTCCTCAACTAACCTATCCCTCTCAGCCCGTTCCGCCTTTTCTCTGTGGGCCCACTGCCTTCAATGCTACCCAAACCGTCGCTGCAGAGACCTCCCCCATATCATTTGTTTCCAGGTAGTTCTGGGTGGACTTGTTCACCCACCCACAGATCGCTTCGTCCGCTAACAACGCCACATCCAGTCTCCACACCGGCCGTTGCTCTCTCTCCATACTGACCCGTAGATCCACCCAATGCGGGGCATGATCCGACTCTGCGATTGCCGAGTACTCAGTATCCACCAACTTCGGTATTAGCGCCCTGCTCAGAACAAAAAAGTCAATGCGTGAGTATACCTTGTGCACATGGGAGAAAAAAGAAAACTCCTTCGCTCTTGGCCGTGCAAACCTCTATGGGTCTACTCCCCCCATCTGTTCCATAAACCCCTTCAATTCCTTTGCCGCGGCCGGCCTTCTCCCTGTCTTGGATTTTGACCGGTCCAATTCTGGCTCAATGACTGTGTTAGAATCTCCTCCCATAATCAAGTTATGTGACTCTAAGTCTGGGATCTAACCTAGCACCCGCCTCATATATTCCACATTGTCCCAATTCGGAGCATATATGTTCACGAGTACCACCCGCACCCCCTCCAGCTTCCCACTCACCATTATGTACCTACCCCCCTTGTCTGACACTATTCTCCCTGCCTCGAATGCCACTTGTTTATTGATCAAGATCGCTACCCCCCTGGTCTTTGAGTCCAGCCCTGAGTGGAATACTTGGCCGACCCACCACTTTCTCAATCTCGTCTGGTCTGTAACCTTTAGGTGTGTCTCTTGTAACATTGTCACGTCCGCCTTCAGCCCCCTCAAGTGCGCAAACACGCAAGACCTCGACCGGCCCATTCAACCCTCTGACGTTCCATGTAATGAGCCTAGTCGGGGGGCTTCCCGCAACCCCCCCCCCCCCCCCCAACCTCCCATGCCGACTAGCCATCACCCTTTTTAGACCAGCCTCCAGCTCGCGCCCCCGGCCTCCTCGAGCCCCTCCTCGGGCATCCGCTGTCCCCGACCTCCCATTTGTCCCCGAGTATCAGTCCCTCCCCTGTCAGCAAAGCAGCTCCCCCCTCTCCCTCCCCCCTAGCAACAGCACTAGAAACCCAACCCCCATATCAAGCTCCAGCTTAACACCTGCTCGCCTCCCACTGTGCTTCCGTGAGTCAGCTGACCCAAGCTGACTTGATAGTGCCCGCCCCTGGCACCAAGCAGTCTGTCTCCCCATTGTTCTCACCTCTCTCCCCCACTTAGACAAACATTTTCAAAGCATCACATTCCCCAGTAAACAAACATCAGAAAAAACAGTGCAAAAACATCCACAGAAGAAGAAGAAAAAACAGCTCCAGAAACCACCCCCCTCTAACCAGCTCCCTGTAAGTCAAAGTTAACTATAGCCATCAAAACAGTCCCTTATTGCATAAACACTACTTATACAACCCAACACAGCAAATCACCACTACTGTACGCTCCAAGGCTTCGGTGTCTTTTAGTTCACCTCCAGTCTTTTTACTTTGATAAAAGTCCATACATCGTCCGGTGTTTCAAAGTAGAAGTCCCGTTCCTCATGTGTGACCCACAGACGGGCTGGGTACAACATCCCGAACTTCACCCCCTTCTTAAAGAGGGCTGTTTTTGCCCGATTAAACCCAGCTCACCTTTTGGCCAAATCCGCACCCAGGTCCTGATAGATGCGCAGCTCACAGTTCTTCCACATGCTGCTCCGTTCTTTCTTGGCCCACCGCAAAACGTGTTCCTTGTCCAGGAATCGATGTAAACGTACCACCATGGCCCTCGGCGACTCGTTCGCTCGGGACATCTTCGCGAGGGCTCTGTGCACTCTATCCACTTCCAGGGGCCGGGGGAACGCCTCAGCCCCCATCAACTTCTCCAACATGTTCGTCACATAGGCCCTCGCATCCGATCCCTCGCTGTCTTCAGGGAGGCCGTCGATTCTCAGATTCTGCCTCCTGGACCTGATCTCCAGGTCCTCCAGCTTCTCCTGCATTCTTTTCTGGCGGTCATTCGTCAACTTGGTCTCCAGCACGGTTAGGTATTCCTCGTGCTCGGACACCTTTTTCTCCAACTCCTGGATCGCTCATCTGTGGGTTTCCTGATTCTGCACCACCTGATCAATCGAAGCCTTGATCGGGTCCAGCGTGCCCTTCTGAAGCTTGGCGAAGCAATCTTCAAAAAACTTCACCAGCTGCTCCGTCGACCACTGTGCCGTCTCCCCGCGGCCCCGCTGCTCCGCCATGCTTTCCCGCGTTACCAGCTCTGTTCGTGTCTTCCTTGTAGGTCTTTGTCTTCTCACACGGTCACTTCTGGTCCAATTCTCCATACACTGGGTGGGGGGGGGGGGGAATTTCTCCTCACTGTCTCACTCTTCACCGGTTTATCCCATAAAATCCGGAAACAATAGGGGAAAAAGGTCCAAAAGTCCGTCACAGGCGGGAGCTATCAAATGTGCGACCTACTCCTCCATGACCGCCACCGGAAGTCCCCCTCTCTCACTTTAACTAGTTTAAATTCCTCATCATTAACTTGCACGGTCACCTTCTCCTTTAACTTTCATTTTCTAATTTCCCATACAATTGAATCCTTCCCCCCACTATTAAATTTAAAGCCCCATCTACAGCCTTAGTTATGTGATTCGCCAGGACTTTGGTTCCAACTTGATTCAGGTAAGACTGTCCCATTGAAACAGCTCCCTCCTTCCCCAGTACTGGTGCCAATGCCCCATGAATTCAAACCCATTTCTCCCACACCAATCTTTGAGTCCCGCATTTACCTCTTTAATCTTATTGCCCCTGTGCCAATTAGCTCTTGGCTCGGGTAGTAATCCAGAGATTATTACCTTTTTGGTTCTGCTTTTTAATTTAGCTCCTAACTGCTCATATCCCTACAGCAGAACCTCTGTCCTTATTCTAACTCTGTTGTTGGTACCTACATGGACCATGACAACTGGACCTTTACCCTCCCACTCCACGTTCCTCTGAAGCCCAGATGAGATATCCCAACTCTGAGCACCAAGTAGGGAATACAACCTTCGGGACTCACGGTCCAGGTCACAGTGTCAATGCCCCTAATGGTACTATCCCCGATTATGACTACATTTCCTCTCCCCCACCCCCCACTTGATTGTCTGCCTGTATCATGGTGCTGTGATCAGTTTGCTCATCCCCCCCCCCACAGTCCACGCTCTCTTCCACGCAGGGAGCAAGAGTCTCAAACCTGTTGGATAAGCACAAGGGGTTAGTTTCCTGCAACCCTACCTCCTGGATCCCTCTACCCACTTCACTCGCAGCCACACCCTCCTGTCGATGACCACTGGCCGAATTTAAGGCAGTTAATCTAAGGGATGTGACTGCTTCCTGGAACACAGCGTCCAAGTACCTCTCCCCCTCCCTGAGGTGTTGCAGCATCCGCAGCTCAGACTCTAACTCATCAAGTCTGAACCTAAGGTCATCTAACAACCAATACTTGCTGCAAATGTGTTCACTGGGAATGGCCATGGGGTCCACCAGCTCCCACATCATGCAAATACCTACCCTACCCGCCCCTTTCCATCCCCATTTTTGGTCAAGCTAACTAATTAAAGACTGCAGGGAAATTCAGCCAAGCCAGGAAAAACTAGCAAGTGCAGAAATCCTGTGTATTAGAACTTGCAAAAGCCCAGACAGCACTGAAACTCACAGCCATCTGAATACTAATGAGCGATCCCCGGGTACAATTGAAACATGTAAGGTGAATAAGGCCAAGCCAGACTCCTCGGCGCCAGCAGGAGCCAAGACAAAGGAAGGCCAACGGACATTTAGGGACCGCCCAGCGATCAGGGAACAACTCCAGTATTGGAGAAATCGATCCAAGTGATCGGCACGCAGTCCAACTTGGAACCAGGTACGGGGTCCGTCCCGAAGGGCGGGAAGCCCCTGAGGACTATAAAGTAAAGCCCCCAAGTTCAAATCGGTCTTCTTGGCAGGGTCACTCAACAACACGAAACAACCCCCGAGAGTGAACAGCCTAGCTGCCGCAACAACCAAGTAAGTCTCCAGTTAGCGCTCGCTACGAGATAGGCGCTCCTAGCTACCAGTCCATACCAGCTTTTGAATCCCGCAGACTCAGGACCTGAACGAAAGGCCATTTGTTCCCCTGACCTGGTGGGCCAGTCCGAAGCTAAGTATAGGCCTTTTAGTGATAGGAATAGCCCAGAAAGTAGAGTTTATGCATGAGTAGTGATTTACTGTGTATAGTAAATGTGTTTTGATTTGAATCTTACTAATTGGTGTGTCGAGTTATTGATCAGTACTTGAACCTGAACCTATCATAAAGATACCTGGCGACTCTAGAGCAAAGGTTATAGAAACAGAGCAAATTAAGTAAAGATACAACGGGCAACATTTAAGAGCCAACCAAAAGTTAGCAACAAAAGGTCCGATTGAAAGAGTTGCAGAACAAGTTCAGACAAGTCCAGCCTGCAAGAAAGAAACAGATGAAATGCCTCTTTTCAGGAAATTTGAGACTTTCGATCCTGCTACAGAAGATTGGGCACAGTATGTGGAATAAAATTATTTTTCCATGTCAATGAAAAGGAGAAGAAGAGAGTAATTTATTAACTGCTTGTTGTAACAACCCCCTGGGCTATTCCAGTCTCACTTGACCCAGAATCACAACACAGGTGTGTGGTAGTCTGTGTAGAGGTATTACGGTACCTGGTAATGCAGGAACACCATTGGTAGATATTGTATGTTTCCCATTGGTCAAGCTGTATGGTAGCTCTGCCCTGCAAGGTGGGGTATAAGAGCCCGTGCCGCCCCAGCAGCCTTCTTTCTGTACCTGAGCTGCTGGGGGAAACATCTAACTTCTTAAAGCCTTCAGTTGGACTACAACCTCGCTTTAGTGGTCATTGATCGTGCATCAATTTAATAAGCTAGATTTAAAAGGATGGAGCTCCGAATCAAGCCGGAGTGTCTGCAACTCAGCCCCCACACGGCAAACTCAGCCCCCACACGGCAAACTCAGCGGCAAGCTTCAAGCACTGGCTGGCATGTTTTAACGGATATCTCGGAACGGCCGAAAACACACCCACGGGAGAACAGAAAATGCAAGTCCTGCACTCGAGGGTGAGCCCGGAAATTTACACCCTCATCGAGGACGCGGACGACTTCAGTGCAGCAATGGAGCTGCTAAAAGGACATTATATTCGCCCGGTAAACCAGGTCTACGCCCAACATCTGCTGGCAACGAGGCGACAAGTCCCTGGGGAATCTCTGGAAGAATTCTACCATGTGCTCCTGGTGTTGGGGAGAAACTGCAGCTGCCCGCAAGTTTCTGCGAGCGACCACACAGAACTTTTCATCCGGGACACTTTCGTTGCAGGTATGCTGTCCTCCCAAATCCGCCAGCGATTGCTGGAGAAAGACACCCTAGGCCTCAAGGAGGCACAGGCCCTTTCAGGCTCCCTGGATGTGGCCGCCCAAAACGCCCGCGCTTACATCCCCAACCGCGCAGCAGCCCCCTAGGCAGCGTGGAACCCCTCTGCGGTCGACCCGAGACATCTCCCATCCCCCCACAAGCTTGTGCTGCAACGCGGCCTGGCAACCCCGGGGGGCCCCGCTGCTACTTTTGCGGGCAGGCCAAGCACCCCCGCCAGCGCTGTCCGGCCCGCGCATCCACCTGCAAGGGATGCGGTAAAAAGGGCCACTTCGTGGTGGTATGCCAGGCCCGGGCGGTCGCTGCGGTCTCCGGTGGCAAATGCGGACCGCCACCACAACCCTCTCCACCGCCCCCGTGTGGCCAGCAGGTGCTGCCATCTTCCTCCTCCAGGGCCACGTGCGGCCCCCGGGCGCCACCATCTTGTCCCACGGATGCCACGTGCGATGGATGGGCGTCGCCATTTTGTGCACCCCCAGCCATGTGCGACCAATGGGCGCTGCCATCTTGGATGGACTCCCAGGACCCCAGCTCAGCTGACCACACACCGCCCGAAGAGAACACTCAACTGCTGCCGCGATTCGCCTCGGTGACCCTGGACCAGTCCCGGCCTCGAACACTCTCAACTGCTACAACAACAGTACTAATCAACGGGCATGAGACGTCCTGCTTAATCGACACTGGGAGCATGGAGAGCTTCATACACCCCGACACAGTAAGGCGTTGTTCTCTCCCCGTCCACCCCGTTAATCAAAAAATCTCCCTGACCTTCGGTTCCCACTCAGTAGAGATGAAGGGGTTTTGTGTAGCAAACCGCACGGTCCAGGGAAGGGAGTTTAAAAATTACCGGCTCTACGTCCTTCCCCACCTCTGCGCGGCCACACTCCTAGGGTTAGACTTCCAGTGCAATCTCCAAAGTCTAACTTTCAAATTCGGTGGCCCTATACCGCCCCTCACTGTCTGCGGCCTCGCGACCCTTAAGGTCGATCCGTCTTCCCTGTTTGCGAACCTCACCCCAGATTGCAAACCCGTCGCCACCAGGAGCAGATGGTACAGTGCCCAGGATCGGATCTTTATTAGGTCAGAGGTCCAAAGGCTACTGAGGGAAGGAGTCATTGAAGCTAGCAACAGTCCCTGGAGAGCTCAAGTAGTGGTGGTAAAGACCGGGGAGAAGCATAGGATGGTAATCGACTACAGTCAGACCATCAACAGGTTTACGCAGCTGGACGCGTACCCTCTCCCCCGCATATCCGACCTGGTAAACAGGATCGCGCATTACAAGGTCTTCTCCACGGTGGATCTTAAGTCCGCCTACCACCAGCTCCCCATCTGCACTAGTGACTGCAAGTACACTGCCTTTGAGGCACATGGGCGGCTCTACCACATCTTAAGGGTTCTCTTCGGTGTCACAACGGTCTTCGGTCTTCCAGCGAGAGATGGACCGAATGGTTGACCGGTACGGTTTACGGGCAACATTCCCGTATCTCGATAATGTCACCATCTGCGGCCACGACCAGCAGGACCACGACACCAACCTCCGAAAATTCCTCCAGACCGCAAAGGTCCTTAACCTTACATATAACAAGGATAAATGCGTGTTTAGCACCGACCGTCTAGCCATCCTCGGCTACGTAGTGCGAAATGGAGTTATAGGCCCCGACCCTGAAAGCATGTGCCCCCTTATGGAGTTGCCCCTCCCTCACTGCTCCAAGGCCCTGAAGTGCTGCCGAGAGTTTTTCTCTAACTATGCCCAGTGGGTCCCCAACTATGCGGACAAGGCCCATCCCCTGATCCAATCCACAGTTTTCCCCCTGTCGATAGAGGCCCACCAGGCCTTCAGCCACATCAAAGCAGACATTGCAAAGGCCATTCCTCAGTCGAAAAGGAGGCCCAGGCCATAGTAGAAGCTGTGCGACATTGGAGGCATTACCTGGCCGGCAGGAGATTCACTCTCCTCACTGACCAACAGTCGGTTGCTTTCATGTTCGATAATGCACAGCGGGCAAGATAAAAACGATAAGATCTTGCGGTGGAGGATCGAACTCTCCACCTATAACTACGAGATCTTGTATCGTCTTGGGAAGCTAAACGAGCCTCCTGATGCCCTGTCCCGCGGCACATGTGCCAACGCACAGGTGGACCGCCTCCGAGCCCTCCACGAGGACCTCTGCCACCTGGGGGTCACTCGCTTCTTCCACTTTATCAAGACCCGCAACCTGCCCTACTCCATCGAGGAGGTCAGGACAGCCACCAGGAATTGCCAAACCTGCGCGGAGTGCAAACCGCACTTCTACAGGCCAGAGAAAGTGCACCTGATAAAGGCTCCCCGTCCCTTTGAACGCCTCAGTATGGACTTCAAAGGCCCCCTCCCCTCCACCGACCGCAACACGTACTTCCTGAACGTGATTGACAAGTAGTCCCGGTTCCCATTCGCCATCCCCTGCCCCGACATGACCGCAACCACCGTCATCAAGGCCCTCCATAGCATCTTTACACTGTTCGGGTTCCCCGCTTACATACATAGTGATAGGGGGTCCTCCTTTATGAGCGACGAACTATGCCAATTCCTGCTCAGCAAGGGCATCGCCTCGAGCAGGACGACCAGTTACAACCCCCGGGGTAACGGACAGGTAGAGAGGGAGAACGGAACGGTCTGGAAGACCGTCCTACTGGCCCTACGGTCCAGGAATCTCCCAGTCTCCCGCTGGCAGGAGGTCCTCCCGGATGCCCTCCACTCCATCCGGTCACTGTTTTGTACCACGACCAACCAAACACCTCACGAACGTCTCCTTGTCTTCCCCAGGAAGTCCTCCTCTGGGACCTCGCTCCCGACCTGGCTGGCAGCTCCCGGACCCATCCTGCTCCGAAAACACGTGCGGGCGCACAAGTCGGACCCGTTGGTCGAGAGGGTCCATCTTCTCCATGCCAACCCCCAGTAAGCCTACGTGGCGTACCCCGACAGCCGGCAAGATACGGTCTCCCTACGAGACCTGGCGCCCGCCGGATCCCCACGCACACCCCAGCCACCAGTCCCACTCTCCCTCCCACCTGTGCACCTTACAGCCGCCCCCTTCCCAGGAAGATCGGTCCTTCCGCCGGCCCAGTCTAGGCCCCACACCCCCCCCCCCCCCACCCCCCCGCCCCCACCCCCCCGCCCACCGACACACCCCGCAGACGCTCCCTTCCCAGGTCAACCGGCTTCCCCACCAGCGCTGTCCAGGGGTGTTGAAGTTGCCACAGAGATCGAGGCCACGCTCCCGGAGTCACAGACGTCCGAGCCTCCACCGGCGTCACCACCAGAGCTTCGACGATCACAGAGGATGACCAGGGCCCCCGATCGACTGATTGCTTCATTTTAAAGTGCATATAGTTAATTGTGAATCTGTAAATAGTTACGACAATAAGACAAAACGCTGTACGGAGGTATTACAGTACCTCCATTACTACAATTTCTACCACGCTACCATGTTGAAATATCAAGCCACCACCCCCGCCGGACTCTTTTTTAACAGGGGGTGAATGTGGTAGTCTGTGTAGAGGTATTACGGTATCTGGTAATGCTGGAACACCATTGGTAGATATTGTATGTTTCCTATTGGTCAAGCTGTATGGTAGCTCTGCCCTGCAAGGCGGGGTATAAGAGCCCGTGCTGCCCCAGCAGCCTTCTTTCTGTACCTGAGATGCTGGGGGAAACATCTAGCTTATTAAAGCCTTCAGTTGGACTACAACCTCACTTTAGTGGTCATTGATCGTGCAATAGGTGAAAATAGATTTCATTTTAAATACCTGACGTCCCTGGCTGTGCTCAATAAACTGCAGTCACCAAGTTTGTAACTTTAACACAAGTAACATTTTCTTATGTACAGTATTATAATTAAACTGACAGAAATATGTAACTGACTATCTAATACCCCTTTCCCAAACCCCTCCTATCTACCCCACTCTCTATATACACACACACAGACAAACAACACAGAGGGGAAAGAATGATTGAGAGGTAATGAAAATATAATAAATGAAAGGATCTTTGATTGAGGTGGATGTCTTCCAGTTAGTTTCTTTCTCAAGATAAGGCTTTAGTTGGGTACTTTATTTTCCTTCAGTTTGTAATGATCTTCACTGCAGACTCACAGAGACAGCAGGCAACCAGCAGCAGAGAGAGAAAACACAGTTTCCCTTCCTTCGAGGGTCTGGAGGCTTCCAACAGGTTCTCTCCAAAAAACCACCCGGCAGGAATCAATTGCCAATTGTCAGGCAGAACACTGTCCCTGGCCAACCCATGGGTTGCCAGTTAGCCGATCGAACCAACCTTCTCCAAAACCGGTTCCTAAGATTCACTCGGCGCCGACGAATCTGGTTTATCCTCACCAAAATACAAAACCGAGGAGCACACTGTCCTGGCAAGCGCTCTTCTGCTTAAAGGCACATTCCGATTATGGGTCCAAGGACCAAAAACAATAAAATAAAATAAATAGGAACAAAGGAAATAAACAGGAAGGATTCTTAGTGTGGGGCACATGCATACAGTCTGATTCAAAGTTTAACGTCCCTGGATGCCCCCAATCCCAAAACATTCACAGAGATCATAGAGTTACTCAAAGGGCACTACCACCTCAAGCCCCAGTATGTTTACAGCATTGCAAGTTTAATTCGACCGGGAGAACCCCGTGGAGACCATTGCAGCATTAGTGGTGAGGCTCAAGAAGATTGCAGAGCATTGTGATTTTGGGACTACGTTAAATGAGATGCTAAGAGATTGGTTAGTGTCTGGCATTAACGATGAGGCCGTACAAAAGAAGCCTTTGGCAGAATCGGAAGTAGATTTTAAAAAGGCTCTGGAGATTGCTTTAGCCATGGAGAGCACAGAGAAGGGTGCCCAGGGGTTACAAAGTGCTTTGAGCAGCGCAGTCCACCAGTTAGGGTGGCAAACCGTAAACAGTAGCGGTGCCAGGAGTGAAGGTGCTGGTCCAAGCAAGGAAATTAATATGGCAACTGGAAGTGTCAGAAAGTATAGAAGATTAAATTCACAGCCTAGCATGGACCCAGAGAAGCCACCCCACAAATGTATGCAGATTTAGGGAAGCTGAATGCTTCAGGTGCGTCAAACAAAAGGACATATGAGACGAAAGTGCAAGTATAAGCAGAGCCTGCCTAGCATCAAACATCACAGCACCAGTTTACCACATGGAAGATGGTCCTGAGGCGGAGCGGAAAGTTATGTCTGTCAATAATATAAAAGCGGACAAAGTGTCTCCGATCAAAATGGAGTTAGTGGTAAATGGACGGGCACTACGAATGGAAGTAGACACTCGGCCCCAGCCACCATGGTGGGGGAGCAAACCAACCGGTACCTTCAAGAAGGAGCCCACCCTCTGAGGTTGCAGAGCACTGGATCCAGGCTGACAACATGAATGGGGGAGGCCATGAAGACACTAGGCACAATGACCCAGTAAGCAATCCACTCAGCTGCCTTTAGTCATGGTGGCTGGTCAGAGATCAAGCTTAATGGGCTGTGACTGGCTTCAAGAGATCAAATTAAATTGCCAAAAGATTTCTAGCATCAAAGAAGGGGGCCTGCTCAAGATTATCAGCAAGTACAAAGATGTTTCCAAGGAAGAACTGGGAAAAATAAAAGAAGTCAAGGCGAGAATTCATGTGAATCCAGAAGCCACGCCAAGACTTTTCAGGGGTAGATCTATGCCCTATGCATTAGTGGACAAGGCCAAAACAGAATTGAAAAGGCTGTAAAACTTAGGCATCATTCAACCAGTGCAATTTGCAGAATGGGCAACACCCGTTGTGCCAGTACTGAAACTAGATTAAACCATTCATGGATTACAAATGGAAGGTGAACAAGGTCATGAAGCTGGACAAGTCCCCCATACCCAAAATCGAAGATCTATATGCAAAACTGGTTGGAGGTCAAACATTTAGTAAGTTAGACATGATTCATACCTACCAGCAGGTGGAGCTGGACGAGTCCTCGAAGGAATATGTGCCCATAAATACCTATAAGGGGTTGTACTAGTACACATGCTTTCACTTTGGGATTTCATCAGCATGTGCTATATTCCAAAGAACCATGGAGAGTTTACTGCAAGGCTTGCCGGGTATCATTGTGAATTGGATGATACATTAGTATAAGGGCCTACAGAAAAAGAACACTTGTTGAAGTTGGAAGAAGTATTAAGGAGGTTCCAGGAAGCAGGAATGTGCCTCAGAGAGAGAGGTGCACCTTCCGGGCAAATGTGGTGACTGACCTGGGTTATCGGGTGGCGCACAGTTTGCACCCCATGGAGGACAAGGTGAGAGCATTAGGAGGCACTAGCCACTAGGAATAACTCAGAACACAAATCCTTTCTGAGATGGTTGACTGTTATGGGCGGTCCCTCCCAAACCTGTCAACAATGTTAGCTCTACAGCATGCTTATTAAAGAAATGCCAGAGATGGGTCGGGAAGGTACCACAAAAAGGCATTT